>NC_136370.1:18376098-18841098 GCF_037039965.1 Doryrhamphus excisus | reverse complement strand
ATTTAACCGCAATCGTAGAAACATCTGTAGTATTTAACCGCAATCGTAGAAACATCCGTAGTATTTAACCGCAATCGTAGAAACATCCGTAGTATTTAAGCGTAATCGTAGAAACATCCGTAGTATTTAACCGTAATCGTAGAAACATCCGTAGTATTTAACCGCAATCGTAGAAACATCCGTAGTAATTAACCGTAATCGTAGAAACATCCGTAGTATTTAACCGTAATCGTAGAAACATCCGTAGTATTTAACTGCAATCGTAGAAACATCCGTAGTATTTAACCGTAATCGTAGAAACATCCGTAGTATTTAACCGTAATCGTAGAAACATCCGTAGTATTTAACCGTAATCGTAGAAACATCCGTAGTATTTAACCGTAATCGTAGAAACATCCGTAGTATTTAACCGTAATCGTAGAAACATCCGTAGTATTTAACCGTAATCGTAGAAACATCCGTAGTATTTAACCGTAATCGTAGAAACATCCGTAGTATTTAACCGTAATCGTAGAAACATCCGTAGTATTTAACCGCAATCGTAGAAACATCTGTAGTATTTAACCGCAATCGTAGAAACATCCGTAGTATTTAACCGCAATCGTAGAAACATCCGTAGTATTTAAGCGTAATCGTAGAAACATCCGTAGTATTTAACCGTAATCGTAGAAACATCCGTAGTATTTAACCGCAATCGTAGAAACATCCGTAGTATTTAACCGTAATCGTAGAAACATCCGTAGTATTTAACCGTAATCGTAGAAACATCCGTAGTATTTAACTGCAATCGTAGAAACATCCGTAGTATTTAACCGTAATCGTAGAAACATCCGTAGTATTTAACCGTAATCGTAGAAACATCCGTAGTATTTAACCGTAATCGTAGAAACATCCGTAGTATTTAACCGTAATCGTAGAAACATCCGTAGTATTTAACCGTAATCGTAGAAACATCCGTAGTATTTAACCGTAATCGTAGAAACATCCGTAGTATTTAACCGTAATCGTAGAAACATCCGTAGTATTTAACCGTAATCGTAGAAACATCCGTAGTATTTAACCGCAATCGTAGAAACATCTGTAGTATTTAACCGCAATCGTAGAAACATCCGTAGTATTTAACCGCAATCGTAGAAACATCCGTAGTATTTAAGCGTAATCGTAGAAACATCCGTAGTATTTAACCGTAATCGTAGAAACATCCGTAGTATTTAACCGCAATCGTAGAAACATCCGTAGTATTTAACCGTAATCGTAGAAACATCCGTAGTATTTAACCGTAATCGTAGAAACATCCGTAGTATTTAACCGCAATCGTAGAAACATCCGTAGTATTTAACCGTAATCGTAGAAACATCCGTAGTATTTAACCGTAATCGTAGAAACATCCGTAGTATTTAACCGTAATCGTAGAAACATCCGTAGTATTTAACCGTAATCGTAGAAACATCCGTAGTATTTAACCGTAATCGTAGAAACATCCGTAGTATTTAACCGTAATCGTAGAAACATCCGTAGTATTTAACCGTAATCGTAGAAACATCCGTAGTATTTAACCGTAATCGTAGAAACATCCGTAGTATTTAACCGCAATCGTAGAAACATCTGTAGTATTTAACCGCAATCGTAGAAACATCCGTAGTATTTAACCGCAATCGTAGAAACATCCGTAGTATTTAAGCGTAATCGTAGAAACATCCGTAGTATTTAACCGTAATCGTAGAAACATCCGTAGTATTTAACCGCAATCGTAGAAACATCCGTAGTATTTAACCGTAATCGTAGAAACATCCGTAGTATTTAACCGTAATCGTAGAAACATCCGTAGTATTTAACCGTAATCGTAGAAACATCCGTAGTATTTAACCGTAATCGTAGAAACATCCGTAGTATTTAACCGTAATCGTAGAAACATCCGTAGTATTTAACCGCAATCGTAGAAACATCCGTAGTATTTAACCGCAATCGTAGAAACATCCGTAGTATTTAACCGTAATCGTAGAAACATTCGTAGTATTTAACCGCAATCGTAGAAACATCCGTAGTATTTAACCGTAATCGTAGAAACTTTCTTCTTCAAGAATGGATCAACCGGCCCAATTCATCTCCTCAATCATGGCGGTCGCAGGAAGTGGCACATGAATGAAGTATTCATAAAGGTAATCTCCTTCTCTCTCTCTCTCTCTCTCTCTCTCACATTGGCCTTATTGAAATGCTCTAATTAATGAAGCCTTAAATAGACGAAGAGACCTACATTAGTGACACCACTTCTCATACAAATCCATCTCAAACACAGATGGGGCCACAGGCTATGTGGCTCATATCTACGTGTGTGTGTGTGTGTGTGTGTGTGTGTGTGTGTGTGTGTAAACAAAGAAATGCCCGAGGACTTGTTGAAACCCTGACCGGGTGACAGACTGGTACATGCGTCCTTATGGACAATACGTATCAGACCATATTTATTACCCACATTGGTAGCCTCAATCCTTGGTGGACATCAGATGAACATTAGTCACAGCATCTGATGGAAGAAATGGTGGGTAGTGATGGAATTACATTCGCATGTTGGGATGAAATATACTTGACTCATGAAATATTGATTTTATTATATATTGAAAATGGATTTTTGCTGTGACGAGATGATCTTGTCATCTTCTTCTGGATCAACAAATCCCGAACACAGAGCATACCACGATACGATGCTATGCTAGTGATGTGCGGGTAATGTTTGTCAGTAATAATATCATGTTACAAAAACATATACAGCAAAGGTGGGCAAACTACGGCCCCGGGGGGCATATGTGGCACACCAAGTGTTTGAATCTGTTGTTTTCGACTTTTAACATACAAACTGGCAACGTGACTTACAAGTCAGATGTCTTCATTCATTCATTTTCTACCGCTTATCCTCACGAGGGGGTGCTGGAGCCTATCCCAGCTGTCTTTGGGCAAGAGGCGGGGTACACCCGCCACCCTGGACTGGTGGCTAGGTCTTTCATTAAAATGCAGGAAACGGGCAAAGAGGCTAAAAAAAAAAAAAAAAGCGCTAAAAGTTGCTAAAGCTAGCAAGGTTGCGTGAAAAAAAACACAAACATGCTAATTCACGCTAGTTATCTCCGGGTACTCCGGTTTCCTCCCACATTGCAAAAACATGCTAGGTTAATTAGCGACTCCAAATTGTCCATAGGTATGAATGTGAGTGTGAATGGTTGTTTGTCTATATGTGCCCTGTGATTGGCTGGCCGCCAGTCCAGGGTGTACCCCGCCTCTCGCCCCAAGACGGCTGGGATAGGCTCCAGCACCCCCGCGACCCTCGTGACAAAAAGCGGTAGAAAATGAATGAATGATGGTCGAGGGTGGAATTGAACTCGGGTCTCCTAGCTGTGAGGCCTGCGCGCTAACCACTCGACCACCGTGCAGCCCACTTCTATGTTGTATATCAACAAAAAAACCTTCATTTTGCAGCATTCCTGTATCAGTCAGTGACCATTACCAACACCCTGATGCAGCAGTTGCCATTTGCAATTCAATCTTGCTTTCATTATGGCTGCCATTTATGTTAACATGAGAAAAGATGAAAGCCCACCAGTTTTTTCTCTCATTTGGTTAGCTGACTGCTTTCCTTGTTGTTGTGTAGCTTGTAGGTGTGTGTATAAGTGTGTGGGTGGCTGCTAGCTTTTATATTGTCTATGTGAGTGTCCTCTGTGGGTGCTAGCTGCTTGTGCGTTGCATGTGTGAAAAGACGAGGACGAATCTCTGAATCTGTGCAGAATGTAACACACACACACACACATTCAAGGTTGTCTTTCTTTTGATACATACTGATGATCTGGGTATGTTTTTATATCCTCCCCATGAGGACTCTAAGTGGGTTTCGAATAGAGGATAAGGGAATCTTAAAGAACCAAATCATAGAGAACCAGATTGTTTATTCCTGACAACAATACCTAATACAGACATCCGGGCTTATCTGCAGTCCCTGTATGCCTACAAGTAAGCGGGTTTTATTACAATTATAATGAGAACCAGATTGTTTATTCCTGACAACAATACCTACTACATACGTCCGGGCTTATTTGCAGTCCCTGTATGCCTACAAGTAAGCGGGTCTTATTACAATTCTAATGAAAACCAGATTGTTTATTCCTGACAACAATACCTAATACATACGTCCAGGCTTATTTGCAGTCCCTGTATGCCTACAAGTAAGCGTGTCTTATTTCAATTATAATGAAAACCAGATTGTTTATTTTTGACAACAAAACCTAATACATACGTCCATGCTTATCTGCAGTCCCTGTATGCCTACAAGTAAGAGGGTCTTATTACAATTATAATGAAAACCAGATTGTTTATTCCTGACAACAATAACTAATACATACGTCCGGGCTTATTTGCAGTCCCTGTATGCCTACAAGTAAGCGGGTCTTATTACAATTATAATGAGAACCAGATTGTTTATTCCTGACAACAATACCTAATACATACATCCGGGCTTATTTGCAGTCCCTGTATGCCTACAAGTAAGCGGGTTTTATTACAATTATAATGAGAACCAGATTGTTTATTCTTGAAAACAATAACTAATACATACGTCCGGGCTTATCTGCAGTCCCTGTATGCCTACAAGTAAGCGGGTCTTATTACAATTATAATGAAAACCACATTGTTTATTCCTGACAACAATACCTAATACAGACATCTGGGCTTATCTGCAGTCCCTGTATGCCTACAAGTAAGCGGGTCTTATTACAATTATAATGAGAACCAGATTGTTTATTCTTGAAAACAATACCTAATACATACATCCGGGCTTATCTGCAGTCCCTGTATGCCTACAAGTAAGCGGGTCTTATTACAATTATAATGAGAACCAGATTGTTTATTCCTGACAACAATACCTAATACATACGTCCGGGCTTATTTGCAGTCCCTGTATGCCTACAAGTAAGCGGGTTTTATTACAATTATATAATGAGAACCAGATTGTTTATTCCTGACAACAATACCTAATACATACAAGTACATGCCTACAAGTAAGCAGGTTTTATTACAATTATATAATGAAAACCACATTGTTTATTCCTGACAACAATACCTCATACATACGTCCGGGCTTTTTTGTGAGGGGGCGTGTATAAGTATCCTTTGTATTTGTGTTTAGCTTTAGCTAGCAAAATTGAGCAAATACCGTCAATCATCAGCAGTAATATTAGAACATTTACCAGCAGCTTACTTGTGCAAACCTAAAAACCCAAAACAAGCAAAACTGGGATGAGGTTTTCTGTGATTAATTGATTAGATTAATTCCAGATTATACACTAAGAATCTTGAAATCTTGAAAGAGGGTCTGAGTATTACGCAAGACAGTCGCCGATATCATGCATGCTAAAGGCCCGGGAGAGAGCTGATCTATTTTAAACCTCCAGGCTCCAGCTCACAGAAAGAAGCCATGTGGGCTGCTAACGTTGGCCACCACAGCAGGCTCTGCTGATTTGTGTGTAAATGCTGTGTTCAAACCCCCACCCCCCCCCCCCCTTCCCTGCAGAAACCTGGCATCACTGACTGCTACTTTGAAGGCAGGTTACATAACGGTGACTGGGACTGCATCGACAAATGTGTATCCTGTTCAAATCACCCCCCCCCCCCCCCGAAAAAAAAAAATTCTGACTTTTATTTAGGATGCTTGTGGTATTTGTGTGTGCAAGAAAGAAAGCTGCAAATACAAAATGACACTACCACCACCATATTTTACTGTTGGGATAATGTTATCTTTCCCTTAGGAGGATAATTATGACCTTAACCGGAATATTGACTGCATGTAAACATAATGTTGATGCAAACATGATGTAAACACAAGCATTCAAAATAGTAATATCAAAACTGGACATTTTCTTGAAAAAAAAAAAGAACTCTGCTGCCTAAAAGGTTAATAATGAAAAGTGTTCACGGGAGCCCCCAACCCAGGGGGCACGTCCCCCAGTTTGAAAACCGGCTGCACGGTAGATGAGTGGTTAGCACAACTGGGAGACCCGAGCTCAATTCCACCCTCGGCCATGTTCTCCTCAGAGTTTGCATGTTCTCCCCGTCCAGGTACTCCCCTTTCCTCCCACATTCCAAAAACATGCTAGGTTAATTAGCCACTCCAAATTGTCCATAGGTATGAATGTGAGTGTGAATGGTTGTTTGTCCATATGTGCCCTGTGATTGGCTGGCCACCAGTCCAGGGTGTACCCCGCCTCTTGCCCCAAGACAGCTGGTGACGACCGTCATGAGGATAAGTGGTAGAAAATGAATGAACATTATTCCAACAGTAAAATATGGTGGTGGTAGTGTGATGGTCTGGGACTGTTTTGCTGCATCAGGACCTGGAAGACTCACTGTGATAAATGGAACCATGAATTATTGTCAATGCGTGGGTTTTCTCCGGGTACTCCGGTTTCCTCCCACATTCCAAAAACATGCTAGGTTAATTAGCCACTCCAAATTGTCCATAGGTATGAATGTGAGTGTGAATGGTTGTTTGTCTATATGTGCCCTGTGATTGGCTGGCCACCAGTCCACCAGCCCGAAGACAGCTGGGATAGGCTCCAGCACCCCCTGCGACCCTTGTGAGGACCGCGGTAGAAAATGGAAGGATGGATGGATGGATGGATGGATGGATGGATGGATGGAAGGATGGAAGGATGGATGGAGGGATGGATGGATGGATGGATGGAGGGATGGGTGGATGGATGGATGGATGGAAGGATGGATGGATGGAAGGATGGATGGATGGCGGGATGGATGGATGGATGGATGGAAGGATGGATGGATGGAAGGATGGATGGATGGATGGTCTATATGTGCCCTGGGATTGGCTGGCCACCAGTCCAGGGTGTACCCCGCCTCTCGCCCCAAGAAGACAGCTGGGATGGGCTCAGAGTCAAAAAGTTTACCCCCCCTTGCATTACAGTTTGACCGATTGAAGTCGGCCCCATATGTGACACCAATTCAAGTCCATTGTGTTCTTATTATTGATGAAAACCATTTTTGTAACCGGTTTATTAATGTATTCATGTGTTGTAGTATTGTTAACGTCAGCATTATTATTATTATTTTTAATTACCAGAGCAACTGTCTCGTCACACCACATTAAAACAAGTTTCGACACCCCCGACGTAAAGAGCACTTCATCAACAAATAGACCATTCGGGTTTATACGATACAGCCGAGACTCCATTCTTTCATTCTGACCCCGAATGAGCCTCACTGCGTCATCTTTTGTGTTCTCCGTTCGGTCCTGTAGAGCAGCGAGAAATGCCAGCTGATACGACACATCCACATGACGTCTCCTCCGCCTGCTGAGGCTGCATTTCAAGGGTTCACCTTGAAACAAAGGACATTCCGCCTCGCTGGGTTATTTCACAAACACAAACACACACACCAAAAAAAACCACAATTCATACTGAAACACACACTTGACTTCAAAGTCGCATCAGTAGCATCAACGTAGCATGCAGCTTTAAAAAAAAACACAAAATATAATATAAACACAAGCAGCGTAGGATTGTCTTTCGTTGAAGTTTAGCGCCCTCTGGTGTATTTGGACATATACTGTACAGTACTGTAATTTCAGCTTGAGCAGAAGATATAATTCAAAAAAAGTAGTATTCGCACAACGACATCGTTTTTAGCATTTTTCCATATGCCACCACAATAAACCTAAAATAAAACAATCAATGCAAAAAAAAAAATCCGGCAACACGTTTTGATGGCGCTATCTGCAGTTATGAACAAATCAATTCACTCAATATTTTCCAGCAGGAAGATGTTTTGCAAGACATTTTATACATATGTTTAATAATTTGGGGTATGTTTAATTTTTGGTGTTGTTTTATGGGTTCAAGTTTTTTGACCATTTCTGGGGGAGGGGGGGGCCCCCACACATAGCACCTCGAATTCCTCAATGTCATATGTTGGGAAAACTTTTCAAAGAATTGAATAATACTCTCGAGGCATTATAATAATAAAAATAATAATAATAATAATAGTGAAAAAATTAGCTTACTTTAATTTTTTTAGTTTTATTTAGTTTTATTTTGAATGCATTATGATGGTGTATAAAGATTAAAATCAGAAATCCGAATCGAGCAAATTGTTTCGGAATAGTTAAAAAAAATGGTAAATCATGAAAACGAAACTTACTCACAGATTTCATAATCGATAAGCGACTTTTCTCCGAACATCACACGCAAAATTCGAAAGCGAAACCCTTTTAAGTCAACATCACTCAGAATGGCTGACTCGTGTTGACATAAGCGGTTGTGAACATCAGCAAAAAAAAAAAAATTCCGATTCCGGAATTACGATCTTTTGACGTTACGTAAGTGGCAGTCCCGGAGTCGCTGCTTTGTTTTGATTGATTTTGACGTGACGGCACGATAAAGGTCCTCCATCTTTAAAGCCAAAGTGCCATTTTTTTTCTCGTTATTTTCTCGTTTCTAGGTAGTCCCAACGGTCTTTGAAAGTTTTTTTGGGAAAGTCTTTTCCGTATGTCTACAATGTTGTAGTAGCACCAATTTCTTTGGCCTTGTCCCGCTTGTTCACACTTAGTTCTCTCCCTCCCAGGGTTGGATCGGTCTTCCTGTACAGCGACCGGGGCGGAGCCATGTTGGTGAGTTCGTGCTGGTCGGCAAACAGCATCCTTTCGTTCTCGTGTTGGACTTTCAGTTGTTTGGCGATGCGCTTGCCGATGAGATAAAACATCTCGCAGATACACATGAAGATGCACAACGCGCTGGACACCACCATGAACAGCATGAAGATCTTCTTCTCAGTTGGCCGGCTAATGAAGCAGTCCACCGTGTTGGGGCACGGTTCCAGGGAACACTTGGATAACCTGGGAACATTAAAATCGCATTAAACCCAAATATTATAATCTTACCTTATAACCTTCTGTTATAATCCGGCAATTACTTAGGAAGATCATATCCGTGGTAAATCCGATACAGGATGTAGAGGAACGAGATGTCGAAGCCGGCTTTGAAGACCAAACTGAGCAGATAGGTCCACCACAGACCTCCTCGCTTCTTGCCCGGGTTGGCATACAAGTGAGAGCCATGGTGCAGCTCCACGTATTTCTTGTCCTTGCCTTCTCGGAATTTAACGTGAGCCATCACCATGAGGGACGGGCAGGTGACAAAGATCAGCTGCAGTGCCCACAGACGGATGTGGGAGATGGGAAAGATGTGGTCGTAGCAGACGTTGGTACAGCCCAGCTACGAAACAACAATGAAAAATGAAAACAATCAGACAACAAAAACAAAACAACAAGACAAAGTCAACAATAAGAAACAATGGAGGAACATTTATCCATTTATTAAGGTTGTACTGTACTCGGGTCTAGTATCCATGCCAAGCGTTGACAGTTCTATTATCTTTATTTTCACAAATAAAGATTTATCTCATAATTTTGACTTTTTATCTCATTATTTTGACTTTTTATCTCATAATTTTAATGTTTTTTTCCTCATAATTGTGACTTTTTAATCTCATAATTTTGACTTTTATCTTATCATGTTGACTTTTAATTTCATAATTACGATGTTTACCTTATATTTTTTTACCTTTTAATCTCACAATTTGACTTTATCTCATTATTTTGACTTTCTTATCTCATAATTTTGACTTTTTATCTGATAATTATGACTTATCTGATCATTTAGATTTTTTATCTGATAATTATGACTTACGTATCTTATAATTTTGACTTTCTTATCTCATAATTTCAACTTTTTATGTCATTTTTTTGATTTTTTTATCTGATAATTTTGACTTTTTAATCTCATAATTTCAACTTTTGACTTTTTATTTCATAATTATGATCATTTTGACCTTTTTATCTCACAATTTTGACTTTTTATCTCATTATTTTGTATATATTTATTTATCATATATTTATCATATATTTCTTATTTCATAATTTCGACTTTTTACCTGATAATTATGACTTATCTGATAATTTTGAATTTTTATCTCATAATTTCAACTTTTTATGTCATTATTTTGATTTTTTAATCTGATAATTAGGACTTTTTATCTGATCATTTTTACTTTTTATCTGATAATTTTGACTTTTTATCTGAAAATTTCGACTTTTTATCTCATAATTTTAATGTTTTTTTTCTCATAATTTTGACTTTTTATCTCATAATTTGTACATTTTTTCTTATAATTATGACTTTTTATCTCATTATTTTTGACTTTTTTTTACCTCATAATTTTGATGTTTTGTCTCATAATTTTGACTTTTTACCTCATAACTTTAATGTTTTTTTTCCTCATAATTTTGACTTTTTATCTCGTAATTTTTACGTTTTTTCTTACAATTATGACTTTTTATCTCATTATTTTTGACTTTTCATCTCATAACTGTGACGTTTTTTCTCTTAATTATGACTTTTTATCCAATAATTTTTTATTTTTTTATCTCATAATTTTGACATTTTTTTCCTCATAATTCCGACTTTTTATCTCATTATTTTTGACTTTTTTATCTCATAATTTTGACGTTTTTTTCCTCATAATTCTGACTTTTTATCTCATTATTTTTGACTTTTTTATCTCATAATTTTGACGTTTTTTTCCTCATAATTTTGACTTTTTATCTCATTATTTTGACTTTTTATCTCATAATTGTGACGGTTTTCTCATAATTACGACTTTTTATGTCATTATTTTGACTTGAAATTGGTATAATGTTTTTCAGTGGCGGAAACGGGCTTCCATGTAATATAAAGGTCAGTTTTGTTAATTTTGTCTTTTTTTAAGGACTTTATAGTTGAAATAGATGTGTTTCATGACATGTATCGTTAGCTCCCTCATGCTAACTCATTTGCCCTTTTTGCTGCCATAAACAGCACATGGGTATTCCACTTTGCATGTCGTCTTACCTGCCGGGTGTTGCACACAAAGTCTTTGCTCTCGTCGCCCCAAACTCTCTGTGCTGCCACCACAAACACCAGCACCCGGAAGACAAACACCATGGAGAGCCAAATCCTCCCAAATGCCGTGGAGTACTTGTTGACTCCACTCAACAGACTCTCAAGTCCCGACCAGTTCATCCCTGCGGCTGCTCTTGCCTCGGTGATGAAATGTGCCCCCCCTAAAGGAAAAAGTGGGAAACACAGTTAAATCAGAAAACAATCACTGGCAAGGGAGGGAATTACAACCAGGAATTCTGGGCCCCGTGACAAAAAAACTCATCCATCCATCCATCCATGATTGCTGGGGTGAGATGGAGCCTGTCCCAGGTGACTTTAGGTGAGAGGCGGCGTACACCCTGGACTGGTTTCCAGCCAATCATAAAGCACATCCAGTATAGACAAACAACCATTCACACTCACAGTCACATTGATGGACAGATGGAGAGCATATGAAACCTTTTTATGATCTGCTGAATATGTTTTTTACCATTATTGCCCCCCCCCCCCATTAAGGACATAGCAAACAGCTGCTGCGTATCAAGAACTCTCACCGCACACGCTTTTCACTTTTTGAACTTTTCATTTTTTATCTGATAATTTTGACTTTTTATCTCATCATTTTGACTTTTTATCTCATCATTTTGATGTTTTTTCTCATATCTAGTACTTTTTATCTCATCATTTTGACTTTTTATCTCATCATTTTGATGTTTTGATGTTTTTATCTCATCATTTTGATGTTTTTTCTCATATCTAGTACTTTTTATCTCATTATTTTGACTTTTTATCTCATAATTTTGATGTTTTGTCCCATAATTTTGACTTTTTATCTGATAATTTTGACTTTTTATCTCGTCATTTTGACTTTTTATATCATCATTTTGATGTTTTTTTCATATCTAGTACTTTTTATCTCATTATTTTGACATTTTATCTCATAATTTTGATTTTTTTTCTCATAATTGCGACTTTTTATCTCATCATTTTGACTTTTTATCTCATCATTTTGATGTTTTGATGTTTTTATCTCATCATTTTGATGTTTTTTCTCATATCTAGTACTTTTTATCTCATTATTTTGACTTTTTATCTCATAATTTTGATGTTTTGTCCCATAATTTTGACTTTTTATCTGATAATTTTGACTTTTTATCTCGTCATTTTGACTTTTTATATCATCATTTTGATGTTTTTTTTCATATCTAGTACTTTTTATCTCATTATTTTGACATTTTATCTCATAATTTTGATGTTTTTTCTCATAATTGCGACTTTTTATCTCATCATTTTGACTTTTTATCTCATAATTTTGATGTTTTTTCTCATAATTGCGACTTTTTATCTCATCATTTTGACTTTTTATCTCATCATTTTGATGTTTTTATCTCATCATTTTGATGTTTTTTCTCATATCAAGTACTTTTTATCTCATTATTTTGACTTTTTATCTCATAATTTTGATGTTTTGTCCCATAATTTTGACTTTTTATCTGATAATTTTGACTTTTTATCTCGTCATTTTGACTTTTTATATCATCATTTTGATGTTTTTTTTCATATCTAGTACTTTTTATCTCATTATTTTGACATTTTATCTCATAATTTTGATGTTTTTTCTCATAATTGCGACTTTTTATCTCATCATTTTGACTTTTTATCTCATCATTTTGGCTTCTGTAATATACAGGTCAGTTTTGTTAATTTTGTCTTTTTTTTAAAAGGGCTTTATAGTTGAAATAGGGTATTATTATTTATTCAAAATTATTGGCAAATTATTAAAATTATTTTATTATATTTTATAAATGTTTTTTATATTTTATCTTCTGTCTGTGGTATTATACACCCCTATAGTTACGCTATAGTTACCTTTACACTTTTATTAGCCCATATAGTAAACATCATAATAGAAAACAAGCCATTTTAGACAGTGTCGATTACGACTTTACAGCTGCTTTACAGTGTAGTTTAGTGTGGTTAAGGAGAGACTCACGATCACATTCAGTGAACATTCACACAGGAGCTGCTGTCGGCAGCTCTCTACACTGCTAACCTGCTGCCAGCATTCACCCACAGTCAATTCAAAGTGAGTAAATGGGAGTCGGTGAGAGGTGTGGACGGGTATATGTGTGGTGTGAGGCGTGGGCTATTTACATTTTTGTAAATATTTAGCTAAGCGAGACGCTTAGATTTAACATGAAACGTGATCTTAATCGTCGAGAAACGAACATTCCAAAGTCGATACTGGGTGCTTTTAGCAGTAGAAGAATAATACTTTTAGCAGTGGAACAGCTAAGTGTTAGCTTTCAAACTCACTTCATTAGTTACATTCATATTTTAGTTGACAATCTCCTAGATTAGATTAGATTATATAGAACTTTATTGATCACTTGGGCGTGTACCCTAAGAGAAAGTTTTCCGGTATTACCATATGCTGTATACAGAACATTCATAATAGCAGCACAGCATAAAGAGTAACCAAAACATAACCTGAGAATAAAAACAATCCCAACGTTGCCAGCTATGAGCGTGTGCATGCATGTGAAAGCATGTCGCACGTCACTGATTGGTGCTGCCAAGCAAGAACATGCAGTGGAAACACTGATGTGGGTGAGGTTTAGGTGGTTTGGGAAAGAAAAATCAGTCCGACTCACTTGTTCCGTTTCAGTTTATGAAGAAAAAAGTCAAAAAAATATCACATTTTGGGAGGAAACCGGAGTACCACATACTAAATATTTTTATTTTTATTTTTATTTTTATTTTTATTTTTATTTTTATTTTTATTTTTATTTTTATTTTTATTTTTATTTTTATTTTTATTTTTATTTTTATTTTTATTTTTATTTTTATTTTTATTTTTATTTTTATTTTTATTTTTATTTTTATTTTTATTTTTATTTATTTATTTATTTATTTATTATAAAGGGTTTATTTGTCAGACCGTTTTGGCTGGAATAGGTGCAGATTCTGGAAAATCTAAAAAGTTTTCTGTGCAGGTTATTGTGTGTAGCTGCTCTATAGGCCCACAACTCAATACAAAGGGTCGAAAAATGAGTACCATTGAAGTCATTGTCAAAATATATTTGTATTTTTTACTTTCCAGTTATTGTTGTTGGAAGAATATGTTTTAGTTGATCTGACTTCAGTACGGCAACTTTTTTGCTATTAACTATTTTAACTATTTTAACTATTTTAACTATTTTAACTATTTTAACTATTTTAACTATTTTAACTATTTTAACTATTTTAACTATTTTAACTATTCTAACTATTTTAACTATTTTAACCATTTTAACCATTTTAACCATTTTAACTATTTTAACCATTTTAACTATTTTAATCATTTTAATCATTTTAACCATTTTAACCATTTTAACCATTTTAACCATTTTACATTTTTACATTTTTTTACCATTTTAACTATTTTAACTATTTTAACTATTTTAGCTATTTTAACTATTTTAACTATTTTGACTATTTTGACTATTTTAACTATTTTAACTATTTTAACTATTTTAACTATTTTAACTATTTTAACCATTTTAACTATTTTATTATTATTACTACACAAGCATCTTTATTTACACATTTTTATATAAATTGTAAATACCTGCCTTTGATACCAAAATCATACATGTAGATCAGGGGTGTCCAATATGTGACTCGAGGGCCATTTGCAGCCCATGACTCATTTTTTTTGGCCCCTTGGCTCTTAAAAAATAAAATTAAAAAAATAAAATTAAACATAAAAAACAGCAAAATGGGAGAAATTGAGCAAAATTTAACAACGAAAAGAGAAAAAATGAAAAATGGGCTTTTGAACAAATTTAAAAAAATACCGTACATTTGATTTTCAGTATGCAGTCAGTCATTTACCGATGTATTTACCGATGAAAACCACATAAGGAGGGAATCTGTATATCATCGATTAACATATTCTCGATACAGTAACTCACTGTTTTGCTGAGAAAATGTTTTTTTTAGATGACTTAAAACAGGCGAGGCACAGCGTCGAGGACTATTCCGCTTTGACAAAACAACCGTTAGTCTCCATGGCAACTCCACGTCCTACTAAAATGACCTTTGTCTTGTCTATGCTTGTTGGGACATTCGTGAACGAGGTGTCATCCTGTGTCATGTACTTTAATGTTGGTTTTAACACATGTGTTTCACCCCGGTCACCACACACGGTGGAAACAATCCACGCAATACATATCGACTTTAACGCCATTTGTCATCATGAAGTAAGAATCTTTTTTCATCAAGCTAAAGTTTCCGAGAATAAAAGGACTCATTCGTTTCATTGGAATAACTTAGCTTAATAGTGTTTACAATAGGCTTGTTTACTGTTCAATCCCCCGCTGGCTACATACTTGTGTTACTATTGAAAAAGTTATATTTGTGATACAAGAAAATAGATGAAATACACTTACCCGGTGATGAAACTTCTTTTAAAACTCTGGCACTTGGAAAAAACCAACAGAAAGGATGAGTTTACAACATTAAACACGGAACATCTGGTGAAAAAAGCATTTCGCTCCTTTGCGCCTTTCAGGATTTGCGTCTTCTTGCTCAGCCTTTACTCGGATCCTGCCAAACCAGATTCAGACTCTCCTACGTCATCGCACACACCTACACACACACACACATATACACACATGCCCGTTCTTGTCAGAATTGACAATACAACTATGTAGTACAACACCCAAAACCTAGCAAAAGAACGAGACATATGTATAGTACATATGGTTTCATATGGGAACAATTATCCATCCACTGTTAACACATGTGGGCCTCTGTGGGGGCTTTTGCGGGAAGTAAATACAGGGAGCCACACCCTTTTTTGTCCCACAATGTATGTACACTCATTGGAATGAAATGTTACAGGGTTTTTTTTTTTTATCATATTCTGTGCATCTTTTGTTAAGACGATGTTAATACAAAATGGTGGTTACCCAGGGCGGCATTTTCCAGGGTAAGAAAAAATATTTAGTAATACTCAGCGCTCATCAAATCCTCATCCAGTACAATAGTAATTGAAATTATATTGTGTTCATTATATTGCAGATGGGCTGCACGGTGGTCGAGTGGTTAGCATGCAGGCCTCACGGCTAGGAGACCCGAGTTCAATTCCACTCTCGGCTTGTGTGGAGTTTGAATGTTCTCCCCGTGCATGCGTGGGTTTCCTCCCACATTCCCAAAACATGCTAGGTTAATTAGCGACTCCAAATTGTCCATAGGTATGAATGTGAGTGTGAATGGTTGTTTGTCTATATGTGCCCTGTGATTGGCTGGCCACCAGTCCAGGGTGTACGCCGCCTCTCACCCAAAGAAGACAGCTGGTGACGACCTTTGTGAGGATAAGCGGTAGAAAATGAATGAACATTATTCCAACAGTAAAATATGGTGGTGGTAGTGTGATGGTCTGGGACTGTTTTGCTGCATCAGGACCTGGAAGACTCACTGTGATAAATGGAACCATGAATTATTGTTAAACTGTTCACAAATATGGGCTGCACGGTGGACGAGTGATCTCTCCGCGCATGTGTGGGTTTTCTCCGGGTACTCCGGTTTCCTCCCACGTTCCAAAAACATGCTAGGTTAATTAGCGACTCCAAATTGTCCATAGGTATGAATGTGAGTATGAATGGTTGTTTGTCTATGTGTGCCCTGTGATTGGCTGGCCACCAGTCCAGGGTGTACCCCAAAGACAACTGGGATAGGCTCCAGCACCCCCCCCCTCCCCCGGACGGATAAGCGGTAGAAAATGAATGAATGAACATTATGGAATGTATATGATCAAATTAGCTAACATTACTTGGTGGCTATAGACTAACAGCAGTTAATTTGACTGTACTGACTGGCTATCTTACGCATAAGATCGGCCTCGGGCCGCATTTTGGACACCCCTGGCCTACGTCTATGAGTGAGGAACACCATTCTTTTCATGGGGTCCTCTTTTTTTCATATAAACAAGTTAATGGAGACTCATATGACCTTCCTGTTTGCCTCATATTGCAGTCCCGAGTGGGGTGCGATACCCCTCGATTTGGTATCGATCCGATACCAAGTAAATACAGGGCCAGTAGCTCCGATATTGATACATTTTTAAAAATTAAGGTCAAGTCAAGTTTATTAAGGTGGCATCATCAATTTGAATCAATCTAAATCTGAATTAATTTTTATGAGCTTTTTTTATGATGTGCCTTTTAGTTTATTTATCAGTTAAAATAATTTTATAATTTTATAATTTTATAATTTTATAATTTTATAATTTTATAATTTTATAATTTTATAATTTTATAATTTTATAATTTTATAATTTTATAATTTTATAATTTTATAATTTTTAATATATTATTATGTGAGTGTATAATGCTATTAATTTTGTATTAAATGCTACAACACATATGAATAAACTCCAAAGGAAAACATCCATTCAATGAGAGGAAAGTTAAAAACCGGAAGTAGTAGTATTTACCCTTCAAAGTAAGACTAAATAAACGGTGAGGGAATAAACTGCAATGGGATTTCACGGGGTGTTCATTTGACTTTGAAAACCCTGTAGCCAAGTTGGCGATGCGTGTTATTTGGTTCCATTTCAACATTTCGTTTCAACATGTCTTCCCAAGCCGATTAAACTCTTAATAGAAGCTACTCTGACATTTTGAGAACACCACGGTGCGTACGTATGTACCTTTTTATATACCGTTGTTTAGCGTATGTCGTACGGCTTTTTGTTGTTACAGTCTAATATCGGATGCTTTTTGTGAGCGGGTCTTGTTGAATATTTCGGGGTTAAAACTTGCCTTAAATGTATTTTAAGCTTTGCACTTTAATATGTACGATAATATTCGTGTAAACAATGGCGTCTGGGCTCTAAAATAGCGTATTTAACATGTCGGTTGATTGGAACGCCGACCCAGCTAACGGTTAGAGTTTAATGACATCATAAATCAGTGAATCCGTTAATAGTTATCACTAACTAGCATAGCACCATAGCCCAGAAACCTTCATTCAGTGACAGTTGTGTTCAATGTCATACTCGACAGCTGATGATTATAAATATCATCTGGTGAGAGCAACATCTTAATACATGTCGCAAAAACACGTCTTGTGCTTTTTGATGTTGTTTGAAATATATCGCTAGAATGTGCTGCAAGCTAACCTCCCCTGCTAATGATTTCCACCGCACAGCAGCTTAGCATCAAGCTAGTGGGCCTTTGTCAGCCGGGAGCAGAACCAAAACAACAACAGCATCACCATCAATGGTGTGTCTACATCCAGGAGCAGTCACATTGTCCTGTGTGTGCTCAATGAACTATCACCTCAGCGCACATCACGGTGAGTACCGGTTGTTGTTGTTTTTTTTTTTAAACCAAAAATACTCATACACCCCATATATTACAGGCCTTTGGGTGTCCATTCACCCTTGCTGTGATTGGTCAGGTTGAAACAAACTGAAATCCATTTGCCCTGCTAGTATGGTTCATTTGGTCAATTTCAAGTTAGTATTTGGTCTTTAAAACAGAGAAGAGCTGAGACATTTTTCACATGATTTATAGCCTAAACAGGAACTTTACGGTCCGTAATCAAAAAACAATAGTTGGGGTAATAACTACAAAATCAATCTTCACTTGCAAAAAAGGTCAGTAAGGATAATTCATAATGCCGCCTACAGAGAACATACTAACTCCTTATTTCTAAAATCACAAATACTTCAACTTGCTGATATAGTTAATCTTCAAACAGCTAAAATAATGCATAAGGCTAAAATTAACCAATTAGCTAAAACTGTCATTTAATACTTCTCTACAAGAGAGGAGAAATATGATCTCAGGGAAGAACTCTATTTGAAACACTTACCGTATTTTCCGGACTATAAGTCGCACTTTTTTTTCACAGGTTGGCTTTTCCTGCGACTTATACTCCAGAGCGACTTATAAATGAAAAAACTGTTTATGTTACATAAACACTGGACACCTTTTCTGTTTCTGTTTATTTTTTTGTGTAGCTGAATAAGCATTGTGTTAGCATATCTTACACCTATTCAGCCTGTTCTCTATTCTTTTATTCATGTTAGAACTTGCCTTCCAAGATGACGTAATGTCTGTTTTGGTCAAGTAGTTTGGAAAATAAATTAGTATGTTAGTATTAGTGTGTGGAATCAAACTAAGGAATGGATTGAGTAAGCACCTCAAACAATGCACAACGATGAGCCAATTCAAGAAACAATACAAGCAGTTGATGTTTGCTAAATACAAGGATGAAGAGTCTTGAACCAGTCATGATGTGCTATATATATATATTACTATATTGACACTTACTATGGTACCCATTATGGCATTGGATGCTCATATCAGCGTGTAGTTTGGTATGTGACAAAAAAATAAAAATAAAAAAAATTAAATTATATTAGGAAAGCAGGAAGTGAACAAATGTAACAGTTACTGATTGTAAAAGTACCAGATGGAGGGGTAGGATTTAATAAGCTTTGCTTCTTACTACTCCTTTTGGACATGTGGAACTGTGAACTGATTATGGGATGCATTCAATTGTAATCTGATGCATGTTCAAATGAAATAAAACCATTAAAAAAAAATTAAAAACAACAAAAAAATTGTCATTAAATAAAAAAATAAAATAAAAAACTTAAATTATATTATGAAAGCAGGAAGTGAACAAATGTAACAGTTACTGATTGTAAAAGCAACATGTGGAACTGTGAACTGATTATGGGATGCACTCAATTGTAATCTGATGCATGTTCAAATGAAATTAAACCATTAAAAAAATTTTAAACAAAAAAATTGTCATTAAATAAAAAAAAAAAAAAACTTAAATTATATTATGAAAGCAGGAAGTGAACAAATGTAACAGTTACTGATTGTAAAAGTAACATGTGGAACTGTGAACTGATTATGGGATGCACTCAATTGTAATCTGATGCATGTTCAAATGAAATTAAACCTCTACCATTACCAAACCAATGTTTCTGTTGATTAATTCCCTCGACATTTCGGGAACGTTGGACCTAAATGGGAGAAATCCCAGAGCGTACACACATGACATATTGGTCTCTTCTTAGGCTGCACATGTATGGCGTTTGCAAGACGTGAAGGGGAGTTCTGCCAAGCCCAGCACCTGCTGCTCATTGTGGACAAGTGAACCAGATACTCCAAAGGCACAAATACTGCAGTACAGGCTCACACAGGTATGTCAAAGCACACAAGTACAGTGGAACTTTAACGGTTACCCACAATGTCTTCTCGGATGCTGATTGGACTCTGATTTGTTCGGGTTTCCCCCCCAAAAATGACAAATCGAGCTGTCCAATCTAGTTCTGAGAATGATCTGATGAAGCCTTCTCGGATGAGAGGCGAAACATCTTCTAAGACGAAGTCAATTCAAATTTCTGTCGACTTCAGCTTCCAGCTTTTCTGTGTGTACGTAGATGGGATAACCTTCTCAAAGGACAACCATCATCATCAGAGGATAAAATCATAGTTTCCGTCATATACAGAATATATCACTGAGTGACTGTCTCTACCTTTGCAGGCTTTCATTGCCATCCTGTCAAACCCATATGAAGAAAGGACACCGTTTTGGGAACAGAGGAGGCTTTGCATTGCCTTTGACTTCCTTATCCTCTCCTCCTCTCCACTAATTCACTTTGCTGAATAATTTTTGGGCTGAGAGGCCAGCACAGGTCTTTTTTGCCATCCTTTTTATAAAGCACAGTACCTTTTTTGTAAATTAAATAAAAATGAATCGACCGGCTGCAGTGGAAATCTCCTATGACTGTTTAAGGTTCCTTATCACGCACAATCCCACTAATGCACAACTTGGAAGGTTTATAGAGGTAGGACGCTCTTTTTTTTTTTTTTTTTTTTTTTTTTTTTTTAACCCCATTTGTAATTTTACTCTTGCTGTGTTTGAAGTCGGAGTGACATGCTATTTGATTGTGTTAATCTGAAGGATCTGAAGGCATATGGAGCTAACACCCTCGTGAGAGTATGTGCTGCTACTTACGACAAGGCGCCCGTGGAACAGGAGGGCATTCGAGTCCTGGTGAGTCTACTTTTTTTTTTTTTTTTTTTTTACAATTTTGTATTACAAAACGATGAATCAATACTTCCTCTGCCAACAAGTCTGCTTGATGATTGGTTAAATCATCAACAGGGACCCAGTAAAACTGGTTTGATGAGTCCATCAGTATAACAAAGGTGGCTGAAGCGACGCTTGTCCTGCAGTGGGACGCAATTTTGCATGCCAATGACTAAATTTGTGAAGTATGTTGCGCAAAAGCTAGTTTGGCACACATAATGGTTGTGCGCCACACATTAACGTCACGCAAACAACGCATTCACAAACGACGTGGGCGATGCGCGTCTCATTCTCAGGATCATGGTGGCCAGCCAATCACAGGGCACATATAGACAAACAACCATTCACACTCACATTCATACCTATGGACAATTTGGAGTCGGTAATTAACCTAGCATGTTTTTGGAATGTGGGAGGAAACCGGAGTACCCGGAGAAAACCCACGCATGCATGGGGAGAACATGCAAACTCCACACAGAGATGGCCGAGGGTGGAATTGAACTCTCGGGTCCACCGTGCAGCTCTCTCTTGGAACATGTCGTGGGAATTCAGGGCACGGACAAACAGACTAAAAAAAACAGTTTCTTTCCTGGAGCCATCATCTCCCTCAACAATTTGTAACCATTCTTTATTATTTATTCATTCATCATTTTCTACCGCTTATCCTCACTATTATTTATTATTTATTATTTATTATTTATCATTTATTATTTATTATTTATTATTTATTATTTATTATTTATTATTTATTATTTATTATTTATTATTTATTATTTATTATTTATTATTTATTATTTATTATTTATTATTTATTATTTATTATTTATTATTTATTAATAAATAATATTATTATTTATTATACTGTCTTGCACTGAAAATGGAGCTGCTGCAATTTCATTCTACTAAATGTAAAATGACAATAAAGCGCATTCTGATATATATAGTATATCTGATATATAGGGGTCAAGTGGTTAGCGTGCAGACCTCACAGCTAGGAGACAAGGGTTCAATTCCACCCTCGGCCATCTCTGTGTGGAGTTTCCATGTTCTCCCCGTGCATGCGTGGGTTTTCTCCGGGTACTCCGGTTTCCTCCCACATTCCAAAAACATGCTAGGTTAATTGGCGACTCCAAATTGTCCATAGGTATGAATGTGAGTGTGAATGGTTGTTTGTCTTTTTGTGCCCTGTGATTGGCTGGCCACCAGTCCAGGGTGTACCCCGCCTCTCGCGCCAAGAAGACAGCTGGGATAGGCTCCAGCACCCCCCGCGACCCTCGTGAGGAAAAAGCGGTAGAAAATGAATGAATGAATCTGAGATATAGCGCATTCTGATTCTGATATATATATATATATATATATATGTGTTTAAAAAGATCTATATGTAAAATGACAATAAAGCGCATTCTGATTCTGAAAAAAATATATCTGATATATATATACATGGAATGAAATTGCAGCAGCAATCCAAAATAACTTTTACTTGTTGCAGGATATGCCATTTGAGGACGGCTCCGCCCCCCCGGAGCAGGTGGTTGATGATTGGCTGAGTCTGCTGCAGACAAAGTTCCGAGATGAGCCTGGCAGCTGTGTGGCTGTGCATTGTGTTGCTGGTCTGGGAAGGTATGTTTGTACCATACATTTGATTGTGTCCATTTACGGTAAAATAAAAAAACACACACTAAATGTACATGCCATTTTTTCTTAGTAAATTAGGTCCTAAATGTAGTACTGAGACACCCGGCTCTAAGACGCACTATCATGGGGGTATTCATTGAAGGTCACTATATACTGTATCAGCACGGACATTTTGTTCTATTGGTGTCCCTTTTTAGTGGGCTTTAGAATTAGATTGGTATGCTCCTCCTTTATTGATTTGTGCTTTTGGTTTTTCTTTCCCAGAGCTCCCGTGCTTGTGGCTCTGGCTCTAATTGAGTGTGGGATGGAGTACGAAGATGCCGTTCACTTCATAAGACTGTGAGTAATGGCGCCTGAGACATCCTTTTCGTGCATATTCAGTATTTGCTCAGTATTTTGTATTGCTCTCATTTTTTAAATGAGCTGAACCCAAAGATCTAAAACAGATTTGGCTCAAATGTTGTTCACTAAATCTGCGTTAGTTAGTACCATATTTTAAATCGCTTCAGAGTATAAGTCGCACAAGGCCAAAAAATGCATAATTAGGTGGAAAAAAAACATACATAAGTCACACTGGAGTATATGGTAATGGTTTTATTTCATTTGAACATGCATCCCATAATCAGTTCCCAGTTCCACATGTCCAAAAGGAGTAGGAAGAAGCAAAGCTTATTAAATCCTACCCCTCCATCTGGTACTTTTACAATCACTAACTTACATTTGTTCACTTCCTGCCTTTCTAATTTAAGTTTATTTTATTTTTATAATTTAATTAAAAAATATTTTTGATTTAAAAAAAATATTTTTTGTTTTTAATTAATTTTTTTAATGGTTTAATTTCATTTGAACATGCATCAGATTACAATTGAGTGCATCCAATAATCAGTTCCCAGTTCCACATGTCCAAAAGGAGTAGGAAGAAGCAAAGCTTATTAAATCCTACCCCTCCATCTGGTACTTTTACAATCAGTAACTGTTGCATTTGTTCACTTCCTGCTTTCTAGTCTAAATGTCGATATGCCATTCCTGTGAGGAGGATGAATGAATTATGAATGCTGACAAACACAGATTTAAACAGTGTTGTCAACAATATGTCAGAGCGGTAGGTCTTTTGGATACATGGAAAAAGTTTTATATCGTCGTGTTCAGCTCAAGAAAAATGTTGTTTATATTTTTAATTTCGCACAAACCATATTTATTAGTGAAATGCGTCCAGCAGCATCATGTGTTCATTACACAATATTGTGACTTGATATTACCGCTGCATATATCTGTATGTGTTGATATCCCCCAACTATATGGGTAATGTTTTGGAATGTTGTTTTTTTTTTCCCAGGAAGCGTCGTGGAGCATTCAACTCAAAGCAGCTGCTTTTCCTGGAAAACTACAAACCCAAATTGTGCTTGCGCTCCAAAGATGCTAACGGACAGAGCTGCAGCATACAGTAGGAATCGGGATGGACAAGCACCCCCGCCCTCTGTGTCTTTACTGTCGTGTCATAGGACCAAGCATGTCGTGATGATATTGGATGTTGGAAGGATGTCGGTCAAATTCCCACATACAGAATCTAAGATTACACCAGAAGCAACAAGACTCGGCGCGTTTTGAGAATGTGATGTTCTCATTAAGTTAACATAAAGCACACATCGAATATATGTTACAAAAAGATTAATTTTGGCTTCAATTGTATTTTGGTGTTTTGCTGTGAAAAACGTAGCACGCAGGCTAACTAGGCTAGGCTAATTGGCGACTCCAAATTGTCCATAGGTATGAATGTGAGTGTGAATGGTTGTTTGTCTATATGTGTCCTGTGATTGGCTGGACACCAGTCCTGTACAGGGTGTACCCCGCCTCTTGCCCCAAGACAGCTGGGATAGGCTCCAGCACCCCCTGCAACCCTTGTGAGGATACGTGGTAGAAAAAAGAATGAATAATAGATATCAAGGCTACACGGCGGACGAGTGGTTAGCACGCAGGCCTCACAGGCAGGAGACCCTAGTTCAATTCCACCCTGGGCCATCTCTGTGTGGAGTTTGCATGTTCTCGACATGCATGCCCACATTCCAAAAACATGCTAGGTTAATTAGCCACTCCAAATTGTCCATAGGTATGAATGTGAGTGTGAATGGTTGTTTGTCTATATGTGCCCTGTGATTGGCTGGCCACCAGTCCAGGGTGTACCCCGCCTCTCGCCCAAATAAGACAGCTGGGATAGGCTCCAGCACCCCCTTGTGAGGATAAGCAGTAGAAAATGAATGAACTGTGAAAAACGTCCCGAGCAGCACACTCGACAGTTCTGATGTTTTTAGCTATTGGCGTGGGGAAACGTCTCCCGGTGGCCGCCAACGAAAAAGTCGCATTTACTAGTGGTTTACGTTTTGGTGAGTCGAAGACGACACAAGTCAGGGATCTTTCTGCACGTTGCAGTAGGCGATGTGAGAACCGACGGGGAAATGGCGAAATCAGCACAACAGATTCTACTACGAGTATATCTACACACGACTGCACAATGTCACAACACTGTGAAGCAAAACAATAATATTAGTATTAGTACCGTATATATATATAGACATGATACTGTGCGTTGAAAATGTAGCGCCCGTCTGTGACATACGGCAACGTTATTGTGAAGGCATGGCCACTTTATTATGTCTGACATTGATACCGATACTGCAATGCATATGATGCATATCGGCCAATTTCACCATTATTGGACCGATGGCATCATAGCATCCCCATTGTGTACATGATATTATCATATATGCAGTATATATATATATATATATATATATCCATTAAGGGGACCTCCCCTCCTGCCACATTGGTAATGGTAATGGTTTTATTTCATTTGAACATGCATCAGATTACAATTGAATGCATCCCATAATCAGTTCCCAGTTCCACATGTCCAAAAGGAGTAGGAAGAAGCAAAGCTTATTAAATCCTACCCCTCCATCTTGTACTTTTACAATCACTAACTGATACATTTGTTCACTTCCTGCTTTCCTAATATAATTTAAGTTTTTTTTTTGTTTTTTATTTTTTTTAATTAATTTTTTTAATGGTTTAATTTTATTTCAACATATAATGATACATATAATTTTTTTTTTTTAATGTTTTTAATTTTTTTTATTTACATTTTTTTAATGGTTTAATTTCATTTCAGCATGCATCGGATTACAATTGAATGCATCACATAATCAGTTCCCAGTTCCACATGTCCAAAAGGAGTAGGAAGAAGCAAAGCTTATTAAATCCTACCCCTCCATCTGGTACTTTTACAATCAGTAACTGTTACATTTGTTCACTTCCTGCTTTCCATAATACAGTTTAAGTTTTTTTTGTTTTTTTTTTAAATAATGCGATATGAGCATCCAATGCCATAATGGGTACCATAGTAAGTGTCAATATAGTGATATATATATATATATATATATATATATATATAGCACATCATGACTGGTTCAAGACTCTTCATCCTTGTATTTAGCAAACATCAACTGCTTGTATTGTTTCTTGAATTGGCTCATCGTTGTACATTCAAAAATAGGTGACACGTTTGCAAAAATGATCACAAAACAAAGAATCAGAATTATGCTTAGCAAAAAAAAACAACTATATTTTCTTCCTGTGGTGTTAAAGTGATCTGTAGCATAAAATGCCACAAAGTTATGTAATAGTCGGTGTCTGCTTTGACTTCTCCATCCGTGCCACGTAATTTGCGTCCCGGGGTAAAGATGCAATCCGACCGACTCGTCTCCGGTAGTCGTTAAAAGAACACACGTTACTGTACTACACACTTGAAGTGTACCTACTGTTTGTCCCATGCCGCAGTACTGCCACAAGTCTAAAGGGTGTGTTCAACAGAATGTATTCTTAAAAGTAAAAAAACACTTTATAGATTGTCTTAGATCATCAATAGTATTATCTTAGTTCCGTCATATCTGCTTTTTACAATACAGCTTGCTATCGACATAGTTTGTACCGGAATAATAATAACAATAATCTGCGTTAAAACAGTCCTTGAGTGGCCTGTCGAATGATATGCTACTTTGATTTATACATCATACGGTACTACAGGTAAGTCTGAACAAACCTGATTACCCCTAGTTAAGGTAATTTACTTAGTTTAACTACATTATTTTCTTAACAAGCACTTTGTAAGTATTGGCAACATACAGTATCACATCATGTTGATCATGTCTATTCATCATAAAAACAGCGTGTGCTAGCAGGTTTAGCAATGGGTAGTAGTGGCAGTATTTGTTCAAGTCCTACAAAGAGTACACAAGTACACTAAATAATAATAAGTACCGCTACCCAGTAGTTCCTCATTAGTTCATTGGAAACTACTGTATTTTTGTGTACCTTTTTATTGTAAAATGACACCAAGTGCAAAACTTGTCATGCACAAGTTTCCCCGTGGTGTCACCGAATCGGGGACGTTTAATATGACCCTCATAATGAATTTGAAGCTGTTTTTTTCACAATTTCATGAATAACAGAAATTTCAGAATTTCTTGGAAACCACAAGGCGAATATTTATAAGCAGCTGGTGGCAAACAAAACTACCCTTTTTTTGCATTCCCATCTAGATTTCTTTTCCATTGAACTGTACAGAAATGTTGTTCACTAAATCTGTGTTTGTTAGTACCGTATTTTCCGGACTATAATTCGCTTCAGAGTATAAATCGCACAAGGCCAAAAAAATTCATAATTATGTGGGAAAAAAACATACATAAGTCACACTGGAGTATATGGTAATGGTTTCATTTCATTTGAACATGCATCAGATGACAATTGAGTGCATCCCATAATCAGTTCCCAGTTCCACAATTTCATGAGCGGTAACAGAAATTTCAGAATTTCTTGGAAACTACAAGGCGGATATTTATAAGCAGCTGGCGGCAAACAAAGCTACCCTTTTTTTTTTGCATTCCCATCTAGATTTCTTTTCCATTGGACTGTACAGAAGTAAGCGATGAGCACGGAGAACCATTCCCTCAGGATATTGAAAATATACAAAAAGATAATCGGTTAAGTGTAAGAAACACGCCAATCGAGGGAATTGTGTTATTTTCGCCACGTTTACTTGTTCCCGTTTCAACCACGGAGCGCAACATTGACGCTAACAGTCAAATGTTTTTGCTGCGTCATTTATAGTTTTATTTAGTTTACCCCCCGTTGTTACTTTTTAGTCTTTTGGTTCTATGTTTTTTTTTTTTTATTTTGCGGTGTTTGTTGGTGAAATGTCTAATGTCCAATTAAAAGTGAGTGTGTAGTGGAGTAGCTGTGTTTACTTGTGCAAAGCTAGAGAACATTCAGAAGTCTTTTAAACGCTACACGTCATTTTTTTCTGTGTAGCAAACGTAACAAAATAATAAACTACTCATGCTGTGAGGTCAATGGTTCTCTATTTGGGATTCATTTGTAATGTGGACACCAAACAGACCTCTGTAACCCCTCTCTGCGTGTGTGTGTGTGTGTGTGTGTGTGTGTGTGTGTGTGTCATTGCCTGTGGCTGTGGACTTTGTACACGTGCACGGAGATGTCAAAGTGGAATCACATGGAGTCAATAGCTGGTTCAAGGTTGATTGCTTTTCCTGACTGACATGCCGCACTCCATGTTGAACACAAGAGGGTCTTGACCTGTACACCAAAATATAAAAATAAGGTCTACATCAGGGGTGGCCATTTTTTTCCACCAAGGAAAATATATAAACAATCAAAGGATGCATGGGTAGCCAGCCAATCACAAGGCACATATAGACAAACAACCATTCACACTCACATTCATACCTATGGACAATTTGGAGTGGCTAATTAACCTAGCATGTTTTTGGAATGTGGGAGGAAACCGGAGAACCCGGAGAAAACCCACGCATGCACGGGGAGAACATGCAAACTCCACACAGTGATGGCCGAGGGTGGAATCGAACCCTGGTCTCCTAGCTGTGACGTCTGCGCGCTAACCACTCGACCGCCGTGCCGCCCTTTCTGCTGTTTTTTGTGTTTAATTTATACCAATAATAAAGGAGTCGGGCTGCATGGCGGTCGAGCGGTTAGCACGCCGGCCTTGCAGTTCAATTCCCTAGTTCAATTCCACCCTCGGCCATCTCTGTGTGGAGTTTGCATGTTCTCCCCGTGCATGCGTGGGTTTTCTCCGGGTACTCCGGTTTCCTCCCACATTCCAAAAACATGCTAGGTTAATTAGCAACTCCAAATTGTCCATAGGTATGAATGTGAGTGTGAATGGTTGTTTGTCTATATGTGCCCTGTGATTGGCTGGCCACTAGTCGCCTGAAGAGAGCTGGGATAGGTTCCAGCACCCTTGTGAGGATAAGCGGTAAAAAATGAATGAATGAATAAAGAAGTCACAGGCTGCATGATAATAGCTCTTATATATTTTTCTTAGGTACTTTCTGTACGTTATCATTACTAAAATAAGCAAAATAGCAACTTTGTACAAAACATGTACTGTAAACCATGCTGGGAGCCACCATAACTAGCATTGCTAGGAATGTTACATGTTTAGCATCAATATAGTTGTTTATTAATCCCCATAATAGTAATTTTATGTGTGTTTATTTACCTGCAACATGCTGTTCTGTCATGTTTTGTTGGCACGGTGATTGTAATTAGTGTTGTAATTAGTGTTCGGCTTACTCACCACGGGTTTAAGACCCCTGAGCTAACTCTTAGCTAACCTGCTATTTTGGGTCAGCCCAAAAAAAGAATAGGTTTGTATTGAACGTGTTGGGCAAAGACAATGCCACTACAAGCCTTATTTTTTTTAATTAAACCTCATTTATTACCTTCAACTGTTCAAGAAAATGGTGTTAAATAACAGAACAAAGAAAAAAATACAATATAACCCTTGTTATCAATATTTGGATCGATCCGCCCACCCCTACCAGTCACCTCTAATTAGGGTTGAGAATGCTACATGTTTAGCATCAATATAGTTGTTTATTAATCGCCATAATAATAGTCTTATATGTGTTTATTTACCTGCCACATGCTGTGCTATCATTTGTTTTGTATGTTGATTGTAATTAGTGTTCTGTTTACTCACCGCACAGGTTTAAGACCCCTGAGCTAACTCTTAGCTAACCTGCTATTTTGGGTCAGCCCAAAAAAAAAATAGGTTTGTATTGAACGTTTTGGTCAAAGACAATGCCACTAAAAGCCTTATTTTGTTATTAAACCTCATTTATTATCTTCAGCTGTTCGAGAAAATGGTGTAAAATAACCGAACAAAGAAAAAGATAGAATATAACCCTTGTTATCAATATTTGGATCGATCCGCCCACCCCTACCAGTCACCTCTAATTAGAGTTCAGAAAATGCTTTTACATCAGTCCGCCAGCAGGAGGCGCACTCGCGCATGTTATAGTGAAGCTACAGTGCATACCCAAAAAATGGCTTATAGCTTTTTTATTTCCTGGCGTCCATTTATGTGATTTGGAATAAGCCATCATTTATTGTGTGTCGGGGGGGGAGGGAGGAGAGACCAAAAGTGACCGACAGATGTCACGGATGAACGGGGACTCTGACCCACTTCACCCCGCAGAGCAGACCGGAAGCCCGCTAAATGACGATGAAATGGTCCAAAAAATGTCATTTTCTTCAATGAAACTGCGGCTATTTTTGACATCCGTGCGGGTTACATCTGGATTAAACGGCACTGCAACAGAGATGAAGGAAGGAAGGAAGGAAGCAAGGAAGGAAGGGGAGGGATTGAGAGGAAAGTGAGGAGCAGCACTTTTGGGCTTCCTTGCATCTGGACGTCTGGTCTGCTGCACTCCATGAGACACGAAGAAGAAGGAACACAAGCACCAAGGAGAAGAAAGTTCTTTTTCTAACGGGACAAGGGAGCAGCGGGAATGTTGCCGGTGAGTTCCCCCCCCCCCCATCGTGGGACCAACTAATATGCGAGCATGACTAATATGTTGGGAAATATCAGAATATCAAATACACGACACCTCATTTTGTGTAATGGACATTATAATACTAACCGTGTTTATATCAAAGTAGCACAATAGCAGACCTCGACCATCTGTTTTTTTATCTATAGAGTTGTGGTGGTGGTAGTTTACATAAATAAGCTAAACCATGGGTGTCCAAAGTGCAGCCCGGGGGCCATTTGTGGCACACTGCATATAAAAAGTACTAAAAAAGCAAACACATTTTGGCCTCGGTTCCAAAATCAGAGTAAAGAATTAATTGTTGTGACAGGAAGGAATAGGATTAAATTCTACTTCTTTTCATTAAATTATTTATTTTTTTACATTTTTTGTCATGTACCGACAAATTGTATGGTCATATCACGTCGTACTTCGGTACGGGACAAAAAAAAATTAGGAAAGCAGGAAGTGAACAAATGTAACAGTTAGTGATTGTAAAAGTACCAGATGGAGGGGTAGGATTTAATAAGCTTTGCTTCTTCCTACTCCTTTTGGACATGTGGAACTGGGAACTGATTATGGGATGCACTCAATTGTAATCTGATGCATGTTCAAATGAAATTAAACCATTACCATTACCATTCAATTTCTACCGCTGATTCTCATGAGGGTCACGGGGAGGGGGGGGGTGCTGGAACCTATCCCAGCTGTCTTCAGGCAGGGTACACCCACAGAGCACATATAGACAAACAACCATTCACACTCACATTCATACCTATGGACAATTTGCAGTCGCTAATTAACCTAGCATGTTTTTGGAATGTGGGAGGAAACCGGAGAAAACCTACCCATGCACGAGAAGAATGTGCAAACTCCACACAGAGATGGCCGAGGGCGTAATTCATTCACACTCACATTCGTACCTATGGACAATTTGGAGTCGCTAATTAACCTAGCATGTTTTTGGAATGTGGGAGGAAACCGGAGAAAACCTACCCATGCACGGGAAGAACGTGCAAACTCCACACAGAGATGGCCGAGGGCGTAATTCATTCCCACTCACATTCATACCTATGGACAATTTGGAGTCGCTAATTAACCTAGCATGTTTTTGGAATGTGGGAGGAAACCGGAAAAAACCTTCACATGCACGGGGAGAACGTGCAAACTCCACACAGAGATGGCCGAGGGCGTAATTCATTCACACTCACATTCGTACCTATGGACAATTTGGAGTCGCTAATTAACCTAGCATGTTTTTGGAATGTGGGAGGAAACCGGAGAAAACCTACCCATGCACGGGAAGAACGTGCAAACTCCACACAGAGATGGCCGAGGGCGTAATTCATTCACACTCACATTCGTACCTATGGACAATTTGGAGTCGCTAATTAACCTAGCATGTTTTTGGAATGTGGGAAGAAACCGGAGAAAACCTACCCATGCACGGGAAGAACGTGCAAACTCCACACAGAAATGGCCGAGGGTGGAATTCATTCACACTCACATTCATACCTATGGACAATTTGGAGTCGCTAATTAACCTAGCATGTTTTTGGAATGTGGGAGGAAACCGGAAAAAACCTTCACATGCACGAGGAGAACGTGCAAACTCCACACAGAGATGGCCGAGGGCGTAATTCATTCACACTCACATTCATACCTATGGACAATTTGGAGTCGCTAATTAACCTAGCATGTTTTTGGAATGTGGGAGGAAACCGGAGAAAACCTACCCATGCACGGGAAGAACGTGCAAACTCCACACAGAAATGGCCGAGGGTGGAATTCATTCACACTCACATTCATACCTATGGACAATTTGGAGTCGCTAATTAACCTAGCATGTTTTTGGAATGTGGGAGGAAACCGGAAAAAACCTTCACATGCACGAGGAGAACGTGCAAACTCCACACAGAAATGGCCGAGGGTGGAATTCATTCACACTCACATTCATACCTATGGACAATTTGGAGTCGCTAATTAACCTAGCATGTTTTTGGAATGTGGGAGGAAACCGGAAAAAACCTACCCATGCACGGGAAGAACGTGCAAACTCCACACAGAGATGGCCGTGGGCGGAATAGAACTCGTGTCTCCTAGCTGTGAAGCCTGCGCGCTAACCACTCGGTCCATAACTTTATTATATAGTGATGCAGTTGTTAGCCGTTAGCATAAACAACTTCATTTATTTTATGTATGAACTGGAGTATCCTCCATGTACACAGGTTGTGTGATGACACTATTATGGTTACAGTTGATCACTGCTTCTCAAATAGTGGGGCGGGACTTCTTTCAGTGTCAGTGCAGACCTGCCAACATGTACATTTTTTGTGTACTCTGCATTTAATTTGACTTTCTTCACATTTTATTGTATTTTCCTGTTTTCAGTATACTAAATAGTATGAATAAATAGGTATTAGTAGTTTCTCCATGTTATTGTCCACTATGGGGGTCATTACAGAAAAGAATTGGGAACCACTGCCATAGATAAATTTTACTGAAAAAAAAAAAACCAGTGTGTCTCTCTGTTTCTGTGGAACTCTGACACACACACACACACACACACACACACACACACACTCTGAAAACACTTCTTTGTAGTTAATTATGGGTGCTGTCAGCACTGAACAATACACTTGAAGATATAGGGATGTTTTTTACTGCTGGGAGAAATGCCTTTGACCTTACCTTTCACGTCTGTTCTTCATGTACTCTTGTTTTGGTGCAAAACTCCCTTACCGTACCGTTACTCTTTTGGATACATAAAAAAAAAAAAAACAAAAAAAAAACACACCCATGTGAAAATCCCCCCTAAACTTGCTTTATAGTACAGGCCGTTGGTATTAGCTGGATTTACAAATGCTAAGCTGATTAAGTACTGTGCAGTGGAAAAATGTGCAAAATAATTTTTCATGTAATATGCTACTTTGAGGCTGCATGGCGGTCGAGTGGTTAGCACGCAGGCCTCACAGCAAGAAGACCAGGGTTCAATTCCACTCTCGGCCATCTCTGTGTGGAGTTTGCACATTCTCCCCGTGCATGGGTAGGTTTTTTTTCGGTTTCCTCCCACATTCCAAAAACATGCTAGGTTAATTAGCGACTCCAAATTGTCCATAGGTATGAATGTGAGTGTGAATGGTTGTTTGTCTGTCTATATGTGCCCTGTGATTGGCTGGGCACCAGTCCAGGGTGTACTCCGCCTCTCGCCTGAAGACAGCTGGGATAGGCTCCAGTTAAAGTCCTAAAAAAACGTAGCAGTCGAGTACACAAAATACACAAAATAATAATTAGTTAATAAGGAATGAACTGACCTAACCGCTAGTTCCTCATTAGTTCATTGGAAACTTCTGTATTTTTGTGTACCTTTTTATTGTAAAACGACACCAAGTGCAAAACTTGTCATGCACAAGTTTCCCGTGGTGTCACCGAATCGGGCACGTTTAATATGACCCTCGTAATGAATTTCAAGCGGGATTTTTCATGATTTCATGAATGGTAACACAAATTTTAAGAGTTTCTTGGAAACTGCAAGGCGGATATTTATAAGCAGCTGGTGGCAAACAAAGCTACCCTTTTTTTTGCATTCCCATCTAGATTTCTTTCCATTGAACTGTACAGAAATGTTGTTGACTAAATCTGTGTTAGACAAGGCAGATATTTATAAGCAGCTGGTGGCAAAGAAAGCTCCAAAGCGCTCCCTGAAGATACGCTTTTTTGCATTCCCATCTGGATTTCTTTCCATTGAACTGTACAGAAGTAAGTGATGAGCACGGAGAACCATTCCCTCGGGACACCGATGCGATCCGCTCCAAACGAGGCAGTAAGCTCACTGTCAGGATTAGGGAAGGCCGGGTCAAGGATGATGTCTTCCGGTGTGTCTGCAAAGCTCAGTGAGGTGGAGGCTCGAGTTGAAGCGCTCACATGTGGTTCCTATAGAGATGGCGTAGGCCGCATGAGCACGTTTGGGTGTGGACAGCAGAAGCTGGAGTCAAATCACATTCAGATGTCACTGGGTTGGGCTGCACTATATGCACGTTCACACACAAGAAATGAACACTGGACAATGTATTAAAGGAATCATGTCGGAAATGTACGCAGAAAAAATAGCAATATTACGATAATAAAGTAGTTACATTTACGAGAAAAAACGTTACAGGCATTGCTATGAAAAGGGGGGTACTGTTGTGATCTTTGCCGTCGGCCGTGTGGAGGCGGGAAAGGTGGATGTAAAAAGAAATATTAAAATATTAAAATATTAAAATATTAAAATATTAAAATATTAAAATATTAAAATATTAAAATATTAAAATATTAAAATATTAAAATATTAAAATATATTTTTCACATAAAATTATATTTTTTCAATAAAACATAAAAAATACATTTTTAAATCAAATTATATATATTTTTAAATAATAGTAATATATAAAAAATATCATATATCAATATCAAAAATAAAATATACAAATATGAAAATATGAAAATATGAAAATATTAAAATATTAAAATATTAAAATATTAAAATATTAAAATATTAAAATATTAAAATATTAAAATATTAAAATATTAAAATATTAAAATAACATTTTTTACATAAAATAATATTTTTTCAATATAAATGTTTTTAAATAACAAAATAATTTTTTAAATAAACTTATATATATTTTTAAATAATAGTAATATATAAAATATTAAAATATTAAAATATTAAAATATTAAAATATTAAAATATTAAAATATTAAAATATTAAAATATTAAAATATATTTTTCACATAAAATAATATTATTTCAATAAATAAATAAATAAATAATACATTTTTAAATCAAATTATATATTTTTTAAAATAATAGTAATATATAAAAAATAGCAATTATCAATATAAAAAATAAAATATACAAATATTAAAATATTAAAATATTAAAATATTAAAATATTAAAATATTAAAATATTAAAATATTAAAATATTAAAATATTAAAATATTAAAATATTAAAATATTAAAATATTTTTTCCATAAAATATGTTTTTCAATATATTGTTTTAATTGAAACAAATATTTTTCTCTGCTCTTTTTCTACCTTTTTGTTAAAAATGGTACTTTGGAACACTGTTAATATAGTAATGTCGCCTAAACTGCTAATCAGTGATTGTCTCTGAACTCAGCATGTTATTTTTTTTGTTTTTTTACTGGATGCCATTCTTTCCACAACGTTGTCCTGTGAAAGTATTTGTACAACATCAAAAGAGCTAAAGAGTACGCTAAACATGTTAACGTGAATGATTAGAATCCAGGAATACAACCCCCGTATTTATCTGTGTTTGCAGGATTTGCATGTTTGTGCGCGCGTGTGCGCATGTGCGTATCTAATCCAAGATTGACAGAATCCCTGCCCAGTCCGTCTGCATGCAACCACATCACATGATCTCAACAAGTGTGTGGAATACATGGAGATTAGGGTATGAGACTTAATAGTACATGTATGGGAAGTATAGGGAGTGTGTCATGTGTCACCATGACAGATTAGCCTAAATTTGATCATTCAACGGCTGACATGACATCATCAGTCACATGGCCAATGACTGGACTGGCCGCAACCCAGGATGTTCTTTTCTGATTGCTATTTTAATCTTTCATCTCTGCATTTTAGAGGATTTGATGGGGCGGTGTAAAAGGTTAACTGATGAATTATTTTCATTTTCTAGCTAGCTGAAATATTGAATCTTATTTGTGGATACTGATTTCAAAATGTGGCTGCACGGCGGTCGAGTGGTTAGCGCGAAGACCTCACAGCTAGGAGACCTGAGTTCAATGCCATCTCTGTGTGGAGTTTACATGTTTTCCTCTTTTTCTCCGGGTACTCCGGTTTCCTCCCACATTCCAAAAACATGCTAGCTTAATTAGCCACTCCAAATTGTCCATAGGTATGAATGTGAGTGTGAATGGTTGTTTGTCTATATGTGCCCTGTGATTGGCTGGCCACCAGTCCAGGGTGTACCCCGCCTCTCGCACCCGAAGACAGCTGGGATAGGCTCCAGCACCCCCACGACCCTTGTGAGGGTAAGCGGCAAATGAATGAAAAACGGGAGTATGGTTTAGCAAAAATTTTCATTGAAAACTCAAGTTGTCGGCTGCACGGTGGTTAAGTGGTTAGCTCGCAGGCCTCACAGCTAGAAGACCCGAGTTCAATTCCACACTCGGCCATCTCTGTGTGGAGTTTGCATGTTTTCCCCTTTTTCTCCGGGTACTCCGGTTTCCTCCCACATTCCAAAAACATGCTAGGTTAATTAGCCACTCCAAATTGTCCATAGGTATGAATGTGAGTGTGAATGGTTGTTTGTCTATATGTGCCCTGTGAATGTGACCGAATGAGGCCTGCCCTTTTTTGGCCTCACTTCACTTCCCGATGATGTGACAGGATGTTTGAGTCATCCAGGATTGTAAAAATAGTAAGCTTTCCGTAACATTCCTCTTCAACGGTCCAAAACTTCCCGGAGAACAAAATAGGAACACCTTTAACTTATTTGTTTCTATGGTTCCAGGTGATCCTGACGGTGTACCTCAACGACACCCAACAGATGCTGACGGAGGTCCCAGTGACTCCTGCGACCAGAGTTGTGGATGTTGTAGACTACTGCAAAGAGGCAGGCGAGGGGGAGTGTCACTTGGCGGAAAAATGGAACGGACGTGGTAAGTGGTAACCATAGAAATGCAAGGTTCACTTTATCTGGGTTAAAGTCCACCGACAACCGTTTACGTCAACCAAATCATCAAGTTCAGTTTTTCTGAGAAAAATAGTAGAAGACAGCTGGGATAGGCTCCAGCATCCCCGCGACTCTTGTCATATAAGCGGTAGAAAATGAATGAGTTGTACTTATGCATTTATAGTGTTAATAACATCACAAGACGAGCAGCATATTTTAAGCTAACCGGAAAATGTATGCAAACTGTGGCAACATTTTGTTTTTGACGGCCTTAATATAATATATAATATAATAATAATATATATAATATATATTATATAACTATAATATATATAACAATATATATAATAATATATATTATGTAATTATAATATATATAATAATATATGTATGTATAATATAATAATATAATTCCTTTAATAATAATATTAATAAATAAAAAAAATTAAGTAATGGAAAAAAATATATATATATTTATATGTAACTATAATATATATAACAGTATATATAATAATATAAAATATATTATGTAATTATAATATATATATAATATATGTATATATAATATAATAATATAATTCATTTAATAATAATATTAATAAATAAATAAATAAATAATGGAAAAAATAAAAAATATATATTTATAATATATATTATATAACTATAATATATATAACAGTATATATAATATAAAATATATTATGTAATTATAATAATATATGATATATAATAATATATAATAATACATAATAATATATAATAATATATAATAATAATAATAATATAATAATATATAATAATAATAATATAATAATATATAATAATAATAATGTATAATAATATATATAATATATATTATATAACTATAATATATATAACAACATATATAATAATATATATTATGTAATTATAATATATATAATATATATATAATGTATATATAATATAATTTAATAATTTAATAATTAATATTTAATAATAATATTAATAAATTAAAAATTAAATAAGGGAAAAAATAAAACATATATATAATAATATAAAATATATTATGTAATTATAATATATATATAATATATGTATATATAATATAATAATATAATTCATTTAATAATAATATTAATAAATAAATAAAAAAATAATGGAAAAAATAAAATTTTATAATATATATTATATAACTATAATATATATAACAGTATATATAACTATAATATATATAACAGTATATATAATATAAAATATATTATGTAATTATAATAATATATAATATATAATAATAATAATATAATAATATATAATAATAATAATATATAATAATATATATAATATATATTATATAACTATAATATATATAACAACATATATAATAATATATATTATGTAATTATAATATATATAATATATGTATATATAATATAATTTAATAATTAATATTTAATAATATTAATAAATGAAAAATTAAATGATGGAAAAAATAAAACATATATATAATAATATAAAATATATTATGTAATTATAATATATATATAATATAATATAATTCCTCTAATAATATTAATAAATAAAAAAAATAATGGAAAAAAATAAAAAAATATAATAAAAAAATTATATAATAAAACTACAATAATTAAAAAATAATTATAGGGCCATGCTTGGAAGGATGTTCATAAATCTGACTTGATTATAAAAAGGTGTGGGCAGGAGCCTACAAAACCCCCAAGCAGGCCTTGGTCAGGACAACACGACCTCATAGTTGGCCTTGTGAAGCTGAATAGTCCAGTCCATCACATGTTGGGGGAGCCGCCGTGTCCGTCTTAAGCACCGCCTGCATTTATTCCGTCCACGCGATTAGATGAGTGGACAGCATCACTAGAAGCTTTCTTAAAGGTTGACCTGCTAAAGCAATAAATGATAAATGGAGTTATGAATTGTGTTTTGCTGTGATGAGAGGTCATGCCTCAAGGCCAGGCTGGTGTTTTTATACGTGTGGATGCCATGCGCCATTGTCCCTGGGTCTACTAAGAGCTTTGGTGGGGTCTGGGGGGGGGCACGGGGTCCTCTGTCAAGAGTTTTTTTCAAATGCCGTATGGGAATCATATAACAATATATAAATACGGATGAGTATTTTTTTTGGATCTTTGAATGAAGTTTTCTTTTCCAGAGAGAGTTCTCCCTCAGGAGGTGTTACTCCTGGACCTCCTTCAACAGTGGGGAGCGAGGAGGCCAGAAGTCAGCTTCTACCTGCGGCACTGTCCTTCCTGGTCACAAGGTAGGTAGATATTTATCTTCTAATCTAATCTATCTAATATTTTTTTATTGAATATTTAATATTTTTTTTAATAAAAAAGATTTTTAATAAAAAAATACATTTTTAAATAAAATTATATTTTTTAAATACTAATAATGTATGAAAAATCAAATTTAAAATAAAAAAATACAATAAAATAAAAATAAATTAAAATATAAAAATATAAAAATATAAAAATATAAAATATAAAAATATAAAAATATAAAAATATAAAAATATAAAAATATTAAAATATTAAAATATTAAAATATTAAAATATTAAAATATTAAAATATTAAAATATTAAAATATTAAAATATTAAAATATTAAAATAATATTTTTTGCATAAAATAATATTTTTTTCAATAAAAAATGTAATTGAAAAAAATATTTTTCTCTTTTTTTATATAAGATATTGTAATATTTATATCAGATAGATCGTTGTCGTAGGTCCAACATATTATACTGCTTTTACAATACAACTACTACTATGAGAAAATACTGTCATGAACATATATTATCGAATTAGAAGTAACTTAATGTTATAATAACAAATGATACCGTATTAGTTGTCATGCACAGTTATTCTTATTACAGTAATTATTACCAGCCTCAAGTACAGTGAGTGATGTTTATGAGGTTTAGATGGAAGGTCGGGGGCTCGGTCAGTAATTAGTCACATAAGATGATTACAATTATATAACATGCATGGTGCAACCCTGCATGGGGGGGGGGGGTCAGACAGACAACGCTCGGAAATAATATTGACTGACATAAAGTTCATTCATTCATTCATTTTCTACCGCTTCATCTCATGAGGGTCGCGGGGGTGCTGGAGCCTATCCCAGCTGGACACACTATCCACACTCAATTTGGAGTGGCTAATTAACCTAGCATGTTTTGGGAATGTGGGAGGAAACCGGAGTACCCGGAGAAAACCCATATTAGCGTCACTACTTCCTGATCTACACTCTAAGCATCGTGGGAACTGTAGTTATTTTAGCCATAAATTACCCATATTATTATTTAAGCCGGGCTGCACGGCGGTCGAGTGGTTAGCGCGCAGACCTCACAGCTAGGAGACAAGGGTTCAATTCCACTCTCGGCCATCTCTATGTGGAGTTTGCATGTTCTCCCCGTGCATGCGTGGGTTTTCTCCGGGTACTCCGGTTTCCTCACACATTCCCAAAACATGCCATAAGTATGAATGTGAGTGTGAATGGTTGTTTGTCTATATGTGCCCTGTGATTGGCTGGCCACCACACGCCATGAAGACAGCTGGGATAGGCTCCAGCATCCCCCACGACCCTCATGAAGGATAGAAAATGAATGAATGAAATATGACCAAGCGGCTGCATGGTGGTCGAGCGGTTATCACAGCTAGGAGACCCGAGTTCAATTCCACAGTGATTGGCTAGGATTAGTCAAGATTTCTGGTTTTTCCAGGATTGAAAACAAACCGTCCTATTTATAGTTTATACACAAGAACAAAGGAGTAAGTTAAAAATAGACGAGGGGAAAAGGAAGTGGCTGTTCTCTTTGAGTGCTGGGTGTTGGGAAATTGGAATCCAGCTTTTTGGCAGCAGTACCTCTTGTAAAAAACTCCTACTGCACATTCGCAGTATCTTCCAGAACACTTCTCATACATCAACCAGCACAACCAGGTTGCAGGAATAGCGGACCGGGAATATTTGTGACGCTGTCACGGGAATAGAAGCCCTTGCATGGCATGTACCACCCACAAATAAGGAACACAAGATCAATTTTCCCGCTATTTGTTCCCCATTTTTTTCACAATTCCAAATCCAAATGTTGACCTGTATGACTTTTTCCAATCGATGCATCCTTGAAGGCGAATCGCTGTGTCGACTTTATTCTTTATAAACAGTGACACAGAAAAATAAAATGATTATTGTCAAAGGTCACACAGAAGAGTGGACAAGGAACAGTCAGGGTAAAAGGAAAAGGGTAACTTACACCCTATTTCCCGATTTATTTTCCCAGTTTATCACTTTTTTATTTTTTTTTTTTACAGGAAATCAGCATCCTTTGGAGACCGCTTGGACCACAGATGCACCGTGGAACTCTAACGATGGCGTAAGACACACAAAACATTCACTATATGTAACTACATATTACATATATACAGTTTTATTCTACATTGGCAACAAAGTTGTTGGTGTTCAGGGAGACAGGGACCAGTCCTCATCGTCACAACATGCATTTATTGCAATATTATTACTCTTATTATGTCGACTATGTTAGCTAAAAAAGGCTGCACGGTGCGCGAGTGGTTAGTGCGCAGGCCTCACAGCTAGGAGACCCGAGTTCAATTCTCAAACCTCTGTGTTTGTGAGTTTGTATGTTCTCCCCGTGGGTTTTTTCCGGGTACTCCGGTTTCCTCCCACATTCCAAAAACATGCTAGGTTAATTAGCCACTCCAAATTGATATATTTATATAATATATTTCAAGGCTGCACGGTGGACAAGTGGTTAGTGCGCATGGCTCAGAGCAAGAAGACCCAAGTTCAATTCCATCCCCGGCCATCTCTGTGTGGAGTTTGCATTCCAAAAACATGCTAGGTTAATTTGCGACTCCAAATTGATATATTGATATAATAGATATCAAGGCTGCACGGTGGACAAGTGGTTAGTATGCATGGCTCACAGCAAGAAGACCCAAGTTCAATTCCGTCCTCGGCCATCTCTGTGTGGAGTTTGCATTCCAAAAACATGCTAGGTTAATTGGCGACTCCAAATTGATATATTGATATAATAGATATGAAGGCTGCACGGTGGTCAAGTGGTTACTACGCATGGCTCACAGCAAGAAGACCCAAGTTCAATTCCATCCTCGGCCATCTCTGTGTGGAGTTTGTATTCCAAAAACATGCTAGCTTAATTGGCGACTTGAAAATTTACATATTGATATAATAGATATCAAGGCTGCACGGTGATCGAGTGGTTAGCATGCAGGCCTCACAGCAAGAAGACTCGAGTTCAATTCCATTCTCGGCCATCTCTGTGTGGAGTTTGTATTCCAAAAACATGCTAGGTTAATTGGCGACTTGAAAATTTAGATATTGATATAATAGATATCAAGGCTGCACGGTGTTCGAGTGGTTAGCATGCAGGTCTCACAGCGAGGAGACCTGAGTTCAATTCCATTCTCGGCCATCTCTGTGTGGAGTTTGTATTCCAAAAACATGCTAGGTTAATTGGCGACTTGAAAATTTAGATATTGATATAATAGATATCAAGGCTGCACGGTGTTTGAGTGGTTAGCATGCAGGTCTCACAGCGAAGAGACCTGAGTTCAATTCCACCCTTGGCCATCTCTGTGTGGAGTTTGTATTCCAAAAACATGCTAGCTTAATTGGCGACTCCAAATTGATATATTGATATAATGGATATCAAAGTTGCACGGTGATCGAGTGGTTAGCGTGCAGGCCTCACAGTGAGGAGACCCGAGTTCAATTCCACCCTCGGCCATCTCTGTGTGCAGTTTGCATGTTCTGCCCGTGCATGCGTGGGTTTTCTCCGGGTACTCCGGTTTCCTCCCACATTCCAAAAACATGCTAGGTTAATTAGCCACTCCAAATTGTCCATAGGTATGAATGTGAGTGTGAATGGTTGTTTGTCTATATGTGCCCTGTGATTGGCTGGCCACCAGTCCAGGGTGTGTGTGTGTGTGTGTGTGTGTGTGTTGGTCAGTCAGTGAAGGTGGGATTATCCTGGTCTCATGACATAACCAGGCTAAGAGGATTGTTAGCCAGCCAAACAGCTCCTCCTCCTCCTCCTCCTCCTCCTCCTCCTCCTCCTCCTCCTCCTCATCCTCCTGTGTCTTCCTTTCACCTTTCTCACTCCTTCATTCTCGTCTTGTGTGTTTTTCTCCACCTGGTAAATTTACCTTTAACGAGGCACGGACATCATTTGGGGGAGGGTAAGTTTTGCACGTTTGCAACTACATTCAACTTATTTTCACCTCTGAACACGCGTGTTATTTCTACATGTTAGGCACATGTTTATGGTATGGGTGGAACTTATTTTGGCTGCTTGGTGGTATTTACGGGGCGGCACGGCGGTCTAGTGGTTAGCGCGCAGACTTCACAGCTAGGAGACCAGGGTTCAATTCCACCCTCGGCCTGTGCGTGCGTGTGCACGACCCTCGTGAGGAAAAGCGGTAGAAAATGAATGAATGAATGAACATAATCAGTTCCCAGTTCCACATGTCCAAAAGGAGTAGGAAGAAGCAAAGCTTATTAAATCCTACCCCTCCATCTGGTACTTTTACAATCACTAACTGTTACATTTGTTCACTTCCTGCTTTCCTAACATAATTTAAGTTTTTTTATTATTTTTTCTTTAATTAAAAAAAAGTTGTTTTTAATTTTTTTTTAAATTTTTAATGGTTTAATTTCATTTGAACATGCATCAGATTCCAATTGAATGCATCCCATAATCAGTTCCCAGTTCCACATGTCCAAAAGGAGTAGGAAGAAGCAAAGCTTATTAAATCCTACCCCTCCATCTGGTACTTTTACAATCACTAACTGTTACATTTGTTCACTTCCTGCTTTCCTAATATAATTTAAGTTTTTTTTAAATGTGTTTTTAATTTTTTTTAATTACATTTTTTTAATGGCTTAATTTTATTTCAACATATAATTATACATATAATTTAATTTTTTTTTTAATTACATTTTTTTAACGTGGCTTTTAATTTTTTTGTTTACATTTTTTAATGGTTTAATTTCATTTGAACATGCATCAGATTACAATTGAATGCATCCCATAATCAGTTTCCAGTTCCACATGTCCAAAAGGAGTAGGAAGAAGCAAAGCTTATTAAATCCTACCCCTCCATCTGGTACTTTTACAATCACTAACTGTTACATTTGTTCACTTCCTGCTTTCCTAATATAATTAAAGTTTTTTTTAAATGTGTTTTTAATTTTTTTTAATTACATTTTTTTAATGGCTTAATTTTATTTCAACATATAATTATACATATAATTTAAGTTTTTTTTAAATTACATTTTTTTTAACGTGGCTTTTAATTTTTTTTGTTTACATTTTTTAATGGTTTAATTTCATTTGAACATGCATCAGATTACAATTGAATGCATCCCATAATCAGTTCCCAGTTCCACATGTCCAAAAGGAGTAGGAAGAAGCAAAGCTTATTAAATCCTACCCCTCCATCTGGTACTTTTACAATCACTAACTGTTACATTTGTTCACTTCCTGCTTTCAATAATACAGTTTTTTTTTTTGTTTTTTTTTTAATAATGTACCTCGTACCGAAGTACTCGGTGATATGAGCATCCAATGCCATAATGGGTACCATAGTAAGTGTCAATATAGTGATATATATAGCACATCATGACTGGTTCAACACTCTTCATCCTTGTATTTAGCAAACATCAACTGCTTGTATTGTTTCTTGAATTTGCATATTGAGAAAGAGAAGATAAAGCTGGCCATCCCGTCCCATAGACATGTGTGTGTGTGTGTGTGTGTGTGTGTGTGTCATGCCTAACCCACATATCGATATATAAATGATCTAACCACATTGCGTTACATCTAAAATGGTGACAGGCAGCCAGTGCTGCAGTGATTTCCCTTACGAAGGAAGAAAGTGAGAGAGAAAGAGAGGGCGGTGCGGGGAGGTTGATATTGTGGGGGGGTGCGAAACAGAGAGGGGATGTCGTTGCAGCAAAAAAAAAAAAAAAAAAAAAAAATCAGCTGCAGAGTCACGACAAGGACTGAGTGAAGGAGAGGTGAATGGATGCGTGGTCAGAAGTGGGCGTGAAAAAGACACGATATTAACACCAAAAATATGGGGGGGGGGTTATAAAATACAATGCAATGTATAGAATAGTCAAGTGTGTTTCCTGTATATATAGAATTAGTTTTTATACTGTAATATTAGAGGTGTCACATTATTGGGCATCATGTTAGAAGGCAGCAATAACAGAAAGATTTAATATAAGAGCACAGCGGAGGGAGGGATGTGTGGGCCGAGCGAAGGAGCGAGAGAGAGAGAGGGGGTTGCAAATGATAGCACATCATTTGGGGAGACAGGAGAGAAAGTTGTGATGAGAACTGGTTTCTTTTACCCCACTCCAATCCCGGGGCATCCTTTTGCTATCATATAAGACGTAAAAAGGAGTCGGAGCTGCGAGGATGGAGTGGAATGAGGTGGATCTGGTGCAGGAATTTACACTTGAAGGACAATGCAGCAAAATTAAAGTCCGCTCCTGCAGGATCACATGGGACAGCCTGCAGGTAAATACTAAATACAACCCGACAGGAAACTAATAGAGTTTGCATGTTTATGTCAGCTTGGGGATCGAACGTTGCTCTGTGTTGATAGCTTGGGCTGCAAAAACACTCTTGTAGGTCACTTTTGTGAAATGCTCGTTATTATTATTATTATTATAATAATAATAGCTCTGCTTTTTATACTTCAGTCATAAAGTTCATTCATTCATCTTACTTATCGTGTGGAAATATGGGCTAATAACTTATAAAAGCAATCTTCACTGGCTAAATGTACTGCAAAAAAAGGCCAGTAAGGATAATTCATAATGCCGCCTACAGAGAACATACTAACTCCTTATTTCTAAAATCAGAAATACTTCAACTTGCTGATATAGTTCATCTTCAAACAGCTAAAATAATGCATAAGGCTAAAAATAAGCAATTAGCTAAAAATGTCATCCAATACTTCTCTACAAGAGAGGAGAAATATGATCTCAGGGAAGAAGTACATACAAATTAAATAAAACATTAAAAATAAAAATAAAAATAAATAATATAATAACTAATTTAAACACATTTATTTATAATATCAAAATAATTTATAAAATTTAATTTAATTTATTTAAAAAAAATAAACTATATTAAGAAAGCAGGAAGTGAACAAATGTAACAGTTTAAATGAAATTAAGCCATAAAAAAATTAAAAACGTTTTTTTATTTAATAAAAAAAAATAACTTAAACTATATTAGGAAAGCAGGAAGTGAACAAATGCATGTTCAAATTAAATAAAACCATTAAAAAAATGTAAAAAAAATTAAAAACAATTTTTTTAATTTAAAAAAATAATAAAAAACTTAGACTATATTATGAAAGCAGGAAGTGAACAAATGTAACAGTTACTGATTGTAAAAGTACCAGATGGAGGGGTAGGATTTAATAAGCTTTGCTTCTTCCTACTCCTTTTGGACATGTGGAACTGGGAACTGATTATGGGATGCATTCAATTGTAATCTGATGCATGTTCAAATGAAATTAAACCATTACAATTACCATTACCATTACCATTACCATTACCATTACCATTACCGTTACCGTTACCGTTACCAAAGTGATCTGTAGGAACCAAAGTTCCACCACTTCAATTTGTGTTTGACTCACAAATGAACCCCGCAGGTCAAATGAAGTCAGGGAGGAATCGAACATCCTCGTCTATTTCCAACTTTTTTATCAAGCTAGCCTGCTCTTAATGCAAACCGTGTTTGTATCACACCAAGACAGAACCAGCATCATTTTTTTTTTACCGCAACCTAACCTTGACATCGCTGCAGTGTTTCCCCAGCCATGACATCGCACCCGCCGTGGCATCCCCCTTCCTCCCAAGAAGGAAGAAATGTCATTTTATACCGTATAAAGCCTTCCTTTGTAGAACAGGTATCCCCTGTTCAATCCCCCAAATGGTTGATACTGTGTCGCACGTTCAGTTTATGCCTACTTAGTACCTTTTTCTTTTAGCTGCTTTGTAATGTGAAATGGAATATTGCCATCAACTTTCACCAGGAATGTTGGCTCCACAGATTGGACATGAGTGTGTGTGTGTGTGTGTGTGTAGGGAATGTAAACAATAGCAGGATGTGGCTGGGCTGGGACCTTCCTTCCTTGTTGTCACACATACGTATCTCACATTACACTTTTAAGCAAATAAATCATCTCGGGGTGCAAATGATTAAATGACACGATACTCCGACATCATCGTGGTGGTCAGTATTGCAGACGATGGGCGTGGATTTCAAATATGGTAATGGTAATGGTAATGGCAATGGTAATGGTAATGGTAATGGTAATGGTAATGGTAATGGTAATGGTAATGGTGATGGTAATGGTATTGGTAATGGTAATGGTTTAATTTCATTTGAACATGCATCAGATTACAATTGAATGCATCACATAATCAGTTCCCAGTTCCACATGTCCAAAAGGAGTAGGAAGAAGCAAAGCTTATTAAATCCTACCCCTCCATCTGGTACTTTTACAATCAGTAACTGTTACATTTGTTCACTTCCTGCCTTTCTAATATAATTAAATTTTATTTTCTTTTAATAAATTTTTTTTTTTACATTAAAAAAATTTTTTTTTAATTTTTTAAATTTTTTTAAATTTTTTTTATGGTTTTGTTTCGAAAAAACATACATAAGTCGCATTTTTTGTGGGAAATTTATTTTATAAACTACCGTATTTTACGTACTATAAGTCGCTCCAGAGTATAAGTCGCACAAGGCCAAAAATACATACCTAGGTAGAAAAAAACATACATAAGTCGCACTGGAGTATAAGTCGCACAAGATCAAAAATGCATAATTAGGTAGGAAAAAACATTTATAAGTCGCACTGGAGTATAAGTCGCACAAGGCCAAAAATACATAATTAGGTAGAAAAAAACATACATAAGTTGCATTTTTTGCGGAAAATGTATTTTATAAAACCGTATTTTCCGGACTATAAGTTGCACTGGAGTATAAATCGCACAATACCAAAAATGCATAATTAGGTAGAAAAAAACATACGCAAGTCGCACTGGAATATAAGTCGCACAAGGCCAAAAATGCGTAATTAGGTAGAAAAAAAACATACATAAGTCAGACTGGAGTATAAGTTGCACAAGGCCAAAAATGCATAATTAGGTAGAAAAAAACATACATAAGTCGCACTGGAGTATAAGTCGCACAAGGCCAAAAATGCGTAATTAGGTAGAAAAAAACATACATAAGTCGCACTGGAGTATAAGTCGCACAAGGCCAAATATGCATAATTAGGTAGAAAAAAAAACATACATAAGTCAGACTGGAGTATAAGTCGCACAAGGCCAAAAATGTATAATTATGTAGAAAAAAACATACATAAGTCGCACTGGAGTATAAGTCCCATTTTTTGCGGGTAATTTATTTTCCAAACTACTTGACCAAAACAGACATTACGTCATCTTGGAAGGCAAGTTCTAACATGAATAAAAGAATAGAGAACAGGCTGAATAGGTGTAAGATATGCTAACACAATGCTTATTCAGCTACACTAAAAATAAACATGAACACAAAAGGTGTCCAGTGTTTATGGAACATAAACACTTTTTTCATTTATAAGTCGCTCTGGAGTATAAGTCGCAGGAACAGCCAACCTATGAAAAAAAGTGTGACTTATAGTCCGGAAAATACGGTAATCAATGTGGAAGAATTATGAGTAAATGTTGTGATATTGGGAAGGCGTCGGTTTAAATAAACTCTGCTTCTTCCCACTCCTTTTCGGACAAGTTGATACACATATAACTGTGTATGCATGTTACTGTATACTACACGTTCTCATTCCACTGTCCTCGGTGTTTAGGTTCCCCGTGTGGAGCTAACCCTTTCTCAGCTTCAGGAAATGGCCACAAGACAACAGCAACAAATAGAAGCTCAGCAACACATGTTGGTCGCCAAGGTTGGTACACACACACACACACACACACACACACACGTATACACACACACACACACACACATACGCAGTCACTAGCCAGATGGATCACCTGTCACCGATTGCAAGGTTATCTCCACAATAGTCAGCCTTGTGTGTCCAGTAGTTCCAGTCCGGCCACTGAGAGACGTGCGTGTCCTGTAAAGATAACATCTCATACGTCTTCCGTGGATTTTTAAGCTCAGCATTTAAGAACTTTAAAGAACGTTTTTACTTGGAAGTGACCTTTGAGAAACCAGGAAATGAAGTCATCAGGAAGCACCAGTTGCTGGGATCTTCAAGCGGTATTCTACTCCAGGAAGGAAAGGAAATGTATGGAAGGAAGGGGGGGGGGGGTTCTGGAGCCTATCCCAGCTGGCGAGAGGCGGGGTACACCCTGGACCGGTGGCCAGCCAATCACAGGGCACATATAGACAAACAACCATTCACACTCACATTCATACCTATGGACAATTTGGAGTGGCTAATTAACCTAGCATGTTTGCACGGTGGATGAGTGGTTCGCACGCATGCCTCATAGCAAGAACACCCGAGTTCAATTCCATCCTCAGCCATCTCTGTGTGGAGTTTGCGTTCCAAAAACATGCTAGGTTAATTGGCGACTCCAAATTGATATATTGATATAATAGATATCAAGGCTGCACGGTGGACAAGTGGTTAGCACACAGGCCTCACAGCAAGAACACCCAAGTTCAATTCCATCCTCGGCCATCTCTGTGTGGAGTTTGCATTCCAAAAACATGCTAGGTTGATTGGCGACTCCAAATTGATATATTGATATAATAGATATCAAGGCTGCACGGCGGTCAAGTGGTTAGCACACAGCCCTCACAGTGAGGTGACCTGAGTTCAATTCCATCCTCGGCCATCTCTGTGTGGAGTTTGAGTTCCAAAAACATGCTAGGTTGATTGGCGACTCCAAATTGATATATTGATATAATAGATATCAAGGCTGCACGGTAGTCGAGTGGTTAGCACACAGGCCTCACAGCAAGAACACCCGAGTTCAATTCCATCCTCGGCCATCTCTGTGTGGAGTTTGCATTCCAAAAACATGCTAGGTTGATTGGCGACTCCAAATTGATATATTGATATAATAGATATCAAGGCTGCACGGCGGGCGAGTGGTTAGCACACAGGCCTCACAGCTAGGTGACCTGAGTTCAATTCCACCCTCAGCCATCCCTGTGTAGAGTTTGCGTTCCAAAAACATGCTAGCTTAATTGGCGACTCCAAATTGATATATTGATATAATAGATATCAAGGCTGCACGGTGACTGAGTGGTTAGCACACCAGTCTCAGAAAATACTGTGACAAAATTGTATCTCTTTGTTTGTGCTTCAGGAGCAGAGGCTGAGATATCTTCAACAGGGAGGCAGATCCAACCAGGGACTCACACAGGTGAGTGGCGGACATTTTTTTTTTTTACAAAGACACACGCTAGCTCTTGAGTATGAAATGTACTAATAAAAATACTAGCGAAATCCGTATGTATACAACATACCATAAAATAAATGCAATGTTTTGGTTTCCCTTTTTAGTTGAGACTGTTGTCTAATGATATTTAATGAGAGATTTAATTATTTCACGTAGTTCATACAGAGCAGTCCAAAAGTACAAAGTAACACAAGAGTAAGATTAGGGAGGCTAACAAAGCCCTGAATAAGAATCGGAATCATCTTTATTCAGCATATACAATACTCATACTTACTACTTTTCAGTCTGAAGCTGAGAAACTGCAACGACTGAAAGAGCGAGTGGAGACTCAGGAGGCAAAGCTGAAGAAGATCCGAGCCATGAGAGGACAAGTGGACTACAGTAAAGTGATCAACGGCAACCTATGTAAGCATGAACATTCCGTACTGCTGGGTGGTCCTGGTCTTCGTTTCATAAAAAGTATTATTATTATTATTGCTATGATACATTTTCTGACCTGTAAATATTGTTCGGATGTTGTATTGTCGTGTTAAATGATGACAAAGTTTCAGACTCACAGACAGCTGGAATAGGTGCAGATTCTGGAAGCTCTTGAAAGCTTTCTGTGCAGGTTATTGTCATAACATAACATAATGTCATTATTATTATTATATTATTATAATTTATTATTATTATATAATTATTATTATCAATATTGTTATTATTATAAAATAATGATAATAATAATATAATAATATTATTATCATTATTTTATAATAATAATAATTATTATATATTATATAATAATAATATTATTATTATAATTATTATCATTATTATATTATTATAATTTATTATTATTATATAATTATTATTATCAATATTGTTATTATTATAAAATAATGATAATAATATAATAATATTATTATCATTATTTTATAATAATAATAATAATTATTATTATTAATAAAAATAACTACAAAAATTAAAAATATTAATTCAATTATATTATTATTTTTATTATTATTAATAATAAGAAGAATATATAATTATATTATTATATAATAATAATAATTATTATTATATTATATAATAATAATATTTATAATAATAATAATAATAATAACAATAATAATAATAATAATAATAATTATTATTATTATTATTATTATTATTATTTAATAACCATTGAATTGACTTTATATTCAATAGTTTGATTCCTTGTGTGTCCAGCTGCTGAGATCGACCATGTTAGCAGCCTGTTTCAAGAGAAGCAGGCCGAGCTCCAGTCTGCTGTGATCCGGGTGGACCAGGTAACACTAAGGAGTCCAGTTCTTGCAATCCTAGGAATTATTATTATTATTGATCATCTTATCTTCAAACTACTCCACCAGTTGACCCAACAGCTGGAGGATCTGAGGAAAGGACGCCTGCAACTCCATTCTGTCGCATCCCAGAAGGCGGCAACCAATAGAACCCAGAGTACGACTACCACTACCAAAGGGTCTCCTCTATCAGGAACTGCAGCTTTAGAACTGAGGAAACTCTACCAAGAGCTGCAGGTAAGGAAGTAGATTTATTGTGGAAAACCAGAGCGGAGAACATTTCCATGTTCTTCTGTATTGTCGTGTCAGGCTCGGAACCATCACAACCTGGAGCGCAGCAGCAAGTTCATCCAGGGCAAGGATCTGCTCAACAAGAGGAACACTCAGGTGACAGCGATGGATCAACGCATCGGCGACCTGAGGGAGCGACTGCATAAGAAACGAGCAGAAGTACTTTTGAACTTCCTGTTTTATTTCTACGGATGGCGATGAGTTCAAGTGCTTCATTCCCGTCTTTGTAGTTGAGTCGTATGAGTGAAGGAGGAACGCCTTCTCCTCAAAGCTCTCCTCTTCTGAGTGGTGGAGTTTCAGGCCGAGTGGCTGCTGTTTGCCCCTACGTCCAAGCTCCACCAGAAGGGGGGCAGAACCTCTCACCGGACCCCTCCCCCAAAACCACTCCGCTCTGTCACATCCGCTCCCTGTCAGGTTTGTTTGCAGTTTTTGGATTTTTTTACGGAATTTTAAAGCTGCTGAATGTCACTTGCCCCCAACATGAGGCTTCACACCGCTTATCCTCACGAGCCAATCACAGGGCACATATAGGCAAACAACCATTCACACTCACATTCATACCTATGGACAATTTGGAGTGGCTAATTAACCTAGCATGTTTTTGGAATGTGGGAGGAAACCCGGAGTCATGCAAACTCCACACAGAGATGGACGATGGTGGAATTGAACTTGGGTCTCCTAGCTGTGTGGCCTGCACGCTAACCACTTAACCACCGTGCAGCGTACAGAACTCATTCATTCGTTTTCTACCGCTTATGAGGGTTGCGTGGGGGTGCTGGAGCCTATCCCAGCTGTCTTCTTGGGGCGAGAGGCGGGGTACACCCTGGACTGGTGGCCAGCCAATCACAGGGCACATATAGACAAACAACCATTCACACTCACATTCATACCTATGGACAATTTGGAGTGGCTAATTAACCTAGCATGTTTTTGGAATGTGGGAGGAAACCGGAATACCCGGATGGGGAGAACATGCAAACTCAACACAGAGATGGCCGAGGATGGAATTGAACTCAGGTGTCCTAGCTGTGTGGCCTGCACGCTAACCATTTAATCACCGTGCAGTGTATAGAACTCATTCATTCGTTTTCTACCGCTTATCCTCACGAGGGTCGCGGGGGTGCTGGAGCCTATCCCAGTTGTCTTCACCCTGGACTGGTGGCCAGCCAATCACAGGGCACATATAGTCAAACAACCATTCACACTCACATTCATACCTATGGACAATTTGGAGTGGCTAATTAACCTAGCATGTTTTTGGAATGTGGGAGGAAACCGGAATACCCGGATGGGGAGAACATGCAAACACCACACCGAGATGGCAGAGGGTGGAATTGAACTCGGGTCTCTTAGCTGTGTGGCCTGCACGCTAACCACTCGACCACTGTGCAGCATACAGAACTCATTCATTCATTCATTCATTTTCTACCGCTTTTTCCTCACGAGGGTCGCGGGGGTGCTGGAGCCTATCCCAGCTGTCTTCTTAGGGCGAGAGGCGGGGTACACCCTGGACTGGTGGCCAGCCAATCACAGGGCACATATAGACAAACAACCATTCACACTCACATTCATACCTATGGACAACTCATACTTTTTATACATACTTTTTCAGTCCAAATGTAAAACTTTATTAGACTATGAAAAATACATTTTTTTTGGCGTGGAAATTAATGAATTAACCAATGAATTATGTTTAATATGTTTTTTGAAGTGTGCAGAAGTAGGGGGTACACGGATTCGGGTGAAATATCTGAAGGGGTAAAAAGTTTGGGATCCACTTCCATAGGTCATACATTCCATGATAGCCAACATTAGTAGCTAAACTTAGCCTAATCACTATGAATGGCTGACAACAAACACAACTAGTGTGCATGGGTCTACGTACACAAAAGGGGCAGGTTTGAATCTCTCTCTCCATGACATCCAGCAGCTTTAACCAGATTTGTTGACTTCCTGTGATATCTGTCCTCTCTAACCGGCTGCTTTTCTTTTTCCTTTTCCTGTCCGTCGCCTTCCTCTTGCCTCTTGTATCTGTTGTTGTTTACCTTTTTATTCCTTACTCGTTGTTTTGTGTTTGTCACCGTTGCTATGATGTCATTCCAATGTCATCATACTGGTTGTTGGTCCTGTTGCCGTCATGGTGCTTGTTGACTGTACTCGTCTTTTCCGTTGTTGTTGTTATTGTGGTCAAACAGACGAGGATAGGAGTAGCGTCAGGAAACCTCCCAGCCAATGGAAAGTGTCAGATTTAGACATCATCCTGTCGGATGGAAATGACGCATGCGAGGGCCCTCAGTCTCCTCAGGAGTCCAAGAGTAACACAAACAGCAACAGTGAGTCTTTAAAGGGGGGGGGGCATCTACCACCCCCCCAACGACCCCATGTTGATGTGCTTGATGTGCTAAAGTTTTGGGGGTTTAGGGACCCCTGTTCGGTAGAAAGGACCTTTTAATGTAATGTTTTGGGGGTTTAGGGACCCCGTTCGGTGGGAATGACCTTTTAATGTAAAGTTTTGCTGGTTTATCGACCCCGTTCAATGGAAAGGACCTTTTAATGTAAAGTTTTGGGGGTTTTAATGTAAAGTTTTGGGGGTTTAGGGACCCCGTTCGGTGGAAAGGACCTTTTAATGTAAAGTTTTGGGGGTTTAGGGACCACGTTCAGTGGAAAGGACCTTTTAATGTAAAGTTTTGGGGGTTTAGGGACCCCGTTCAGTGGAAAGGACCTTTTAATGTAAAGTTTTGGGGGTTTAGGGACCTCGTTTGGTGGAAAGGACCTTTTAATGTAAAGTTTTGGGGGTTTAGGGACCCCGTTCGGTGGAAAGGACCTTTTAATGTAAAGTTTTGGGGGTTTAGGGCCCCCGTTCAGTGGAAATGACCTTTTAACGTAAAGTTTTGGGGGTTTTAATGTAAAGTTTTGGGGGTTTAGGGACCCCGTTCAGTGGAAATGACCTTTTAATGTAAAGTTTTGGGGCTTTTAATGTATTAGTTTTGGGGGTTTAGGGACCCTGTTCAGTGGAAATGACCTTTTAATATGAAGTTTTGTGGGTTTTAATGTAAAGTTTTGGGGGTTTAGGGACCCCGTTCGGTGGAAAGGACCTTTTAATGTAAAGTTTTGCTGGTTTAGGGACCCTGTTCAGTGGAAAGGACCTTTTAATGTAAAGTTTCGGGGGTTTAGGGACCCCGTTCAGTGGAAATGACCTTTTAATGTAAAGTTTGGGGGGTTTTAAAGACCCTGTTCGGTGGAAAGGACCTTTTAATGTAAAGTTTTTGGGGTTTAGGGACCCCGTTCGGTGGGAAGGACCTTTTAATGTAAAGTTTGGGGGGTTTAGGGACCCCGTTCAGTGGAAATGACCTTTTAATGTAAAGTTTTGGGGGTTTAGGGACCCTGTTCGGTGGAAAGGACCTCTTAACGTAAAGTTTTTGGGGTTTAGGGACCCCGTTCGGTGGAAAGGACCTCTTAATGTAAGGTTTTGAGGGTTTAGGGACCCCCAGCACCCCCCGCGACCCTCTTGAGGATAAGCAGTAGAAAATGAATGAATGAGAGAATGAATGAATAAATGAACTTTGATGCATGTTGTTTGCTATAGTGAAAGCTCCAATATCTAAACAAATATACAAACATCAACAATACGAAAGAAGGGTTGTTTTTCCAAATATAACACCATGAACTATTGACGTTCTCTCACTTCCTTCTTGCAGTTGAGTATTTCCATGAAAACGATCCATGCCGAGTTCTGATCAATGAGTTAATTGTCCAGGAATCACAAAGCAGAAGTCGACTGCAGCAGGACAACATGTGATGGTTTCTTGTAGTGGACGTCTAATCTCTACTCACAGGCAGATAGCCAAGTTGACTTCCTGCTTCCACTGCCCCTCCTTCCTCTTGGGGTCAGCAGGTCAGACCTGTGGCAATCAACGTGTTGTGCAAATGATCTTACTGACCACAGGAGTCAATAGTTAATCAGTATTAGTCTGAGTCAGTCGTGACGCGGTCGTACTGCAGAGACGTGCCAAACGATTAGGTAACACTGCTTAAAAGGATACTTGAAGATGGAGGCGGGGCTTTTAGTTTGGAACCGCTAGCCACTACGTGTAACATCATTCAATATATTTGGGTGCGTCTCACTTTCCCTTATTTTAACCCTTATTTTTCCTCTCTCATACAGCCAGTGATGCGTCGTGGCCCAGCATCGGGAAACATGTGTCTAATTGGAGGACTAACGGTCCAGAACAGGTACAGTTTTGACACTTTACATGTTAATGTCATATATATATATACTGTATATATACCGTATTTTCCGGACTATAAGTGGCACTTTTTTTCATAGGTTGGCTGTTCCTGCGACTTATACTCCAGAGCGACTTATAAATGAAAAAAGTGTTTATGTTCCATAAACACTGGACACCTTTTGTGTTCATGTTTATGTTTAGTGTAGCTGAATAAGCATTGTGTTAGCATATCTTACACCTATTCAGCCTGTTCTCTATTCTTTTATTCATGTTAGAACTTGCCTTCCAAGATGACGTAATGTCTGTTTTGGTCAAGTAGTTTGGAAAATAAATTACCCGCAAAAAATGCCACTTATACTCCAGTGCGACTTATGTATGTTTTTTTTTACCTAATTATGCATTTTTGTCCTTGTGCGACTTATACTCCAGTGCGACTTATGTACGTTTTTTTCTACCTAATTATGCATTTTTGGCCTTGTGTGACTTATACTCCAGAGCGACTTATGTATGTTTTTTTCTACCTAATTAGGCATTTTTTGGCCTTGTGCGACTTATACTCTAGTGCGACTTATGTATGTTTTTTCCTACCTATATATGCATTTTTGGCCTTGTGCGACTTATACTTCGGAGCGACTTTTGTATTTTTTTTTACCTAATTATGCATTTTTGGCCATTTGCGACTCATACTCCAGTGCGACTTATATATGTTTTTTTCTACCTAATTAAGCCTTTTTGGCCAGGAGAAACTTATGTATGTTTGTGCGACTTATACTCCAGTGCGACTCATGTATGTTTTTTTTCTACCTAATTGTGCATTTTTGGCCTTGTGCGACTTATACTCCAGTGCGACTTATGTATGTTTTTTTCTACCTAATTATGCATTTTTGGCCTTGTGCGACTTATACTCCGGAGCGACTTATGTATGTTTTTTTCTACCTAATTATGCATTTTTGGCCTTGTGCGACTTATACTTCAGAGCGACTTATGTATTTTTTTTTTACCTAATTATGCATTTTTGGCCATTTGCGACTTATACTCCAGTGCGACTTATGTATGTTTTTTTCTACCTAATTAAGCCTTTTTGGCCAGGAGAAACTTATGTATGTTTGTGCGACTTATACTCCAGTGCGACTTATGTATGTTTTTTTATACCTAATTATGCATTTTTGGCCTTATGTGACTTATACTCCAGTGCGACTTATGTATGTTTTTTTCTACCTAATTGTGCATTTTTGGCCTTGTGCAACTTATACTCCAGTGCGACTTATGTATGTTTTTTTCTACCTAATTATGCATTTTTGGCCTTGTGCGACTTATACTCCGGAGCGACTTATGTATGTTTTTTTCTACCTAATTATGCATTTTTGGCCTTGTGCGACTTATACTTCAGAGCGACTTATGTATTTTTTTTTTACCTAATTATGCATTTTTGGCCATTTGCGACTTATACTCCAGTGCGACTTATGTATGTTTTTTTCTACCTAATTAAGCCTTTTTGGCCAGGAGAAACTTATGTATGTTTGTGCGACTTATACTCCAGTGCGACTTATGTATGTTTTTTTATACCTAATTATGCATTTTTGGCCTTATGTGACTTATACTCCAGTGCGACTTATGTATGTTTTTTTCTACCTAATTATGCATTTTTGGCCTTCTGCAACTTATACTTCAGAGCGACTTATGTATTTTTTTTTTACCTAATTATGCATTTTTGGCCTTATGTGACTTATACTCCAGTGCGACTTATGTATGTTTTTTTCTACCTAATTATGCATTTTTGGCCTTCTGCAACTTATACTCCAGTGTGACTTATGTATGTTTTTTCCTACCTAATTATGCATTTTTTGGCCTTGTGCAACTTATACTCCAGTGCGACTTATGTATTTTTTTTACCTAATTATGCATTTTTGGCCATTTGCGACTTATACTCCAGTGCGACTTATGTATGTTTTTTCCTACCTAATTATGCATTTTTGGCCTTGTGCGACTTATACTCCAGTGCGACTTATGTATGTTTTTTCTTACCTAATTATGAATTTTTGGCCTTGTGGGACTTATACTCCAGTGCGACTTATAGACCAGAAAATATGGTATACATATATATATATATATATATACACGAGGGGTGAAACAGTGCACAATAATTTTGGTTCAGTACATACACTAATCCCTCATTTATCACGGTTAATTGGTTCCTGACCGGGCTGTGATAAGTGAATTTCCGCAAAGTAGAGCATAGGTTCAAACATAGAAAACCTGTTTCCAACCTTCTAAATGGAGTTTTTTAGATGATTAGCGCCCACAAGGCATAACATAACACTGGTATAGCTACCTATGCTAGTAATTATACTACTAGTTACGTTAAAGACTTTGTGTACCCCCCCCCCTCCATGAATCATTGTCGGACTTCCAGACAACTTTGTCTCAATTTTTCTACTTTTGTAAACCTCGGTTGCTTTTTCGTTCAGATTCCTTCCGGGTACGGCACCTACCCCAGTGCCACCCACCAGGCAGCAGGGCATCATTGCTCCACCAGCTCCCTACCTCGATCGGCCCCTGGCACCCTGGGGTGGCCTCGAACCAGCACTGCTCATGCCACCTCATCTTTTTCTTCATCCACTTTCTCGTCCTCAAAGCAAATGGAACAACATGTTTCTGCAACTCCACAGTCCAATCAAGGTACTTCCAGATCGGATATCGGACCTGATTGAAGATTATAATCCTAATCCATGTGAAAATAACATTTTTATAGCTTCTCCCGCTGTAGGTTCTGCCACCAGCTCCCAGTCATCTTCACTTCCCCCTCCGAGTGAGCGAACAGATCCTCCTCCAGCAGTCGCTGTACGTCCATACGTCCCCGACCATCCCTCCCGGCCCCAGTCCCCTCGAAAAGGCCCCGCGACAATGAACAGCAGCTCCATCTACAGCGTGTACCTCCAGCAGCCTCAGACCAAAAACTACGGCTCACTCAACAATAGGAGCACCGTGAAAGCAAGTAAGCAAATCATAGCGAGGACACTGTTTTATATCATCAAACAAATTAATTTTTTTATTTTTTTAATGGAAAAAGTGATTGTCCCATAAACCTAATAACCACGTGGGCTAGCTAGCCACCCTTAGCAGCAACAACTGCGAAAGGAATTAGGCCCACTCATCTTCATTCATTCATTCTTTTAAAGGTCACGGCATCACAGCATCTCAATAGGATTCAGGACAGTCCTCCATTAACAGCCACACTACCAACAACCATCACACTACCACCACCATATTTTACTCTTTTCTAAAACGCGGTGTTACTTTCACATATCTTGGATTATTCATTCATTCATTTTCTACCGTTAATCCTCACGAGGGTCACAGGGAAGGGGTGCTGGAGCCTATCCCAGCTGTCTTTCTACACCCCGGACTGTTGGCCAGCCAATCACAGGGCACATATAGACAAACAACCATTCACACTCACATTCATAACTATTGACAAATTTGGAGTTGCTAATTAACCTAGCATGTTTTTGGAATGTGGGAGGAAACCGGAGTACCCGGAGAAAACTCACACATGCACGGGGAGAACACTCGTCCACCGTGCAGCCCATATTTGTGAACAGTTTCACAATAATTCATGGTTCCATGTATCACAGTGAGTCTTCCAGGTCCTGATGCAGCAAAACAGTCCCAGACCATCACACTACCACCACCATATTTTACTGTTGGAATAATGTTCATTCATTTTCTACCGCTTATCCTCACGAGGGTCGTCACCGGCTGTCTTCTTGGGGCGAGAGGCGGGGTACACCCTGGACTGGTGGCCAGCCAATCACAGGGCACATATAGACAAACAACCATTCACACTCACATTCATACTTTGCATATTCACAATAATTCATGGTTCCATTTATCACAGTGAGTCTTCCAGGTCCTGATGCAGCAAAACAGTCCCAGACCATCACACTACCACCACCATATTTTACTGTTGGAATAATGTTCATTCATTTTCTACCGCTCATCCTCACGAGGGTCGTCACCGGCTGTCTTCTTGGGGCGAGAGGCGGGGTACACCCTGGACTGGTGGCCAGCCAATCACAGGGCACATATAGACAAACAACCATTCACACTCACATTCGTACCTATGGACAATTTGGAGTGGCTAATTAACCTAGCATGTTTTTGGAATGTGGGAGGAAACCGGAGTACCCGGAGAAAACCCACGCATGCACAGGGAGAACATGCAAACTCCACACAGGGATGCTAACTACGCTAACCACTCGATCGCCGTGCAGCCTGGATTATTCATCTCCCTTAATAATAACATGCCAACAAATAAGAAATCAGGAAGGGGGGGGTCGGCTGCTTTTGTCAGTGGAATCTCCTAACAAACTATAAATATGAGCAGCATTTTAATATGAATCTATGGCTGTCATCGTATTCTGGGAGCGTATGCAGCATTCAATATACATCCCCAATGTGGGATAAATAAAGAGCATTAGTGTTTCCAAGCCGTTGAGTGAACATTTGGACCCATTTGGTCTTCTCTCGCAGTCTATGGGAAACCCATCCTCCCAGCATCCTCTACATCTCCATCCCCTCTCCCGTTCCTCCATGGAGGAGGAATCAGAGCAGCAGAAGACGTTGCAGACAAGGAAGAAGGAAAAGTGGTTGAGGGAGGAATGACCAACATTGGGCCAATCCTCCCTCCTCCGAGCGTGGACAACATCCCTCGTCCTCTCAGTCCTACCAAGCTGACTCCAGTTGGTAGGTTGCACCAAATGAATCGGATGATTCATCCATTGAAATATGTATATGGAATATTTAGGATCGTTTATCTACACCAGGGGTTCCCAAACTTTACCAACTTTACCAACTCAGGGCTCACTTGAAAATCTAAATGAAATCTAGATGAAATGCTGCGTTCTCAGAGCACTTAACTTAATAATATTATTATTATTATTATTAATAATAATAATATAACATATAATAAAAATGTATTATCATTAATATTATTAATGCTTATTATTAATTATGATTAATAATATTATATATAAATTAATAATTAATAATATTATATTATATCTTCGTATTAATAATAATACTAATTATTTTTTTAATATATTATTATTAATATTATGAATAATGAGTATTAATTATTATTATAAATAATAATCAGCATCATCATCATCATGAACTGTATTATTATTATTAATAATCATAATCATCATCATAAACTGTATGCTTATAATTAATAATCTTTATATTAACAATAATAATAAATGTTATTATATATCATATTATTATTAATATTATTATTAATACTAAGATTATTAATATTAATAATAGGTATTATTATTATAATATAATATAATAATTATAATTATATTATAATATAATATAATCATCATCAGCATCGTGAACTGTATTGTTATTATTAATAATTAATCATCATAATCACCATCATAAACTATGCTTATTATTAATACTCTTAATATTATAATATAATAATATTAATATATTAATTATAATATAATAACAATATAATAACAATAAATTTGATTATATATCATATCATTATTAGTAATATTATGATTAATAGTAAGATTATTAAAATTAATATTATGAAGTATTATTATTATGAATAATAATCATCACTGTATTATTATTAATAATCATAATCATAAACTTTGTGCTTATTATTAATAATATTAATATTCATAGTAATAACAATAATAATAACCACCAACATCATAATCATGAACTGTAAGGTTCCTAAAATATTGTGACACAATATTGTAACACTCAATAGGTTATTACTTGGGCCTATAATTTTTTTTATCGTGCATTAAATATTTTACAATAAAAATCATTTCAAAAATAACATTTGCAAAAATGAATCACATTTTTAATGACCTCTCATGGCCCGCCTGCAGTACCACCACGGCCCACCAGGGGGCCGCACCCCACACTTTGGGAATGACTGATCTACACTATATGACAGACATCATCTTGTCTAAATCCGATAACAACAAAGCTGACACGATACGGTCTCTGCCTCCAGCATACTCCCAACTTCGTTACCAGAGTGATGCTGACCTGGAAGTCCTCCGCCGCCGCCTCAGCAATGCCCCACGACCCCTGAAGAAGCGAAGCTCCATCACCGAGCCCGAGGGCCCACAGGGGCCAAACATTCAAAAACTGTTGTACCAGAGGTGTGTGCTACTTTTCACGATCCATACCCAACGTTCAGCAGATGATTGATCTTTTTGGTTGTCCAGGTTCAACACTTTGGCTGGAGGCATGGATGGAGTCTCAGGTAGGATCATGTAGTCCTGCATGATCATGTAGCTCATGGAGTACTGCAGAAAATATCCAAAACACATACCAATGAACTACACACTTTATTATAGGGAACACGTTCTACCAGCCTGATTGTCTTTTGGCTGACATGGACAACAGCCTTCCGGCAGAGGGGACTTTAGAAGCGGGTGAAAAGCATCCCGGTTTGGCGACGGAGGACGCTGAAGTTCAAAACCTGAACCTGGACTGCCGTCGCTTATCGCCTGCGCCCTTTGAGATGCCCGGGGAAACGACTACAGCAGGACAAATGAAACACAATCCATCTCAATCGCCACAAACGAGACTTCCCTCGGCTCCTGTGAGGCCCGAAGATCAGAATAACAACCAGAGTGATTCTAGTCCCACCCACGTTAAGGGGCCCGTTTCCCCCTCGCCGGCACCACAGCCTCCGAAGGTAAAAGACACAACACATGTAGTTCATAGGCTACTAGGAAGTGGTACTTCGTGTTTCATCAAATTCATCATAGTATCCAAATCAATTACCCGATTTTCCGGATTATAAGTCGTACTTTTTTTAATCGGTTGGCTGTTCCTGCGACTTATACTCCAGTGTGACTTATGTATGTTTTTTTCTACCTAATTATGCATTTCTGGCATTGTGCGACTTATACTCCAATGCGACTTATGTATGTTTTTTTCTACCTAATTACGTATTTTTGGCCTTTTGCGACTTATACTCCAGTGCGACTTATGTATGTTTTTTTCTACCTAATTACATATTTTTGGCATTGTGCGACTTATACTCCAGTGTGACTTATGTATGTTTTTTTCTACCTAATTATGCATTTTTGCCCTTGTGCAACTTAGTATACTCCATTGTGACTTATGTAGGTTTTTTTTCTACCTAATTATGCATTTTTGCCATTGTGCGACTTATACTCCAGTGCGACTTATGTATGTTTTTTTTCTACCTAATTATGCATTTTTGGCATTGTGCGACTTATACTCCAGTGCGACTTATGTATGTTTTTTTTTCTACCTAATTATGCATTTCTGGCATTGTGCGACTTATACTCCAATGCGACTTATGTATGTTTTTTTCTACCTAATTACGTATTTTTGGCCTTTTGCGACTTATACTCCAGTGCGACTTATGTATGTTTTTTTCTACCTAATTACGTATTTCTGGCCTTGTGCGACTTATACTCCAGTGCGACTTATGTATGTTTTTTTCTACCTAATTACGTATTTTTGGCCTTTTGCGACTCATACTCCAGTGCGACTTATGTATGTTTTTTTCTACCTAATTATGCATTTTTGGCCTTTTGAAGACTTATACTCCAGTGCGACTTATGTATGTTTTTTTCTACCCAATTACGTATTTTTGGCCTTTTGAAGACTTATACTCCAGAGTGACTTATGTATGTTTTTTTTTCTACGTAATTGTGTATTTTTGGCCTTTTGAAGACTTATACTCCAGGATGACTTATGTATGTTTTTTTTCTACCTAATTGCGTATTTGTGGCCTTTTGCGACTTATACTCCAGTGCGACTTATGTATGTTTTTTTTCTACCTAATTACGTATTGTTAGCCTTGTGCAACTTAGTATACTCCAGTGCGACTTATGTAGGTTTTTTTTCTACCTAATTATGCATTTTTGCCATTGTGCGACTTATACTCCAGTGCGACTTATGTATGTTTTTTTTTCTACCTAATTATGCATTTCTGGCATTGTGCGACTTATACTCCAATGCGACTTATGTATGTTTTTTTCTACCTAATTACGTATTTTTGGCCTTTTGCGACTTATACTCCAGTGCGACTTATGTATGTTTTTTTCTACCTAATTACATATTTTTGGCATTGTGCGACTTATACTCCAGTGTGACTTATGTATGTTTTTTTCTACCTAATTATGCATTTTTGCCCTTGTGCAACTTAGTATACTCCATTGTGACTTATGTAGGTTTTTTTTCTACCTAATTATGCATTTTTGCCATTGTGCGACTTATACTCCAGTGCGACTTATGTATGTTTTTTTTCTACCTAATTATGCATTTTTGGCATTGTGCGACTTATACTCCAGTGCGACTTATGTATGTTTTTTTTTCTACCTAATTATGCATTTCTGGCATTGTGCGACTTATACTCCAATGCGACTTATGTATGTTTTTTTCTACCTAATTACGTATTTTTGGCCTTTTGCGACTTATACTCCAGTGCGACTTATGTATGTTTTTTTCTACCTAATTACGTATTTCTGGCCTTGTGCGACTTATACTCCAGTGCGACTTATGTATGTTTTTTTCTACCTAATTACGTATTTTTGGCCTTTTGCGACTCATACTCCAGTGCGACTTATGTATGTTTTTTTCTACCTAATTATGCATTTTTGGCCTTTTGAAGACTTATACTCCAGTGCGACTTATGTATGTTTTTTTCTACCCAATTACGTATTTTTGGCCTTTTGAAGACTTATACTCCAGAGTGACTTATGTATGTTTTTTTTTCTACGTAATTGTGTATTTTTGGCCTTTTGAAGACTTATACTCCAGGATGACTTATGTATGTTTTTTTTCTACCTAATTGCGTATTTGTGGCCTTTTGCGACTTATACTCCAGTGCGACTTATGTATGTTTTTTTTCTACCTAATTACGTATTGTTAGCCTTGTGCAACTTAGTATACTCCAGTGCGACTTATGTAGGTTTTTTTTCTACCTAATTATGCATTTTTGCCATTGTGCGACTTATACTCCAGTGCGACTTATGTATGTTTTTTTTCTACCTAATTATGCATTTTTGGCATTGTGCGACTTATACTCCAGTGCGACTTATGTATGTTTTTTTTTCTACCTAATTATGCATTTCTGGCATTGTGCGACTTATACTCCAATGCGACTTATGTATGTTTTTTTCTACCTAATTACGTATTTTTGGCCTTTCGCGACTTATACTCCAGTGCGACTTATGTATGTTTTTTTCTACCTAATTACGTATTTTTGGCATTGTGCGACTTATACTCCAGTGCGACTTATGTATGTTTTTTTCTACCTAATTATGCATTTTTGCCCTTGTGCAACTTAGTATACTCCATTGTGACTTATGTAGGTTTTTTTTCTACCTAATTATGCATTTTTGCCATTGTGCGACTTATACTCCAGTGCGACTTATGTATGTTTTTTTCTACGTAATTATGTATTTTTGGCTTTGTGCAACTTATACTCCAGTGCGACTTATGTATGTTTTTTTCTACCTAATTATGCATTTTTGGCCATGTGCAATTTAGTATACTCCAGCGCGACTTATGTATGTTTTTTTCTACCTAATTACGTATTTCTGGCCTTGTGCGACTTATACTCCAGTGCGACTTATGTATGTTTTTTTCTACCTAATTACGTATTTTTGGCCTTTTGCGACTCATACTCCAGTGCGACTTATGTATGTTTTTTTCTACCTAATTATGCATTTTTGGCCTTTTGAAGACTTATACTCCAGTGCGACTTATGTATGTTTTTTTCTACCCAATTACGTATTTTTGGCCTTTTGAAGACTTATACTCCAGGGTGACTTATGTATGTTTTTTTTCTACGTAATTGTGTATTTTTGGCCTTTTGAAGATGTATACTCCAGGGTGACTTATGTATGTTTTTTTTCTACCTAATTGCGTATTTGTGGCCTTTTGCGACTTATACTCCAGTGCGACTTATGTATGTTTTTTTTCTACCTAATTACGTATTGTTAGCCTTGTGCAACTTAGTATACTCCAGTGCGACTTATGTAGGGTTTTTTTCTACCTAATTATGCATTTTTGGCCTTGAGCGACTTATGTATACTCCAGTGCGACTTATGTATGTTTTTCATTTCTTTTATTAATGTTAGAACTTGCCTTCCAAGATGACGTAATATCTGTTTTGGTCAAGTAGTTTGGAAAAGAAATTAATGACAAAAAATATGACTTGTAGTCTAGTGCGACTTATGTATGGTTTTTTCCTACCTAATTATGTATTTTTGGCCTTGTGCAACTTATACTCCAGAGCGACTTATAGTCCGGAAAATATGGTGTGTATATATATATATATATATATATAAATATATATATATATATATATAGTATATACAAGGGGTCTAACAGTACACAATAATTTTTGTTCAGTACATCCATGAATCCCTCATTTATCACTGTTAATTGGTTCCTGACCGGGCTGTGATAAGTGAATTCCCGTAAAGTAGAGCATTGGTTCAAACATAGAAAACCTGTTTCCAACCTTCTAAATTGAGTTTTTAAAATTATTAGAGCCTACAAGGCATAACATAACACTCGTATAGCTACCACAAAATTACCCACAAAAAATGTGACTTATGTATGTTTTATCCAGAAAATACGGTAATTGCCAATTTTTACTGTATTTTATTAGCAGAAAGTGACTTTTTTCTAACTTTATTCTGACCTGAACACATCAGACATCAACAGTGAAATCCCAACACCGTAAACGAACAATACCACACCGCCACGAGGTACACGTTTAGTACGTTGCTTTCACGTTCTCTCTGTGCATCAGGCCAAACGAACCAACTTGAAGAAGCCATCATCTGAGCGTACGGGCCACGGGCTGAGGGTCAAGTTTAACCCTCTCGCTCTGCTGCTCGATGCATCGTTAGAGGGGGAGTTTGATCTGGTACAGAGGATTATATATGAGGTAAAAATTCACACTTTTTTTGTGTCTTATGTTGATGTTTTTAATACTTTCATGTGTCAACACTATCGAAGCCATTCATTCGCTTAGAAATGGAACCGAATGAGATAATCAATGAATTGGACTTTTAAGGTGGAAAATCCCAGCATGCCAAACGATGAAGGCATCACTCCGCTCCACAATGCCGTCTGCGCCGGCCATCACCACATTGTCAAGTTCCTGCTGGACTTCGGAGTGAACGTCAATGCAGCAGACAGCGACGGATGGTGAGTGGCTTTTTGTGCAGTTGAAAACAGGACGCCATTTTCCAGATAAGACAATAATGATAAAGATCAATATCAAATTGCAATATCGCAATAAGTTATTTCCTTTAAACTTAAATAGCCAAAAACTTACCACTTCCACACGGATAGGGAGGATAACTATTAACAGTTATTTAACCTTTAACATGAACATGAATCAAACGTAATCATTTTTTCTGGGTACATGATACCATACAGCATCCATATCAAACTAATATTAAACTTTCATATCAAGGCGGGGGCCTCAAACTAGCGCCCTGCGGGCCACATTTGGCCCGCGGGCCGCGTGTTTGAGGGCCCTGCTTTAAAGGGATCAGCAGCAGCGTAGTTCATCAACCGTGACTTACTCTTGACTTCCACTTTGTCCAGCGATCTGAGTTCTGGTTGGATTTTGGTGATGAGGAACGAGCGCCATATTTTGCCAATCAATCTGTGGCGTCTGCTTGTTCCCCAGGACTCCTCTCCACTGTGCGGCCTCATGCAACACTGTCCACCTGTGTAAGATGCTGGTAGAGTCAGGGGCGGCCATTTTTGCTCAAACAATCAGTGATGTTGAAACGGCGGCAGACAAATGTGAAGAAATGGAGGAGGGCTACACACAATGCTCTCAGTTTCTTTATGGTAAGGGCTTGGACATGGATGGATGGATGATGGATGGATGGATGGATGGATGGATGGATGGATGATGAATGATGGATGGATGGATGGATGGATGGATGGATGGATGGATGATGAATGATGGATGGATGGATGGATGGATGGATGGATGGATGGATGGATGGATGATGAATGATGGATGGATGGATGGATGGATGGATGATGAATGATGGATGGATGGATGGATGGATGGATGGATGATGGATGGATGGATGATGGATGATGGATGGATGATGGATGGATGGATGGATGGATGGATGGATGGATGATGGATGGATGATGGATGGATGATGGATGGATGGATGATGGAAGGATGGATGATGGATGGATGGATAGATGGAAGGATGGATGGATGGATGGATGGATGGATGGATGATGGATGGATGGATGGATGATGGATGGATGGATGATGGAAGGATGGATGATGGATGGATGGATGGATGGATGGATGGATGGATAGATGGATGGATGGATAGATGGATGGATGATGGATGGAAGGATGGATGATGGATGGATGCATAAATGGATGGATAGATGGATGGATGATGGATGGAAGGATGGATGGATGATGGATGGATGGATGCATAGATGGATGGATGGATAGAATGATGGATAGATAGATGAATAGATAGATGGATGGATGGATGGATGGATGGATGGATGGATGGATAGATGAATAGATAGATGGATGGATGGATGGATGGATGATGAATGATGGATGATGGATGGATGATGGATGGATGATGGATGGATGATGGATGGATGGATGCATAGAGTGATGGATGGATGGATGGATAGATAGATGAATAGATGGATTGATGGATGGATGGATGATGGATGGATGGATAGATGGATGGATGGATGGATAATGGATGGATGGATGGATGGATGGATGGATAATGGATGGATGGATGGATAGATAGATGGATGAATGGTGGATAAAAGGATGGATGGATGGATGGATGATGGATGGATGGATGGATAATGGATGGATGGATGGATGGATAGATAGATGGATGAATGGTGGATAAAAGGATGGATGGATGGATGATGGATGGATGGATGGATAGATAGATGGATGATGGATAATGGATGGATGATGGATGGATGGATGGATGGATGATGGATAGATGGATAGATAGATGGATAGATAGATGGATGATGGTGGATGAAAGGATGGATGGATGATGGATGGATGGATGGATGGATGATGAATGATGGATGATGGATGGATGGAATGATGGATGGATGGATGCATAGATGGATGGATGGATGGATGGATGGATAGATAGATAATGGATGGAGGATAAAACGGCCCTGACGCTTACCGTTTTGTGGCAGGCGTCCAGGAAAAGTTGGGTGTGATGAATAAAGGCTCGGTCTTTGCCCTGTGGGACTACAAAGCCCAGCAGTCTGACGAGCTGACCTTCGGCGAGGGGGACGCACTCACCGTCCTGCGACGGCGCGATGACACGGAGACGGAGTGGTGGTGGGCGCGGCTCAACGACTGCGAGGGATATGTTCCCAGGAACCTGCTGGGGGTACGACGCTACACGGCTAGCTCAAATATTCTCTTACATCTTCATTGTCCAGCTAAGGATTAGCATTCCTTTATGATAGCATTTTCAACGTCACTCAAAGGTGTCCAAAGTGCAATCCGGGCGCCATTTTTGTCCCGCAATTTGTTTTTTATTGTCCCTTGACATATTGTTGACATTTATTCTTTCTTAACGGGATACAGTGGATTCATACACATTCACGGCCTTGCAAATTTGTGGATTTGGGGTCTTTTTTCCCCCGCTGAAATAGGCCGATTTTTCTCAGAAAACACATTTTATTCACCCTACGTCGGTAATAATTTATAAATTATTAATATAAACAACATTAATATAACAATATAACAGTTTCACCCACGCTGTCATGTCACAAAGAGTACTAAACTCATCACACAGCAACTTAACACTCAAAAGTTATACCTGAGAAATAAACAAACATAATGCATTACGTCTGAGCAACGCATTCGTTGGGGTGCTGCAATGGCGTCAGCCTCCCTCTGAGCTCCAGGCTCTTTTGGCTCCCTCTGGTGGACGGAGGCAACGTTGCCGCACCATCGAAATGCATTATGGGAAAAATTTTAAATGTTTATTTTTTCCTTTTAAACTTGTATTTGTGTATTTCTATAGGTATATTAGGTATACCTTTTGAGTGTTAACTTGCTGTGTGATGATTTTAGTGTTCCTTGTAAGATGAGTATAATGAGTATTGACAATTTCCAATTAGCTGACGAGCGTGTGAGGTTTTTGTCATAGCTCATGATTGCTACCTCGTTCTCCCAGACTTGTACGTGCCACAATATGCCATTTTATGACGTGGGCATGTGCAGCTTATACTGTATATGTATTTTTTTGAATTGTAGTGGTTGCGGCTTATACGGTTATATATTTTTAGGCTAGCTGCATTGCGTCTGAGCGACGCATTCATTGAGGCGCTGCAATGGCGTCAGCCTCCCTCTGGGATCCAGGATCTTTTTGCTCCCTCTGGTGGAGTTGCCGCACCATTGAAATGCATTTTAAATGTTTAATTTTTCCTTTTAAACTTGTATTTGTATATTTATTAGGTATACCTTTTGTGTGTGTTAACTTGCTGTGTGATGATTTTAGTGTTCCTTGTAAGATGACTGAGTATATATGACTGAGTATAATGAGTATTGACAATTTCCAATTGGTTGACGAGCGTGTGAGATTTTTGTAATAGCGTTATATTTATTATAATATTTTTATATGATATATTTTTAGGCTAGCTGCATAATTGTACACCTGCGTTTAAAATGTTGCGTTTATTCCAATGCAGTGTCTTCCATAAACATGTAGTCTCTCTGTGTCACTCCCCAGCTCTACCCAAGGATCAAACCCAGACAACGCTCGCTGGCCTAAAGCCCAGACCAGTAGCCCCGTGCACGCTCACGTGCACGCTCACATGCAGCCAGAGAAGCAGCGTCTACTGCAGGTGGAGATGGAGGCTGATGGAGCAGAGAAGAGACTTGCACGGACAAAGTGACAAAATACTGTATATTACCACTTAGTCGTTGCAATTGGAGATAATGTAGGCATCAACAAGAGCATCTCCAAAAAACTCAACTGAAAGTCAAACGTGGTTGCTTTTGAGGTAGCTGATGATGAAGCGCTGTCATAACATCAACAGGACAAAATCACTCAAGCATGCGATATCATTCACTACGCCGTACAAATGTAAAAAGTAGCTGAAATGATATTTAAAAAAAAACAAAAACAAGACAAATATCAACTGTTAGTGTTTTTGACATGAAGTCAACAGTGGTGCATGCAGACATGACAACTTCAGTCCAGCTTTGAAAGGACTGTTGATGAGGAGTAGAATTCAAAGAAGCTAACTGGGCGAAACAGTAGGGGTGGGCGATACTGGACGTATTGGTATCGATGGGATACCAAGTCAATGCAGGGACAGTAGTGAAAGGAGTTTGCCGCTACTTTTTAATACATAACGATTAAAGACAAGCAAAAAAAAAACCCACATAATAAATTATAATTATTATATTATATATAATAATTATTATATAATTATAATTATTATATATATTAATTATAATTAATTATACATGCAATTGTGCTACTTTTTTAATACATAACAATTAAAGACAAGCAAAAAAACCCACATAATTAATTATATAATTATTATTATATATATTATATATTATGTTTATGCTTATAATTATATAATTAGAATATATAATATTAATAATTATATATTAGTTATTATATAATTATAATTATACATAATAATATATAATATAATTATAATAATTATATTATATTATAATTATAACCATATATTAATTATAATTAATTATACATGCAATTGTGCTACTTTTTAATACATAACGATTAAAGACAAGCAAAAAACCCCACATAATTAATTATAATTATATAATTATATATATATATTATATATTATGCACATAATTATATAATAATTATTATATAATTATATAATATATATATAATATTATATATATATAATATTATGCACATAATTATATAATAATTATTATATAATTATATAATATATATATATATATATAATTATAATAAAATAATTATTATATAATTATGTATATAATTATATAATATATATATATAATTATAATAAAATAATTATTATATAATTATTTTATAATTATAATAATTATTATATAATTATATAATATATATATAATATTATATATATATAATATTATGCACATAATTATATAATAATTATTATATAATTATATAATATATATATATATATATATATATAATTATAATAAAATAATTATTATATAATTATGTATATAATTATATAATATATATATATAATTATAATAAAATAATTATATAATTATGTGCATAATATTATATATATAATATATATATATTATATAATTATATAATAATTATTATATAATTATGTGCATAATATATAATATATATATAATTATATAATTATAATTAATTATGTGGGGTTTTTTATTATAATAATTATAATTAATTATGTGGGGGGTTTTATTATAATTTTTTTATATATAATTATAATTATTATTAATTATACACGCAATTGTGTTAGTAAAATAAAAATCAATAGTGCGAAACTCATCCTAATCCTGTGGCTTTTTGCCCACAAAGCCCTGACTTTACAATATCAACAATGTAAATAATATGTGCAAAAAAACACATATTTGCGAAACTAAACAGAGAACTGATCCATCTCATTACACTAATATGGTATCGATACTAATCGATATTGGAATGGATCCAGACTTTTGTGTATTTTTACATCAGGAGAATGCTTTTCTCCAAGCGCTACTAATCTACTAGACTTCAATATTCGAGTTTGTCACTTATTTCAGGAATAAAGTGTCGATATGAAAAGAAATGCTCATCCCTAACTAACAGGTTTCATACGCCAAGTGGCTAAATTAATCAAATTAAATAAAAACCATCTAAGACAATTCACTCAAATTATACATACTTTTTTTTTAGCTATTTTACGGAATGTATTGTTCATTATAAGGGAAAACAAACTTTTTTTTATTGTATCATTATTACTGTACAGTAACATATGGGTGTATTGCGCTTGTGTGTCAAGATTGCATTGCTCACATTGCTTACATTTAACTGAACAAGCACTTTCTGTGTTGTGTATATATTGTAGTAATAAAACAAACTGTATAATCTGAAAAAACGGGTGTGGACTGAGAAATATTTGGTGTACACCGCATGCCCATATAAGGAAGCCCGGCACTCTGTGACATCACAACCAGCCAGTGTTAGAACGCCCTCTGAAACCGAGTGTTCTGAACCATACCAAACTTTTTTCAGGGCTCACTTCCAAACCTTGTTATCTGAAACTTTGGCATCGTTTAACACCAGAATAACATTCTAACAATATTTATAGGTCAGAAATGTGGAAAAAGCATAATAGTATGCTTAATATATAGCATAATATAATTAACTTATGGGGGAGTTTAGCTTATTGAGGGCTATGGTCGCAACAGGAACCTGTGTTATTATTTTAATTATTATGATGTTATTATTTTGCCTTATGTGAGATAGTTTAAACCTATGGAAGCACTCAGAGAGCACAAACTTCTGCAAAGTTCCCCCCATACTATGATTTACATAAAAAATATTAGCCCCACGTTTATTTTATTCACGTTTTTAGATAAGCTATTTTATTTTTTATTTGTTTTATTTATTTTATTTTGTGTTTATTATTTTTATTTATTTTATTTTATTTTGTATTTATTATTTTTATTTATTTATCTATTTATTTATTATATTTGTGTTTTTTTCTCAAGTGCTCTGACCAATTTTTGTTGAATTATATGCACAAATGCTGAAAATAGTCCTATAACGCAATGTTTAAAAAATACCTTTAAAAAAATTCAATAGAGATCACCCACAAAATTTTAATCAGTTCTTCCGTATCCCATTTCCGACAATTCCTGAAAGTTTCATCCAAATCCATTCAGAACTTTCCAAGTTATTTAGAACACAGACACATAAACGCCATAGCCTCCTTAGCAGAGGTAATTAAAGCTGGTGGTGTCACTGAAGAAATACTGACACCTAGTGGCCAATGTAGAAAACTATTCACAAGTTGCACTGTACTGTATTTGTATTTTAGTGCATTTTGACATTTTTATGCTTGAAATATAAATAAGCTCAGCAAAAGATATGTACAATTTACCTAAATATACATATTTTAGACTAATAATAAGCTATAGTCGACTACGAAACAACATCATTTATGGCTTGTTTGTAACGTCTATTTGTCAATAACATCTCATATTCATCCCAGCGTCGCTAAATTTATTCTTTAATCGGCTCTAAGTCTATTTTATTTTGAAGGTTTATTATCAGGCTGCAAAGCTTCCGCGTGTGTTTTATTTTGACATTTTCTGTTGACGTCATTACTTTAGGGGGCACAAGTGCATACTGGACGGCAAAAATCATTACGTCATGAGTACCCGGATGTTAGACTCAAGGCGAGTGTGCAGCGATGGTCCTAATCGAGAAAAAAAACATTGGTCATCACCAACCTCAATCGTCGCCATTTTATGGAGGGAATCGAGTTATTGCTGTTCCTGGAGGGAAGATTAAAAGAAGCGGGAAAATTTTGCTTCGTCATTTCCGGTAAGTACGCAACGACAGTAATGGATTTGGGACAGCTCTTGTATATTTTTCAGTTAAATAAATCGGTTTTGGTTTAGTTTTTACGTCGGATACTCTTCTGGCGTATCTGTAGCCGGGAATTTTTATTATTATACCAGGAAAATTAGCAACGTGTACCATTATACCAGCAGGTCCAATTTGGGACGGCACTCCGCTGTCACGGTGGGCAAGCCTGTCCCAGGAACTAACCCTGGAACTTACAGATCCTGGACGCAGTTGTGGCTCAGTAGTAGCTGGACGCGGACGTCGTGTTGCTTTCTGGGGTCCAGTTGAACGTGTAGGTAACGTTTTATTTGGCCATCCATTTTCTGTGCTGCTGTACTCACTAAGTGTCACGGGTACGTTGTATTTTTGTTTATTTTATTATCTTTACCCCCGTTAGTTTAACATGTTTGATGTTGTCTTCAAAGTCAAATGCTTTCTAAGCCTATTGAGCTAACATAAAGTTTTCTTGGCCATTAATTAATGTTATTATTATTACTGAATTGGTGATTGCCAATGTTGCTTGTGTGGTGCACCCTGTGGATATTGACCTGTTTCTGAAATGTCACCATAATTTTATAATTTATTTGATTGTTTAGTAGTTTATAGTTATTAAACAAGTAGTATGACTATTTTTGACGCAGGGTTAAGTGGAAGTGATTGATTTAGTATCAGTTATTCGTAAATATTACCATCAACTCCCATCAATCATGCACATATGGCAGGGATGGGCAAACTGCGGCCCATGGGCCACATCTGGAACACGAAGCAGGCAAACCATCTATGTATAGATGGCCGCATTGCCACATTTTTTAAGCTAGTGTGGCTCGTGAGTCCAGAAGTTTACCCGCTCCTGACATATGGTGTTAAAATATGTTGTGTACTTTCCAGTTCTAACACCATGGCTGAACATATGCATGTCAACACGCCGCTATTGGAGAGCATCGCCATGTCCAAACGTGTGGGAACCACTGTGTATTTGAAAATGGAGAATTCCCAGCCCTCTGGTTCTTTTAAGATCCGTGGCATCGGACACCTGTGCCAGCAGGTAAAAAGACCCCCCATTCAGTAGAGAAGCATGTACACTACTCTGCATTGGACCCCATTACATGTCACTTTTCTTTTTTGCAGCTTGCGCCACGATCTAAAGGAATCGTCTGTTCCTCAGGTTATATCTGAAATACAGCCTGGTCATGGCGTCGATTCCATATGTTGGCAGGAGATAGCTTAGTTCAACTATAACAAAACATGTCTTGTTCCAGGTGGGAATGCTGGAATGGCGGCTGCTTATGCAGCTCGAAAAATGCGCGTGCCGGCCACCGTTATACTTCCCTCGACAACCCCTCAGTTTGTTGTCCAGAGACTACAGGAGCAAGGTGCTACTGTGAAGGTGGTGGGCAAGGTAGAGCATCGTTGTCTTTGCTGTCATTTTCCATCTTAATATGCGTTTTTATTGCTATTTTTAAGAAATAGAACATGATGTCGAGAATAAGGCATAAGAACCTTTTGCACAGGTCTGGGATGATGCTCACGCCGAGGCGCTTAGAATTGCTGAGACTGAAGGACTTGTCTATGTGCCTCCGTTTGACCATCCCTTGATATGGTAGGTGCTAATTAGTGATGGGCAACTTGATTCAGTTCTTATGAAATACTTACTGAAGTAAATGGGATACTCTATTTACTTCTCAAGAGTGAATAATAAGCATGCTTGGGCATATGTGATTTTTTTTTTTTTTGCACATTTGAGAATAATACTGTAAGTTTAATGTCTATATCAGAGGTAGGGAACCTATGGCTCGGGAGCCAGGTAGGGCTCTTTTGATGACTGTATCTGGCTCTCAAGCATTTCTTACCACAATAAAAATTTATTTTTTGCTAACATTTTAAAGTAAACCATCACAGAAATGACTGTTAAAAATAATATTCAAAATCAACAACTTTCTTATGCATTTTAATTCGTCCATCTATATTCTGCAGCAATACGGCCAACCATATCTATCTTTCCTGATGATATTTTCCAGGTCAAACACCAAAACTTGATTATTACTGGGTAATGCTGTAGTCTACCTCGGTCATTGAGATGTCAAAAAAAACATGTAAATGTAAACTTTCCTCCTTTAGTCAAATAGCTAAAGCTTCTGACGAAGATGGCCAAAAGAATGAAATACGTCTACGGAGTACGGTGCAAAACTATGCAGCAGCAGAAGTTGTATTAATGGCAACAAGTATTTGATTTATTATTAGACACTGCGCTGCTCACGAAAGTGTGCTGGCCACACCCCATTGGCGTGGGGTAGTGTGCCTGGTCTACGTAATTAGAGCCCATTATCTAAAACTGTTGGTCTTACATAAAAATGCACACATTTTATTGCATTCAATGTTTAAAAAAATGTATATGACTCTCACAGATACACATTTTAAAATATCTGGCCTTCATGGCTCTCTTCGCCAAAAAGGTTCCCGACCCCTGTCTATATCAACAAACATTTCCTGTAGAATCAAATGAAATTGGACACTATTGAATTGGAATCCAAGGAAATACAGGTCGAATAGGTGCAGATTCTGGAAGATCTCAAAGTTTTCCTCGCGGGTTATTATGTGTAACTGCTCTATAGGAGTCCACAACTCGATACAAAGGGTAGAAAAATGAGCATAATCGGTTAAAATATATAGTTTTGAAGGACATCGTAACCCGCGTATCTGACAACTCAAACTCATACCCACATGAAAAAACACAGATTAAGTATAAAATACATAGCAACACTCAATCTTCCAGCATTTAGAAACAAAAGTACAAGTCTGGTATTAATGGGAAAATGGGACCCACTTGGTCCCCTATTATTCCCCTTTTTTACCCTTTTTGAAGTGAAGAACGCCACGTTGGTTCTGTTGAAGAAGCCATCTGTTTTGTTCAGTATATTGCGTTATTTTGCTCTAAAATAATAAATGGTTGAATAATTTGTTCCCTATCTATTCATATTACTTCCAAACCTGCATTTCGATTCAAACAGTATTAGAATAATTGTAGACAAAAATAAAATCTACAATGCCCGTAGGGGTTGTCAAACAGAAGGCTAAGACGTGAATGTGTTTTTCTTCATCTCAGTAACAGTACTCACTCATGAGCTGACATTAATTTGACAGATCAAATATTAACGTTAGGTTTAGGCAGACTTTATTGAACCACAAAGGAAATTGCTTGACGACAGTAGTTCCAGAATAAAATTGAATGCAATGTGAATGTGAATTATCTTTGACAGACTGGTACTGTAGAGCTGGATAGCGTATGAAATAAATGGAGTCCTGTAGCGTCGACTATGGGAACAGAACTGGAGGAGCACTGAGGCCAGATGGGGTGGGCTTCTTGGGGGCGTCGGCACTATGCAGAATGTTTTTCATAGTACCGTTATCCTTTGCCAGAGTTTCACATTTACAGATTGGGGAAAAGACTGTCTAAACACCATGTGGTTAAGTAGTGGCATGTCTAATTAAGAAAAAAAATGTAATGTCAACACTTTGCCAGTCAAACTACTATCAGCTCAGTTGTTGCTGCAATTTAAAACACACTGTTGACATTTTAGCTTTCTGTTTGCCAAAACCTCCCGGCATGGTGAATTTCATTTTCACTTCAATTTAAGTAGCAAACAAATTAGGTGGAGCAAAATAAACATGTTCAAATCTCTTTTTGTGCTTCTCTGTGTGGGATTTCTCCAGTTTCCTCCCACATTCCAAAAACATGCTAGGTTAATTAGCGAAATTCCAAATTGTCCATAGGTATGAATGTGAGTGTGAATGGTTGTTTGTCTATATGTGCCCTGTGATTGGCTGGCCACCAGTCCAGAGTGTACCCCGCCTTTCGCCCGAAGACAGCTGGGATAGGCTCCAGCATACCCGAAACCTTAGTGAGGATAAGCGGTAGAAAATGAATGAATGAATGTTTACAACCGGGATGAGTGATTAGCGTGCAGGCCTCACAGCTAGAACACCCGAGTTCAATTCCACCCACTGTGTGGAGTTTGTATGTTCTCCCCATGCATGCGTGGGTTTTCTCCGGCTACTCCGGTTTCCTCCCACATTCCAAAAACATGCTAGGTTAATTAGCGAAATTCCAAATTGTCCATAGGTATGAATGTGAGTGTGAATGGTTGTTTGTCTATATGTGCCCTGTGATTGGCTGGCCACCAGTCCAGGGTGTACCCCGCCTCTCGCCCCAAGAAGACAGCTGGGATAGGCTCCAGCATACCCCTGCGACCCGAGTGAGGATAAGCGGCATAGAAAATGGATGGATCATGCAAACATTCCAGTTATGGCAAACGGGGAATAATCTTTCAGCCTACTTTACTGTATTTTTCTCAGTAAAATTTTTTTGAACATTTTCCCATTGAAAAAAAATGGTCTCAAAATTACGTTGACAATAATATCGTTAATCGGCAATAATTTGTTGATCAGTTATCGTCCAGCAAAGTGTATTATGGTGACGGGCCTACAGTTCACGGAATAAAAGCGATGCTAAACAGCACATGAATGCTGATGATTTTAATTAGCATGTGTTTGACTGTCAGTGAGTCGAAAAGCCGGATAACTACTAGAACGTGAATTGTCAAACAGAGAAATACGTCAAACACTGTATAAATATTTTAGAGGGCTAATAACGGCATACGTGTTTTAAAAATAAAGGATTGTCAATATTTGAGCAATCAAATTAATGTCAGCTGAAAGGTGATTACTGTTTATAACTTGAAGGAAAAACTCAGTCGTGTTTGACAACCCCCTACGGGCGTTGTAAAGTTTATTTGAATTAAATAAATGTTTGGAAGTAATATGAATATGATACAATATGAAACAAATTTTTAATTAATTAATTAATTGTTTTTGCTGAGTCCACCGAATACAACAGATGACTCCTTCTGACACAAATCATATATCAGTATTTTGACAGTTACTTTGGTACCCATTATGTCATTGGATGCTCATATCAGCTCGTACTTTGGTACGTGACAAAAAAATAAATCATTTAAAATTAAAAAAACAAAAAAAAAAATCTTAGACTATATTAGGAAAGCAGGAAGTGAACAACAGTTACTGACTGTAAAAGTACCAGATGGAGGGGTCGGATTTAATAAGCTTTGCTTCTTCCTAAAAAAACATTTTTAAAGAAAAAATAAAATAAAAAAAATAAACTGTATTATGGAAAGCAGGAAGTGAACAAATGTAACAGTTAGTGATTGTAAAAGTACCAGATGGAGGGGTAGGATTTAATAAGCTTTGCTTCTTCCTACTCCTTTTGGACATGTGGAACTGTGAACTGATTATGGGATGCACTCAATTGTAATCTGATGCATGTTCAAATGGAATAAAACCATTAAAAAATATTTAAAAAAATATATAAAAAAATAAAAACAATTTTTTTCTTATTTTTAAATTAAATTAAAAAAATTACATTTTAAAAATGATATTTTAGAAAGACAGGAAGTGAACAAATGTAACAGTTAGTGATTGTAAAAGTACCAGATGGAGGGGTAGGATTTAATAAGCTTTGCTTCTTCCTACTCCTTTTGGACATGTGGAACTGGGAACTGATTATGTGATGCATTCAATTGTAATCTGATGCATGTTCAAATGAAATTAAACCATTACCATTACCATTACCAATCATGGCCTGGATCAAATCGTCATTCTCTCCTTCAGTTAACAACGCCAATGATGCTATTTATTTTATACTTCATATGTATTTTTTTTTAATTTTTATTTTAGCATGGGCTTCATTTGTGGACACAAAACTACGCCAAGCTAAAACCCGATTGTACAATATTGATACACAAGTATCGGTGATCCATTTGACCTAGATTTGTATTCCTCTTTTCATTGATGCAACAAGGCAGGGCAATGCCAGTGTGATCACAGAGGCTGCAAGGACCCTGGGTCCAAGCGTCAAGCCTGGAGCAGTGTTGGTATCTGTGGGTGGAGGGGGGCTCCTCTGCGGCGTCGTCCAGGGCCTGAAGGACGTAGGCTGGGTGGATGTTCCCATCATTGCCATGGAGACCGTCGGGGCCGACTGTTTGAATGCTTCCGTTAAGGCCGGGAGGATGGTCACCTTGGATGACATCACCAGGTCCAATTCCTTATCTTGGCAATGTAACACGTTAGCACTGTAGCTCGGCTTTAAAATAGCACGTTTGCGTTTTATCGCTCCACAGCGAAGCCACGTGTCTTGGGGCAAAGACGGCCTGCAGGAAAGCGTTTGAGTACACTCAAAGTCATGAAGTCACAATCATTTCGGAACTGGTGACTGACGAGCAGGCGCTTGGTGCCGTGGAGACATTCCTGGGTGAGTGTTTCTTCTCATTATTGGAAAAAGCGTTTTCAGATGGTTGTCATTTTGCTGTATTAGCCTTCCTCTTGTGTTAGCTTGCTGGTATCATCTCTTATGTTAACGGGTCGGTTTTGACCCATGTATTAAATTAGCTATAAAATACACAATAAGCTACCATCACATTTGCTTCTCATGTCTTGGTTACCATCTTAGGCTTCCTCATCCATGAAAATGTTGCTTTTAATACTTTTGGTGTGGGCATGTAGGCCTTTTTTTGTCACTATACCCCTCCATTTCTATTTCCATAAATGGTCAAAATGAACCTCAAAAGAATCATATTCATAAATTGAAGGTTCTTTTATTACCTGGCTATTACTGAGGGCTATAGAACATATCTCTTAAATCAATTAGTTGTATTTATTTTCTCATTTTAGTATTAATCACTAAAGAAACATCGATGGTGTTGGGGTGAATTTTTACTCATATATATTCATGTCAAGAAAAGGTATAAAAAGTTATTGTTTTTCAGCAACAGAACTTTAGTATAAAGTGAAATGAAAAAGCAGACCAGGTCCAGATCTTGGTTCACTGTACTTCTTGCCATTCTTTCCATGATCCAAATTGTAAATGTGAAATCAGCCAGTAATCATCATTATTATTATTAATATAACAATTATATTATAATATTAATCATTAATATTATTAATAAAATAATAATATATTATAATATTAATCATTATTAATATTATTATTATTATTCAATTATTATTTCATTATATTATAATAATAATCATTATCATTATCAATACAAAAATTATATAATAATAATAATAACCATCATTAATTATTTATAATAATAATAATAATTATTGTTAGCATTATTATTATTAATATAATAATTATTATGTTATATAATAATCATTATTATTAATATAATAATTATATAATAATAATAAGTGCTATGAGAACGCAGCATTTTGTCTATGTACTGTTTATAGGACTAAGGTGGGCCTTCAATTATTCAATTATTATTTCATTATATAATAATAATAATAATAATTGCCATTATTAATACAAAAATGATTATATAATAATAATAATAATAATTAATTATTTATAATAATAATAATTATTGTTATTATTATTATTAATATAATAATTAGTATATTATTATAAGGACAATTATTATTAATGTAAATATCATATAAAATAATAATAATAATAACAATAATAATTATTATAAATAATTAATTATTATTATTTAATCATTTTTGTATTAATAATGGCAATTATTATTATTATAATATAAATATATGAAAAAGTTTTATTGTTTTTCAGCAACAGAACTTTAGTATAAAGTGAAATGAAAAAGCCATTCTTGCCATTCTTTCCATGATCCAAATTGTAAATGTTGAAATAATCCATCAATCAAATGGGTGAATTCACCTCACATGTCTGGACCTTGTTTTTCTGCTGGTATACTGGAAAAGCGGTGATGAAAATGAGAATCCCCTGAAGCTTCCATGATGAGAAGAGGAGCTGCTTGTCATTGTGTTGGATAATTGTACACTTATGATTTCAGTTGTGGCTCAAAATATTGCTTTATAGTCATATTATTATAACCGGGTCCAAACGATACAATGGTCATAATTTGGGTCTACTGTGCATCTGTTAGATGAGGAGCGTGTCCTGGTGGAGTTGGCCTGCGGAGCAGCTCTAGCAGCTGTCTACAGTGGGCTCGTGCAGAGACTACAGGCTGAAGGTGCTGAAGGTGCTGCTGCATTCCAACAATAAGAGGTGATATCATGACAGGATTTTTTGTCCCACTCGTTTCAGGTCGCCTACCTGTTCACTTGGGCCCCCTGCTGGTAATTGTGTGCGGAGGCAGCAACATTGACATGGAGGAACTATCCATGCTCAAACACAAACTGGAGGCCATATAAACACAGTAATATTAAGAGCTATAAATAGGCATGTGGATAAGCATATGCAATATGCACATGAGCGTATCAGGGAACCCATTTCTTGTTTTTCAAAATATTATATGGCAGGGCCCACAGCTAGGAGACCCGAGTTCAATTCCACCCTCAGCTATCTCTATGTGGATTTTGCATGTTCTCCCCGCCGGCTTTCTCCCTCATTCTAAAAACATGCTAGGTTAATTAGCCACTCCAAATTCTCCATTGGTATGAATGTGAGTGTGAATGGTTGTTTGTCTATATGTGCTCTGTGATTGGCTGGCCACCAGTCCAGGGTGAAGACAGCTGGGATAGGCTCCAGCAACCCCAGCGACCCTCGTGAGGATAAGCGCTAGAAAATTAATGAATGTTTTTTCCTAGAGGGGCTGCACGGTGGACGACTGGTTAGCGTGCAGGCCTCACTGCTAAAAGACCCAAGTTCAATTCCACCCTCGGCCATCTCTGTGTGGAGTTTGAATGTTCTCCTCGTCATTCCCCGCTTCCTCCCACATTCCAAAAACATGCTAGGTTAATTAGCGACTCCAAATTGTCCATAGGTAAGAATGTGAGTGTGAATGGTTGTTTGTCTATATGTGCCCTGTGATTGGCTGGCCACCAGTCCAGGGTGAAGACAGCTGGGATAGGCTCCAGCAACGCCAGCGCCCCTCGTGAGGATAAGCGGTAGAAAATTAATGAATATTTTTTCCTAAAGGGGCTGCACGATGGAGGAGTGGTTAGTGCGCAGGACTCACTGCTAAAAGACCCAAGTTCAATTCCACCCTCGGCCATCTCTGTGTGGAGTTTGAATGTTCTCCTCGTCATTCCCCGTTTCCTCCCACATTCCAAAAACATGCTAGGTTAATTGGCTAATTGTCCAAATTGTCCATAGGTATGAATGTGAGTGTGAATGGTTGTTTGTCTATAAGTGCCCTGTGATTGGCTGGCCACCAGCATTTAAGATTTAATTTAATAGACATAGAGACTTGTGTGATTTGATCATGTGATTTGCTGTAGTTCCGGTGCTGGGGGAGCTGGGTGGTGGGCTGACAGGAAGTGATATTTTAGCTTGGTGTGGGTTGCAGCTGCAACGGTAGACTGTGATTTTATTCGATATTTACGAGGGATTATTGTGCCCATTAAGAGAGAGAAGTCAAACCTGCAATAAAAACCTGTTCAGGGGATTAAAGTCTGGTGCTTGTGTGTCTCTGCGATCATTACAGTAACATGACTGACACCTAGTGACAAGTTTAGAATACTACATATCTTCAACATCTTAAATGCATTTTCTGAATGCCTTATGTTAGTTTATTTAGCCATTTTTGTGCTTGAAAAAAGCTTTATTTAAGCCAAAAATATGTATATATATAAGTACTGTATATACGTAGATACAGGGCAGTTTCACACATTTTCGTGTGTGTGTGTGGGGGGGGGGGGGGGGGGTTGTGGGTTGCATGCTCTGAGCAGGAAGAGTGTGAGCTATAGTACCTTTGAATGCTAGCGCCCCCACTGCATTATCTAATCATGACAGACAGGATAGTAATTTACTGGAAGTGCATTTTTAACAGGCCGCCCACCACAGCACAGACCCGGGCAAACCACGGGCTCCAGGGCACCTAGACCCCCCCCCCCCCCCCCCCCCCCAGAAAAGGCCCTCCCAGCAACCCCAACACAAGACCCCCATTGTCAATAATACCCACAATGCCGCCGTCTGGTTATTGGTATTTTTAAAATATGAATTACCAGGTGTTCCCACAGGGTGGCGTAACAGTCCACCAGTCCACTATTCTGGACTTCTCACCGCCGGTTAGGAGACTTGCATTGCCCCTGGTCACTCAGTCTCTCCTTTCGATTTTAGGAAACCACACCCGAATATACTGGATCTCTATCTACTCTATTGATGACAGTACATAGACTATTGATGACAGTACATAGACTATTGATGACAGTTGGTAGACTATTGATGACAGTACATAGACTATTGATGACAGTAGGTAGATTATTGATGACAGTAGGTAGACTATTGATGACAGTAGGTAGACTATTGATGACAGTACATAGACTATTGATGACAGTAGGTAGATTATTGATGACAGTAGGTAGACTATTGATGACAGTACGTAGACTATTGATGACAGTACATAGACTATTGATGACAGTAGGTAGACTATTGATGACAGTACATAGACTATTGATGACAGTAGGTAGACTATTGATGACAGTAGGTAGACTATTGATGACAGTAGGTAGATTATTGATGACAGTAGGTAGACTATTGATGACAGTAGGTAGACTATTGATGACAGTACATAGACTATTGATGACAGTAGGTAGATTATTGATGACAGTAGGTAGACTATTGATGACAGTAGGTAGACTATTGATGACAGTACGTAGACTATTGATGACAGTAGGTAGACTATTGATGACAGTAGGTAGACTATTGATGACAGTAGGTAGACTATTGATGACAGTACATAGACTATTGATGACAGTAGGTAGATTATTGATGACAGTAGGTAGACTATTGATGACAGTACGTAGACTATTGATGACAGTACATAGACTATTGATGACAGTAGGTAGACTATTGATGACAGTAGGTAGACTATTGATGACAGTAGGTAGACTATTGATGACAGTAGGTAGACTATTGATGACAGTACGTAGACTATTGATGACAGTAGGTAGATTATTGATGACAGTAGGTAGACTATTGATGACAGTAGGTAGACTATTGATGACAGTACATAGACTATTGATGACAGTAGGTAGATTATTGATGACAGTAGGTAGACTATTGATGACAGTAGGTAGACTATTGATGACAGTAGGTAGACTATTGATGACAGTTGGTAGACTATTGATGACAGTAGGTAGACTATTGATGACGGTACGTAGACTATTGATGACAGTAGGTAGACTATTGATGACGGTAGGTAGACTATTGATGACGGTAGGTAGACTATTGATGACGGTAGGTAGACTATTGATGACGGTAGGTAGACTATTGATGACGGTAGGTAGACTATTGATGACGGTACGTAGACTATTGATGACAGTAGGTAGACTATTGATGACAGTAGGTAGACTATTGATGACGGTACGTAGACTATTGATGACGGTAGGTAGACTATTGATGACAGTTGGTAGACTATTGATGACAGTACATAGACTATTGATGACAGTACATAGACTATTGATGACAGTAGGTAGACTATTGATGACAGTAGGTAGACTATTGATGACAGTAGGTAGACTATTGATGACAGTACGTAGATTATTGATGACAGTAGGTAGACTATTGATGACGGTAGGTAGACTATTGATGACAGTAGGTAGACTATTGATGACGGTACGTAGACTATTGATGACGGTAGGTAGACTATTGATGACGGTAGGTAGACTATTGATGACAGTTGGTAGACTATTGATGACAGTACATAGACTATTGATGACAGTAGGTAGACTATTGATGACAGTACATAGACTATTGATGACAGTTGGTAGACTATTGATGACAGTACATAGACTATTGATGACAGTACATAGACTATTGATGACAGTAGGTAGACTATTGATGACAGTAGGTAGACTATTGATGACAGTACATAGACTATTGATGACAGTTGGTAGACTATTGATGACAGTAGGTAGACTATTGATGACAGTAGGTAGACTATTGATGACAGTTGGTAGACTATTGATGACAGTAGGTAGACTATTGATGACAGTACATAGACTATTGATGACAGTAGGTAGACTATTGATGACAGTTGGTAGACTATTGATGACAGTAGGTAGACTATTGATGACAGTACGTAGATTATTGATGACAGTAGGTAGACTATTGATGACAGTAGGTAGACTATTGATGACAGTAGGTAGACTATTGATGACAGTAGGTAGACTATTGATGACAGTACGTAGATTATTGATGACAGTAGGTAGACTATTGATGACAGTAGGTAGACTATTGATGACAGTACGTAGATTATTGATGACAGTAGGTAGACTATTGATGACAGTAGGTAGACTATTGATGACAGTACATAGACTATTGATGACAGTAGGTAGATTATTGATGACAGTAGGTAGACTATTGATGACAGTAGGTAGACTATTGATGACAGTAGGTAGACTATTGATGACAGTACATAGACTATTGATGACAGTAGGTAGATTATTGATGACAGTAGGTAGACTATTGATGACAGTACGTAGACTATTGATGACAGTACATAGACTATTGATGACAGTAGGTAGACTATTGATGACAGTACATAGACTATTGATGACAGTAGGTAGACTATTGATGACAGTAGGTAGACTATTGATGACAGTAGGTAGATTATTGATGACAGTAGGTAGACTATTGATGACAGTAGGTAGACTATTGATGACAGTACATAGACTATTGATGACAGTAGGTAGATTATTGATGACAGTAGGTAGACTATTGATGACAGTAGGTAGACTATTGATGACAGTACGTAGACTATTGATGACAGTAGGTAGACTATTGATGACAGTAGGTAGACTATTGATGACAGTAGGTAGACTATTGATGACAGTACATAGACTATTGATGACAGTAGGTAGATTATTGATGACAGTAGGTAGACTATTGATGACAGTACGTAGACTATTGATGACAGTACATAGACTATTGATGACAGTAGGTAGACTATTGATGACAGTAGGTAGACTATTGATGACAGTAGGTAGACTATTGATGACAGTAGGTAGACTATTGATGACAGTACGTAGACTATTGATGACAGTAGGTAGATTATTGATGACAGTAGGTAGACTATTGATGACAGTAGGTAGACTATTGATGACAGTACATAGACTATTGATGACAGTAGGTAGATTATTGATGACAGTAGGTAGACTATTGATGACAGTAGGTAGACTATTGATGACAGTAGGTAGACTATTGATGACAGTTGGTAGACTATTGATGACAGTAGGTAGACTATTGATGACGGTACGTAGACTATTGATGACAGTAGGTAGACTATTGATGACGGTAGGTAGACTATTGATGACGGTAGGTAGACTATTGATGACGGTAGGTAGACTATTGATGACGGTAGGTAGACTATTGATGACGGTAGGTAGACTATTGATGACGGTACGTAGACTATTGATGACAGTAGGTAGACTATTGATGACAGTAGGTAGACTATTGATGACGGTACGTAGACTATTGATGACGGTAGGTAGACTATTGATGACAGTTGGTAGACTATTGATGACAGTACATAGACTATTGATGACAGTACATAGACTATTGATGACAGTAGGTAGACTATTGATGACAGTAGGTAGACTATTGATGACAGTAGGTAGACTATTGATGACAGTACGTAGATTATTGATGACAGTAGGTAGACTATTGATGACGGTAGGTAGACTATTGATGACAGTAGGTAGACTATTGATGACGGTACGTAGACTATTGATGACGGTAGGTAGACTATTGATGACGGTAGGTAGACTATTGATGACAGTTGGTAGACTATTGATGACAGTACATAGACTATTGATGACAGTAGGTAGACTATTGATGACAGTACATAGACTATTGATGACAGTTGGTAGACTATTGATGACAGTACATAGACTATTGATGACAGTACATAGACTATTGATGACAGTAGGTAGACTATTGATGACAGTAGGTAGACTATTGATGACAGTACATAGACTATTGATGACAGTTGGTAGACTATTGATGACAGTAGGTAGACTATTGATGACAGTAGGTAGACTATTGATGACAGTTGGTAGACTATTGATGACAGTAGGTAGACTATTGATGACAGTACATAGACTATTGATGACAGTAGGTAGACTATTGATGACAGTTGGTAGACTATTGATGACAGTAGGTAGACTATTGATGACAGTACGTAGATTATTGATGACAGTAGGTAGACTATTGATGACAGTAGGTAGACTATTGATGACAGTAGGTAGACTATTGATGACAGTAGGTAGACTATTGATGACAGTACGTAGATTATTGATGACAGTAGGTAGACTATTGATGACAGTAGGTAGACTATTGATGACAGTACGTAGATTATTGATGACAGTAGGTAGACTATTGATGACAGTAGGTAGACTATTGATGACAGTAGGTAGACTATTGATGACAGTACGTAGATTATTGATGACAGTAGGTAGACTATTGATGACAGTACGTAGATTATTGATGACAGTAGGTAGACTATTGATGACGGTAGGTAGACTATTGATGACAGTAGGTAGACTATTGATGACGGTAGGTAGACTATTGATGACGGTAGGTAGACTATTGATGACGGTAGGTAGACTATTGATGACAGTTGGTAGACTATTGATGACGGTAGGTAGACTATTGATGACGGTAGGTAGACTATTGATGACAGTAGGTAGACTATTGATGACAGTTGGTAGACTATTGATGACGGTAGGTAGACTATTGATGACGGTAGGTAGACTATTGATGACGGTAGGTAGACTATTGATGACAGTAGGTAGACTATTGATGACAGTAGGTAGACTATTGATGACAGTAGGTAGACTATTGATGACGGTAGGTAGACTATTGATGACAGTAGGTAGACTATTGATGACAGTAGGTAGACTATTGATGACAGTACGTAGATTATTGATGACAGTAGGTAGACTATTGATGACAGTAGGTAGACTATTGATGACAGTAGGTAGACTATTGATGACAGTAGGTAGACTATTGATGACAGTACATAGACTATTGATGACAGTAGGTAGACTATTGATGACATTAGGTAGACTATTGATGACAGTAGGTAGACTATTGATGACATTAGGTAGACTATTGATGACGGTAGGTAGACTATTGATGACAGTAGGTAGACTATTGATGACAGTACGTAGACTATTGATGACAGTACGTAGACTATTGATGACAGTTGGTAGACTATTGATGACAGTAGGTAGACTATTGATGACAGTAGGTAGACTATTGATGACAGTTGGTAGACTATTGATGACAGTACGTAGACTATTGATGACAGTAGGTAGACTATTGATGACGGTAGGTAGACTATTGATGACAGTAGGTAGACTATTGATGACGGTAGGTAGACTATTGATGACAGTACGTAGACTATTGATGACAGTAGGTAGACTATTGATGACAGTAGGTAGACTATTGATGACAGTAGTTGAACTATTGATGACAGTAGGTAGACTATTGATGACAGAACATAGACTATTGATGACGGTAGGTAGACTATTGATGACAGAACATAGACTATTGATGACGGTAGGTAGACTATTGATGACAGAACATAGACTATTGATGACGGTAGGTAGACTATTAAGTGATGGCAGTAGGTAGACTATTGATGACAGAACATAGACTATTGATGACAGTAGGTAGACTATTGATGACAGAACATAGACTATTGATGACGGTAGGTAGACTATTAAGTGATGGCAGTAGGTAGACTGTCTATTGATGACAGTAGATAATCTATTGATGACAGTAGATAGACTATTAATTGATGACAGCAGGTAGACTATTAATTGATGACAGAAGATAGACTATTAATTGATTGACAGTACATAGACTGTTACATCTGCACGGAACTGAGAAATGTGAGTTTTTTGCACGTCACACCAGACCTACAAGTTACAAGTTTTCATTTACATATCAGACAGTAAACTCACGTTATGCGTGGGAGGCCATCGCTATGGAAACAAATCTTTGTCCGTCTACATCAGCGGAGAGAGAGAGAGAGCGCCAACACATACTGTATTTGATGACAGAAACAAAACCCTTACAAAACCAGTAATATTTAGGATGATTTTAGCATATACAGTAATAGTTACTGTAAATGTACTATAAAATAGTAATACAGAGATTTAACAAGGTGCAATCCTGTGTTAATATTCAAGACAAACAAAAACTAGATTAGGATAAAGAAAGGGACGTCATCCCAAGAAACCTTAATTCATGTCATCAGTACTTTTCTAATACGTAATAAAATACACAGAAATGTCACTTGCAGTACTGCCTTCATCCTGAAGGAGCTGGAAGGTGCTTGTCACTGCCATCCTTCCATAGATAGAGAGCAGTGTCGACTGGAGCTAGATTTACAAATACTGTCAGTCTGCTGAATGAATGAACTTGACTGCCAAGATGGAGGACTTTATACAGAAGCTCACCAGGAAGTGATCAGACCTTTACAACAAAGTATCAAAAAAAAAAAAAAATTTTTTGTGTAAAAATTTACACGGTGGAATTTACATAGCGGCTTTCATCCTCCTGATTTGAATGTAATCAAGATGAGACAAACATCCAATGACTCAGTCAGTGGGAGTGTGGAGTGGAGTGGACATGACTGCACTGCTCTTGCTTTCTATGAACTGTAAACCGTGACAAGAAAACATCTCTCCATCCACCGAGAAAAGGAACAAATGTGAACAACATAATGAAGTCATAGCTTACTTTACATCGTCCTCCAGATAATACACTCGGTAATCAACTCATGATATACTTCCAACTACGCTCTTAACCTGCTAAATCTGATTTGATAGGCACCCAAATATGGGCAACCCATTTCTATGACAACAGGATAGAGTTGCATTGATGAGTCCAGAGGAGGACATTGGAGCAGAGCTGCAGCTAAAAATAAAACCGTGAAAAGGAAATGTGGTTTTAGCGTGGAGACGCAAGTTCATATGCGAGCGCTCGCCGGTTTACAGCATGCTGACATTTTAAAAACGCCATTTTTGTTAGCGTGTACACAAAATAGAGTTTTCAATGTCCACCAAGCGCTGTAGCACCACATGATGTAATAATGGCACATTACGCAACAATGTAGTACATTTCACCTCATTATGTAATGAGTTATGTAATAATTCTTTTATTTTATTATTTTTTTTAAATTTTATTTTTATTTTATTTTATTATTTTTATTTTACTTATTTTATTTTTTGAATTATGTAATAATTCCACATTGTGGAATAATCACATTTTCTAATACAATTCTTGAACATGTTTGTCCTAAACTAGGGGGAACTGAGTGGGGGTAATAATAATAATAATAATAATAATAATAATAATAATAATAATAATAATAATAATAAATCCTGAATAAAAACACTTGCTGCTGTTGCGACCGTCACACACGCCCAGCTAAAACTCAACTCTGAACCCCCCCATGTCATTTCCTATATGCCTGGCATTGAACTTCCTTAACATTGGAACACATTTACAGGAACACAAGAGCATGAGGATAATAATAATGGTATAATAATATAATAATAATGGTAATGGTTTAATTTCATTTGAACATGCATCAGATTACAATTGAATGCATCCCATAATCAGTTCCCAGTTCCACATGTCCAAAAGGAGTAGGAAGAAGCAAAGCTTAGTAAATCCTACCCCTCCATCTAGTACTTTTACAATCACTGTTACATTTGTTCACTTCCTGCTTTCCTAATATAAGTTGTTGTTTTTTTTTTTTATTATTTATTTTTTTGTCATGTACCAAAGTACAATGACATAATGGGTACCATAGTAACTGGCAAAATAGTGATATATGATTTGTGTCAGAAGGAGTCACCTGTTGTATTTGTTCACCTCCTGCTTTTTTTGTTTTTTTTATAAATGTATACATTTTTTATTAATATTTTTGATATTTTCTATTATTTTTTTTATTGTTATAAATTATTATTATAAAAATTATTATTATTATTTTTTAAAATTATATTAGTTTTGTATGTTTTATTTTATTTTTTGATTTTATTCTCATCATATTTCTCCTCTCTTGTAGAGAAGTATTGGATGACATTTAAAATAATGCCTTATGCATTATTTTAGCTGTTTGAAGATTAACTATATCAGCAAGTTGAAGTATTTATCATTTTAGAAATAAGGAGTTAGTATGTTCTCTGTAGGCGGCATTATGAATTATCCTTACTGGCCTTTTTTTGCAGTACATTTAGCGAGTGAAGATTGCTTTTATATTATAATATATTATATTATATATTTCCACACAATAAGTAAGATATGGTCGAACCAGAGAGCAAATTTTGCTTTGTTCAATATTGAAATATTTCTGGCCACCTTATGTTGTATATTTTTAATATGAGGTTTCCAGCTTATATTTCCTAAATTCAAAGAAGATTTTTTGAATACATCTTTAATACCCTGAGCGCTTCCTAATGGACTGAACCACCCTATGACACCCCCCCCCCCCCCCCGCCACACTTGGAGTAGTCCACTCCCTCCTCCCACCCCCCCTTCTTCGCGCGCTTTGGTTGAAGCCAAACACAACATCATGGCGGGTGATGGTAAGTCAGCTCTAGCAACGTCTCTCCCTTCCTACTCCATTCGCCTCCATTGGCTGTTCCACGCGTGGTTGCCGACCGTGTATTGATACAAATGCCGATATAGCGATAACAGACTGGTTGTGTCGTGGTATAATGCCGTGAAAGTTGCCTTTGGGCTTTTGTCGCCGTGATTTTGCGTGAGATTGGACTCACACGCTGCTGGTGCTGAAAGGACAGTTCCGCTGTTTTTTTTTATCAATGGGTTTAAAATGAACCAAAATTTGTTGTTTCTGTTATAATAATTTAGTTATGCCTCGCAGCGTGTTTATAGTTTGTAACTGTAACTGAAGAAACCACTGTAGCTCTTCATATTAGAGACCCCATTTAATATTTCTTCTCATTATTTATGAGAGTGATTTTTTTTTTTTACTGCTGCTTATGTAACTTTATACTTACTTTTCATGCTTATTTTATATGCTTAATATGATTGGCTGGTTTAATGTATTTAAAAATAAGCACAAATTAAATTCAAAAATTTTTTTTAAACAAATATTAAATATTGTCCATAGAATGTGAGTGTGAATGGTTGTTTGTCTATATGTGCCCTGTGATTGGCTGGCCACCAGTCCAGGGTGTACCCAACCTCTCGCCCCAAGAAGACAGCTGGGATAGGCTCCAGCACCCCCCATGACCCTCGTGAGGATAAGCGGTAGAAAATGAATGAATGGACAAAATCTACGTGGTCAAATGTGGCCCGCAGGACACTAGTTTAATAGTTATCCTCCCTATCCGTGTGGAAGTGGTAAGTTTTTGGCTATTTAAGTTTAAAGGAAATAACTTGAAGGCTACCGTTTAGGTCGCACCCCCCGTGACCCTCGTGAGGATAAGCAGTAGAAAATGAATGAATGTTATTGTGAAGATACCCGAGTTCAATTCCACCCTCGGTATGAATGTGAGTGTGAATGCTTGTCCAGGGTGTACCCCGCCTCTTGCCCCAAGAAGACAGCTGGGATAGGCTCCAGCACCCCCGCGACCCTCGTGAGGGTAAGCAGTAGAAAAAGAATGAATGAATAATAGATATCAAGGCTACACGGTGGATGAGTGGTTAGCACGCAGGCCTCACAGCCAGGAGACCCGAGTTCAATTCCTCTCTCGGCCATCTCTGTGTTTCCTCCCACATTCCAAAAACATGCTAGGTTAATTAGCGACTCCAAATTGTCCATAGGTATGAATGTGAGTGTGAATGGTTGTTTGTCTATATGTGCCCTGTGATTGGCTGGCCACCAGTCCAGGGTGTACCCCGCCTCTCGCCCCAAGAAGACAGCTGGGATAGGCTCCAGCATACCCAAAACCTTAGTAAGGATAAGCGGTAGAAAATGAATGAATGAATGAATGTTTACAACCGGGCTGAGTGGTTAGCGTGCAGGCCTCACAGCTAGAACACCCAAGTTCAATTCCACCATTTCTGTGTGGAGTTTGCATGTTCTCCCCGTGCATGCGTGGGTTTTCTCCGGGTACTCCGGTTTCCTCCCACATTCCAAAAACATGCTAGGTTAATTAGCCACTCCAAATTGTCCATAGGTATGAATGTGAGTGTGAATGGTTGTTTGTCTATATGTGCCTTGTGATTGGCTGGCCACCAGTCCGGAGTGTACCCCACCTCTCACCCGAAGTCCCCCCACAACCCTCGTGAGGATAAGCGGTAGAAAATGACTGAATGAATGAATGAATGCGTCAAGGCAGAAGTCAGCTCATTTGCATATCATATTCCTTGATTTAATTTTAATTACATTGTGTGTGGTGTGTTGCATTTGTGATGAGTACAAGTTTGATTAGATATGAAAGCATCAAAATACGTTTGGTGCAGAATGTAGTGCGAGATGTCACAAGTACTATACAAGTATTTTATTACCGGGGCGCTGCAATTACTTCAGCCTCCCTCTGCACTCTGATGGACAGTAGCCATAACCAATGAAATGCTTTGCTGGGACTAAATGCTTTATGAGAAAATGTTAAAATAGTATTTTTTATGTTAAACTCTTATTGGTACTTGTATTGTATATTTCTTAGTTACCGTTTGAGTGTTCAGTTGTTGTGTGATGATTTTAGCATTCTTTGTAAATTGACACCATGAGTCACCGTATTGAATAATGACCTCCTGTGATATCAAGCGGGCCGACAAGGTCGTTTTGAGTTGACTTATGATTGGCTCCTGCCAAAGAACGAGCCGCCATTTTAAACACAGGTGCGTCTTATACGCCACAACTTACGAGATGTGTATTTTTATTCTGGCTCTTGAACAAGTGTAGTCGTTTGTAATTTTTCAAATGCGCAACAACGTCACACTTTGCCCACTGACCTCTCGGATTTAGCTTTCTTTGTCGCCGTGTGAGAGCATCCATTTTGGGCCCAGACAGCCATTCAGCTCACAGGAGGCAAGTAAAGGACATCTCTTTATAGAAACTGGGGCAGACATGAAAAGGTTTGTCAGACGTCTGCCATCTTTTTTTAGGATACCTGCTTCCTTCTGAAGGGAAGGAAATAGAAAAGTCAGATACTTTTATAACACGTTGATATGCAGTTAGAAAACACCATTACAGTATCTAGCCCATAATGCAGGGGTCTCAAACTCAATTTACTTGGGGGGCCACTGGAGCTCGGGTCTGGGTGAGACTGGGCCGTATCAGGTTTAAAAAAAAACAAAAAAAACACGTTTATTAAAAACAAAAAATTTTTTAAAAAGCTCTGATAAAACATTCCTGTGTTCTCAAATATCTTACTTTTTATTTTTCTACACAAAATAAGATGAAAAATAAATAAACAAATCAAGAATAAAGAAAATCAATTAATCAGTAATAAATAAATAAATATAATAATAATAATAAAACGGCAAATAACAAAAAATTAAAAACCACATATAGTTGGTGGGTAGACAAATGATTTTTTTCAGATTAAAATGAACAAAGCATTATTAGAGCCCTGTAGACATGACAAAACACGACTATAGTCACATTTATACTCTTTTTATTTACAACATATTGCGCAACTGCAGGGTCTTCAGACACATGCTAACTAGAGAGCTAGCGACCTAAACGGTAGCCTCCAAGTTATTTCCTTTAAACTTAAATAGCCAAAAACTTACCACTTCCACACGGATAGGGAGGATAACTATTAACAGTTATTTAACCTTTAACATGAACATTAATCAAACGTAATAATTTTTTTCTGGGTACATGATACCATACAGCATCCATATCAAACTAACATTAAACTTTCATATCAAGGCGGGGGCCTCAAACTAGTGTCCTGCGGGCCACATTTGGCCCGCGGGCCGCGTGTTTGAGACCCCTGCACCAAGATTGAGAAGCCAAAATTTTTTACTTACTTATGTAAATATTACTTAAAATATTTGATCTCTCAGCATTTCGGAATTAGTTTTGTGCCGTAACTTTTCCCTCCCCAAAAAGCATAGGACATATTTTGGCCAAGAGTGTGTGTGTTGAATGAAAGAACACGGGTGTCTTCCTCCCACACGCAGCTGCTGTGTTGATGTTGGTGGTGATCCTGCTGCTTTCAGGCTCGTCAAGTCGAGTCTGTTGCCTGGCTCTCCACTCGGGATTGATAGTACATAAACTTTTGTATCTGTCAACCTTTTCACCGCCATCGGCGAGCTACAGACGACGTACAGGAAGTCACTTTACCAACACGGTGCTGGTGAGGTGGTTTATAATATTTGTAACCTTGCTTTGCTAGCGGCTTAGCTGTTTTATGGACAGTCGTTTATGTCTTGTAGACATTCTGGGAAGTCGGTTTCGGAATTGAATGGTAAATACAATTGTATTTTATGCAGCAAATATAAAGAGAAAAGGACAGGACTCAAGGTTGAGCTTTGAGGTACCCCATATGATAAAGGTGCTTTCTCTTCATTCAATAATTTTCTACCGCTTATCCTCACAATGGTCGCGGGTGGGCGGGGCAGAGGCAGGGTACACCCTGGACCAATCACAGCGCACATATAGACAAACAACCATTCACACTCACATTCATACCTATGGACAACTTGGAGTGGCTAATTAACCTAGCATGTTTTTGGAATGTGGGAGGAAACCGGAGTACCCGGAGAAAACCCACGCATGCACGGGGAGAACATACAAACTCCACACAGAGATGGGTGGAATTGAACTCGGGTCTTCTGGCTGTGAGGCCTGCGTGCTAACCACTCGTCCACCGTGTAGCCTTGGTATCTATTATTCATTCTTTCTTTTTCTACCGCTTATCCTCACGAGGGTCGCGGGGGTGCTGGAGCCTATCCCAGCTGTCTTCTTGGGGCGAGAGGCGGGGTACACCCTGGACTGGTGGCCAGCCAATCACAGGGCACATATAGACAAACAACCATTCACACTCACATTCATACCTATGGACAATTTGGAGTGGCTAATTAACCTAGCATGTTTTAGGAATGTGGGAGGAAGCCGGTTTTCTATTCTCCGACTGCGAATTTGACGTAGCATTAATATGCTAAGCTCTTACTATGGTCAGCTATGGTCAGTCTATCATTGTGGTTTATTTGTATGACATTTTCTTGCTTTATTTTGTGTGAGTATGCTAACGTTTACTCTACTGCGTATCCATGGCGTTGTCTTGCGTTGCCTCCATCCTTCCGTTGGCTCATTTAAATGCATTGTCTTTCCAGGTGGCGAGCGTAGCTGCGGAGTACATGAATTGATCTGCGTCAGAAAAGGTAGGGCAAGGGGAGTCTGATCTCCGAGCCCCTAAGGGGGGCACATCTGACGCCGCCCCCGTTCATTGTGTCACGTTGAACTGTCACCAATGTGATCATCCTCGTCTTTGTGCTAGCTCTGCCTGTGTGTTTAGCCTGCTATTCCTATGCTAACTCAAAGCGTTTGGCCATATCGCCAGGTTGATAACCGAGGCGTTCAAAGTGTGAGTCCACGGCGTTTAATCAGTGCAGTAGGATTGCGCTCCAGAATCCTGTGTGAACATGCGTGGGAGTGCGTATAGGAACGCTGGTGAGAGCGCTTAGGCCCTGCCTGTGAAGTAACGTGGGTGTCTTTGTGATTGCGAGATGGGGTTTGAGCTTTTTGATATTCAACTCGGTAATGGTTCCATGATGATACCACATAATAGAGGCTGCACAATAGAAACGGGCAACAATGGAAAAATACTAGAGCAAAAAGTGGCCAAAATGAATTCATTTGAAACAATTCAGTTCTGACATATTACCTTAAATTACCTCGTTTCTGTCAAAAGTTCAGGAAGTTGTTTGGGTCACCTGCAAATTTCTTTGTTTTCCAAAGAAAAACTCATTTTCATGCATTTCACCAACAATTTTTTTCCATTTCACAAACATTTTTTTGTCAGTTTCACAAACAATTAAAATGAATCAGATGATATTCAAATTTTATTTTTCAATTTTTTTATTTTCAAGTTTAATTAATTTTATTTTATTAATAAAAAATCTTTTTACATTTTTTTAATGTTTTAAAAAAATTTAATGGTTTAATTTCATTTGAACATGCATCAGATTACAATTGAATGAACTGTTACATTTGTTCACTTCCTGCTTTCCTAATATAATTTTATTTTATTTTATTTTTTTTATTAAAAAAATATTTTACATTTTTTTTTTAATGTTTTGATTTTTTTTAATGGTTTTATTTCATTTGAACATGCATCAGATTACAATTGAGTGCATCCCATAATTAGTTCACAGTTCCACATGTCCAAAAGGAGTAGGAAGAAGCAAAGCTTATTAAATCCTACCCTTCCATCTGGTACTTTTACAATCACTAACTGTTACGTTTGTTCACTTCCTGCTTTCCTAATATAATTGTATTTTATTTTATTTTATTTTATTTTTTTAATTAAAAAAATATTTTACATTTTTTAAAAATGTTTTGAATTTTTTTATGGTTTTATTTCATTTGAACATGCATCAGATTACAATTGAATGCATCCCATAATCAGTTCCCAGTTCCACATGTCCAAAAGGAGTAGGAAGAAGCAAAGCTTATTAAATCCTACCCCTCCATCTGGCACTTTTACAATCAGTAACTGTTACATTTGTTCACTTCCTGCTTTCCTAATATGGTTTAATTTTTATTTTTTTTTATTTTTTGTCACATACTGAAGTACTCGGTGATATGACCATACAATGACATAATGGGTACCATAGTAACTGTCAATATACTGTCAATATACATACTGAAATGCTATGACTTTTTACAATGATTATCATAATAGCAGTATAATAGTAATAATAATGTGCTGAAATTAAATATAGAGTTTAAAGGTAAAAAAAAAATACTTGAGACAAACAGAAAAAAAATGTGATTATGAAATGAGACGATGTACTCATGTTGTGTTGTGTAGTTTGTTGATTTTTAATTAAAATTAAAAGTGTTTTTTTTTTGCGTGTGTTCTCAGTCTCTCCAGAGGTGCTGGGATTTTTGACGGCCATCGGACTCTTCATCACGCTCATCACTCTCCTCTTCTGGTACCTCAACAACAAGTCCATGCTCGACAATGCAGGGAGCCTTCAGTGCCTCGATGACTTCAGGAAAAGTACAGAGTTACAAGGTAACCAGGATTCACGTATGTGTACTCCTTAGTGTACTTTGCCTTGATTATTTGTGTGATTGTCGAGTATTATTTAGTAAACGTTTGGTTGTCCTTATATGTAGTATTCTATTCCAAAAATTCAACAAATACAAAGTGAGTGTGAATGGTTGTTTGTCTATATGTGCCCTGTGATTGGCTGGAGATTTGGTGTATCCCCGCCTACCATCCAAAGACAGCTGGGATAGGCTCCAGCATAACCGCAACCCTAGAGAGGATAAGCAGCATAAAAAAATGGATGGATGGATCTAAATAATATTACATATAATAAATATGGGCTGCACGGTGGACGAGGGGTTCACATGCAGGCCTCGCAGCTGGGAAACCCGAGTTCAATTCCATCCTCGGGCGTCTCTGTGTGGAGTTTGCATGTTCTCCCCGTTCGGGTACTCCGGTTTCCTCCCACATTCCAAAAACATGCTAGGTTAATTAGCGACTCCAAATTGTCAATAGGTATGAATGTGAGTGTGAATGGTTGTTTGTCTATATGTGCCCTGTGATTGGCTGGCCACCAGTCCAGGGTGTACCCCGCCTCTCGCCCCAAGAAGACAGCTGGGATAGGCTCCAGCACCCCCCGGCGACCCTCGTGAGGATAAGCGGTAGAAAATGAACGAATGTTATCGTGAAGGGCCCCGAGTTCAATTCCACCCTCGGTATGAATGTGAGTGTGAATACTTGTCCAGCTGCCCCAAAGACAGCTGGGATAGGCTCCAGCACTTTCTGCGACCCTCGTGAGGATAAGCGATGAATGAATAATAGATATCAAGGCAACACGGTGGTCGAGTGGTTAGCACGCGGGCCTCACAGCCAGGAGACCCGAGTTCAATTCCAATCTCGGCTATCTCTGTGTTTCCTCCCACATTCCAAAAAACATGCTAGGTTAATTAGCCACTCCAAATTGTCCATAGGTATGAATGTGAGTGTGAATGGTTGTTTGACTATATGTGCCCTGTGATTGGCTGGCCACCAGCCTGTCACCAATTGCTGTTCATAATAATGTGTTTGTTCAGTATACAATTCATAGTTTAATATCTGTGTATAATACAGTAATGAAGTAAAATTCACTGGAGTCTAATAGTCGCAATCATAACTAAATTGCAGCTTATGTATGTGGAGATTAAAAAAATATTATGTAAATGATTTTCTGAAGGTATTTTAAAGCTCTGCTGCCACTTGCTGGAAGAAATGTGAAACTACATGAATGTTTGTGTTGTGTCAACCTTTTTTTTGGACACACAGACCACATTATAGAAATATAATGCTACTCATTAATTATGTATTGTGTATGAAATTGTGGTTATAAAACAAACTATGTGTTTTACATTCATGCATTAAATAAGACAATCTCTCTTTGCCGCCCACAGAAAAGGTTTACGCTGATGGTGACCGGGAGTGCTCATCATCAGACAGCGAGGATGAGCTGATGGGTCAGTACCAGGAAGCAGTCAGTCGGGCGCAAGGTCTCCGAGGAGCCAACGCGTCCACTCATGTCAAACATGCGGGAAGATTCAGGTGGGAGAGTCGACAGAAGTACAGCCCACTGACGGCCGAATACGACGGATACTGCAGTGACGCTTCAGCTGATGACGGTAGGCTCGTTTTCATCGACGATACCGTCTGGATCGTTTATAAAGCATGATTGAAATCATATTCATAACCCTTAGATGCATAAGTGGGTCAAAAATGACCTGGTCAGGTTGTTTTCTTGAAATATCTTCGTAATGAAAATTTTTGATCATTTCATATTCCAGGTATTCCTCAAAAAACGTGTTTTTGATATCATAAATTTTTTTCTTAAAATTTTTTTTTTTTTAATTTTTTTGTGTTACTACCCCAACCTTCCATAAGTGGGTCAAAAATGACCCGGTCAGGTTGTTTTCTTGAAATATCTTTGTAATTAATTTTTTAAAATCATTTCATATTCCAGGTATTCCTCAAAAAACATGTTTTTGATACCATAAAAAATTTTCTTAAAAAAAAATTTTCAAGAATTTTTTTGTGTTACTACCCCAACCTTCCATAAGTGGGTCAAAAATGACCCGGTCAGGTTGTTTTCTTGAAATATCTTCGTAATTAATTTTTTAAAAATCATTTCATACTCCAAGTATTCCTCCAAAAACATGCTTTTGATATCATAAATTTTTTTCTTAAAAAATTTTTTAAAGAAATTTTTTGTGTTACTACCCCAACCTTCCATAAGTGGGTGAAAATGACCCGGTCAGGTTGTTTTCTTGAAATATCTTTGCAATTAAATTTCATATTCCAGGTATTCCTCAAAAAACATGTTTTTAATATCATAAAATTTTTTCTTAAAATTTTTTTTTTTTAAATTTTTTTGTGTTACTACCCCAACCTTCCATAAGTGGGTCAAAAATGACCCGGTCAGGTTGTTTTCTTGAAATATCTTTGTAATTAATTTTTTAAAATCATTTCATATTCCAGGTATTCCTCAAAAAACATGTTTTTGATACCATAAAAAATTTTCTTAAAAAAAAATTTTCAAGAATTTTTTTGTGTTACTACCCCAACCTTCCATAAGTGGGTCAAAAATGACCCGGTCAGGTTGTTTTCTTGAAATATCTTCGTAATTAATTTTTTAAAAATCATTTCATACTACAGGTATTCCCTAAAAAACATGTTTTTGATATCATAAATTTTTTTCTTAAAAATTTTTTTTAAAGAAATTTTTTGTGTTACTACCCCAACCTTCCATAAGTGGGTCAAAAATGACCCGGTCAGGTTGTTTTCTTGAAATATCTTCGTAATGAAAATTTTTGATCATTTCATATTCCAGGTATTCCTCAAAAAACGTGTTTTTGATATCATAAATTTTTTTCTTAAAAATTTTTTTTTTTTTAATTTTTTTGTGTTACTACCCCAACCTTCCATAAGTGGGTCAAAAATGACCCGGTCAGGTTGTTTTCTTGAAATATCTTTGTAATGAATTTTTAAAAATCATTTCATACTCCAGGTATTACCTAAAAAACATGTTTTTGATATCATAAAATTTTTTCTTAAAAAATTTTTTTTAAGAAATTTTTTGTGTTACTACCCCAACCTTCCATAAGTGGGTCAAAAATGACCCGGTCAGGTTGTTTTCTTGAAATATCTTTGTAATGAATTTTTAAAAATCATTTCATACTCCAGGTATTACCTAAAAAACATGTTTTTGATATCATAAAATTTTTTCTTAAAAAATTTTTTTAAAGAAATTTTTTGTGTTACTACCCCAACCTTCCATAAGTGGGTCAAAAATGACCCGGTCAGGTTGTTTTCTTGAAATATCTTTGTAATGAATTTTTTAAAATCATTTCATATTCCAGGTATTCCTCAAAAAACATGTTTTTGATACCATAAAAAATTTTCTTAAAAAAAATTTTTCAAGAATTTTTTTGTGTTACTACCCCAACCTTCCATAAGTGGGTCAAAAATGACCCGGTCAGGTTGTTTTCTTGAAATATCTTCGTAATTAATTTTTTAAAAATCATTTCATACTCCAAGTATTCCTCCAAAAACATGCTTTTGATATCATAAATTTTTTTCTTAAAAATTTTTTTAAAGAAATTTTTTGTGTTACTACCCCAACCTTCCATAAGTGGGTGAAAATGACCCGGTCAGGTTGTTTTCTTGAAATATCTTTGCAATTAAATTTCATATTCCAGGTATTCCTCAAAAAACATGTTTTTAATATCATAAAATTTTTTCTTAAAATTTTTTTTTAAAGACATTTTTTGTGTTACTACCCCAACCTTCCATAAGTGGGTCAAAAATGACCCGGTCAGGTTGTTTTCTTGAAATATCTTTGCAGTTAAATTTCATATTCCAGGTATTCCTCAAAAAACATGTTTTTGATGTCATAAAATGTTTTCTTTAATTTTTTTTTTTTAAGAAATTTTTTGTGTTATTACCCCAACCTTCCATAAGTGGGTCAAAAATGACCCGGTCAGGTTGTTTTCTTGAAATATCTTTGTAATGAATTTTTAAAAATAATTTCATACTCCAGGTATTCCTCAAAAAAACATGTTTTTGATATCATAAAATTTTTTCTTAAAATTTTTTTTTAAAGAAATTTTTTGTGTTACTACCCCAACCTTCCATAAGTGGGTCAAAAATGACCCGGTCAGGTTGTTTTCTTGAAATATCTTTGTAATGAAATTTTTTTAATAATTTCATATTCCAGGTATTCCTCAAAAAACATATTTTTGATATCATGTCATTCACATTTTTAACTTATTTTTATACATTTTAAGAAATTTTAGTTTTTGTGTTACCACCCCAACCTTCCATAAGTGGGTCAAAAATGACCCGGTCAGGTTGTTTTCTTGAAATATCTTTGTAATGAAAAATTTTTATCATTTCATATTCCGGGTATTCCTCAAAAAACATGTTTTTGATATCATGCCATTCACGTTTTTAACTTCCCTTTATGCAACACACAATGGATCCTCACATTTTCTATTGTTGTACTTGGGGTCATTTTCTTTTTCAAAGATGTAAAAAAGTGAAAAATGAAGATGTTTCTAACATGAAATGATTCTTGTGTGGTCCTAAATATAATAGTAAATATCATACAAGTGATTATTCCTAACCAAAATGGCAACATTGTCATAAAAAGGCATTGATTCTAGTATGGGTGATTTTTGAGCCACTTATGGAAGAGTGTAGGGTCCAGTCACTCGTGCATGGAAGGGAATAATCCGGATGTGCACAGTAGTGAAGTCTATTCCCAATAAACATCCAAACTAAAGTTTCCAGACTAAAGTTCACCCCCAATGTACACATCCATAAACGCGGTTGATTCAGCGAGGTGATCAAAGCGGCGCTCCCGTTCAGCAGAGTCTCAGTGGGAGGTTTATAAAACAGTCAACTGTCTGCATAATCTGCCCAGATGCAGCCCATTTTTCTTTTCTTCTGCTTCTCTTTTTGGTTTAAAAAAAAAACTAAACCTGTCATTGGCGATGATGGGAAGAAGGCAGGGTTTCATTTCAGCACGGACCAAGTCGCAGGAGAAAGCGTCGTGGCCTCTTTGAATCAGTCTGTTTGTTCTCTTGGCTCATCTTACACCACGCTTGCCTGGAGGTGGGTGTTAGTTTGACACATGGAAAGTGTCTGGTGCACCCCAACTGCACCCCAACTGCACCCCAACTGCACCCCAACTGCACCCCAACTGCACCCCAACTGCACCCCAACTGCACCCCAACTGCACCCCAACTGTACGCTCAACACCAGCAGCGTCATTAGGCCTAAAAAATATAAAAATAAAAAATAAAAAATATCCAATTATTTAGGGGGAGCTTAAGGACATTTTGAAGTCCCCCTAAATAATTAGATATTTTTTATTGATTTTTTTTAAATCAGTAAAAAATATAAAATCAAAATAATATCAATAGAAAAAAAATAAATAAAAATATCAAATTATTTAGGGGGGGCTTAAAGACACTTTGAAGCCCTCCTAAATAATTTGATATTTTTTATAGATTTTTTTCAAATGAGTAAAAAATATAAAATTATTTAAGGGGGGTTCAAAATGTCCTTCAGCTCCCACTAAATAATTTGATATTTTTATTGTTTTTTTTAAACCCCACTAAATAATTTTATATTTTTTACTGATTTGAAAAAAAAAATCAATTTTTAATTAAAAAATATAAAATTATTTAGGGGGGCTTCAAAATGTCTTTAAGCACCACCCCCCAAATAATTTTATATTTTTATTGTTTTTTTTTTCTTTTTAGGCCTAATTTATATTTTTTATTGATTTTTTTTTCAAATCAGTAAAAAATACCAAATTATTTAGGGGGGCTTCAAAATGTCCTTAAGCACCACCCCCCAAATAATTTGATATTTTTATTGTTTTTTTTCTTTTTAGGCCTAATTTATATTTTTTATTGATTTTTTTTTCAAATCAGTAGAAAATACAAAATTATTTAGGGGGGCTTCAAAATGTCCTTAATAATGTTATATTTTTTAAAAATCACAAAAAAATATCAAATTATTTAGGGGGCTTTAAAATGTTGTTAAGCCCTCCTAAATAATATAATATAAATATTTTTTATTGATTTTTTAATCAATAAAAATATCAAATTGATTTTTTATATAAAATTTATTTTTTAATTTATTTTTTTAATTAATAAAAAATATCTAATTATTTAGGGGGGCTTCAAAATGTCCTTAAGCACCCCCTAAATAATTTCATATTTTTTATTAATTAGAAAAAAACAATTTTTACAAAAAAAATCTCTGACAAATTTCATATAATTCGGCAAAAGCAGGCTAATAAGCAAGCCAATAAGCAGCTAATACTAGCCTACTACTAGTAGTAGTATTAGTAGTACTAGTAGTAGTAATAATCAGAAGAATAATGATGATAGTAATACCATACTTTTCCGGACTAAAAGTCACACTTTTTTTACACACTTACGTTCCTGTTCCTTATTTGTTTTTTGGATTTTTTGCATTTTTTTGAATGTCTACTACATTCATTAATATCCTGTGCACCCCCCCCCACCCCCGTCCTCAGAACCTAATGACGCCCGTGCTAAACACGTTCAATGTAGTACTCGTAGTGGCAGTAAAACGGACAGCTAAGCTGCTACCCGTGAATATGAAACCTTAACTAACCCAATGTTCAATTGATAAATATAGAAGATGGAAATGCTTTAAGAAACATGCTGTTCAACGCCGGCATGGTAATTAAGTTTAGAATCATATGATTATGCAAATATGATATGCTTTTGGCAGCATCTTAGCTTGCTGTGTCATGTCTGAACTCTTTCTCTCTGTTATGTAAGAAGTGAATTTCAAGGCTTCGGTGTGTTTAAAGCACTGTGACAATATGGCGTGTGGGTTTGTTTTTTCAAATCAGTAAAAAATATAAAATTATTTAGAGGGGCTTCAAAATGTCCTTAATAATTTTATATTTTTTATTGATTTTTTAAAAATCAGTAAAAAAAAATCAAATTATTTAGGCCTTTTCAAAATGTCTTTAAGCTCTTTGAAATAATTTTATATTTTTTATTGATTTTTTTAAATCAATAAAAAATATCAAATTGATTTTTTAAAATATCAAATTGTTTTTTTAAATAGATTTTTAAAAAATCAATAAAAAATATAAAATTATTTGGGGGGGACTTAATGGGGAGGGGACTTAAGGACATTTTGAAGCACCCCTAAATAATTTGATATTTTTTTATTGATTTTAAAAAAAAATCAATAAAAAAATCAATTCATATTAAAAAAAATTAATTTGATATTTTTTATTAATTTGATTAATTAAAAAAAAAATTACAAAAAAATCTCTGACAAAAAAATAATAGGGAAAACGCAGACTAAGAAGCAAGCCAATAGCCTGGTTCTGTGTGTTTAAAGCACTGTGACAATATGCCATGTGTGGTTTTTTTTTTTCAAATCAGTAAAAAATATAAAATTATTTAGGGGCGCTTCAAAATGTCCTTAATAATTTTATATTTTTTATAGATTTTTTAAAAAATCAGTAAAAAAAATATTAAATTATTTTGGGGCGTTTTAAAATGTCGTTAAGCCCTTCTAAATAATTTTATATTTTTTTAATTCATTTTTAAAAATCAAATTGATTTTTTTAATTTATTTTTTTTTAATCAATAAAAAATATCAAATTATTTTTGGGAGGGGGACTGAAGGGGAAGGGACTTAAGGACATTTTGAAGCCCCCCTAAATAATTTGATATTTTTTATTGATTTTTAAAAAATCTATTAAAAAAAACAATTCTATATTTAAAAAAATCAATTTGATCTTTTTTATTAATTTGATTAATAAAAAAATGTACAAAAAAAATCTCTGACAAATAGGGAAAAAGCAGACTAATAAGCAAGCCAATAGCCTGGTTCGGTGTGTTTATATGGCGTGTGTTTTTTTTTCCAAATCAGTAAAAAATATAAAATTATTTAAATTATTAATTATTCCTAAATCCCTCACACTGTACACAAAACAGGCCGCCAAGTGGTTAGCGCGCAGGAGTTTGCATGCGTATTTTTTTTCCGGGTACTCCGGTTTTCCTTTACTCTACTCTACGTAGAAGTTCACAAATAAATAAATAAATGTTTTCACCTCCCCCTCATTACAATCGGTGTACCCCTGGGGGTACCCGTACCCCACTTTGGGAACCCAGACAAAATAGCGATTGTAATGTATTTTAGCGGTACAGCCAAGAAGCTATTTTCTTTTAACCTTACAGTCAGCCTTCACGAGAAGACAAAACAAAGCCAGGTGCAGGGGAGGCTCCGCTGTGAAGGAAAGGGGTGGGGTGGGGGGGGGGGGCGATGGGGGGGTTAGAAGAGAAGTGCAATTCCAACCATTCCAATTAGCAGGGTGCATGAAAAAGTGATACTTTTGCACAGCAGCTTCCATCAAAATCAGCCGCCCCCGGCTCAGCAGGGGAAAAAAAAAAATTGTCAAAATGGGATGGCTTCTTTTATCAAGCGCTCCATGACACTTAGTTAAGACTCCTTTGCCTCCATCATGCTGCTGATACGTGCCACTTTGAGGTGAAGTCTTACTGTCTGACGTGAGACTAAAAGTTGGAAAAAAAACTGGGAGCGAGCAAGAAACAATAAGTTTTAGTGGATTGTGTCATCTAAGTTGGCTTTTTTTGTAGAAGTTGGGAAACGGAAGGGGGGTACTTTCGCGTCTCTGTCTTTTTTTATTTTCCAGTGTTTCTATGGGAGTATTATTTTCAGATCGAAATTACACAATGAAGTCAGGGTTGGCAATGCAGCCGAACTGACGAAACCTATTCCAGGATTCTTCATCAGTGGAACGTCAACACTTAGCATGATTGTATGCTAATTAATTATTATACAGTATCTGAGGCATCATTTATGCTCTGCGTTCAAAAAAAAACTGCACTGTGTGCAGTTCTTCTAAAAACATGGTCGCGATTCACCAGTCGATCTTTGGGAATTTGTCGATTACAAGGATATTAGAAAAAAGAAAGTACCCCCTCCCCTTCCAGAGAGTGTCCAACAGGCACGCATTTTGTCGCACCCCTCAACATTCTCCGGGCACGCAAACCACGAGCCCCAGTCAGATGCCCAACAAAATTTTAGACATAATGAGTCAATTGTGACCAGATTAAAGTATGCATTGCTAGCACTCGGTAAATTCGAAGCTACCTATCCGGAAGTCCTCTGGAGCGCTTGGCAGTGTGACCAATCACAGCCCAGTGGGCGTGCCTGGAGGAATAATCTAAACAGACCCTTTGGGTCGGTAGAAGGAAATCCATTGATAAACTGCATGAAAAGGTGCCGAATCTGGAAGATCTAGAAAGCTTTATGCGTGGGTTACCTGTCCACAAATCAAAATGGGCCATAATTGGTCCCCTTTAAATGTTACCCATGCCGGAAGTTGGGTACACCTGTGCTCATGAACTTGGACATTTTTAGTCAGTCCTCCAAGTTCCGAACTTCCTTTAGTATCATCCATTTCAGCCGATCCATCAGCCAATCCGAGTGCTGTCAACTAAAAATATAGTCTCCGCCCCCCCTGTCTTCTTCTGGGCACGCAAACCACGAGCCCCAGTCAGATGCCCAACAAAATTTTAGACATAACGAGTCAATTGTTCATCTACTTATGTGACCAGATTAAAGTATGCATTGCTAGCACTCGGTAAATTCGAAGCTACCTATCCGGAAGTCCTCTGGAGCGCTTGGCAATGTGACCAAACCCAGCCCAGTGGGCGTGCCTGGAGGAATAATCTAAACAGACCATTTGGGTCGGTAGAAGGAAATCCATTGATAAACTGCATGAAAAGGTGCCGAATCTGGAAGATCTAGAAAGCTTTATGTGTGGGTTCTGTCCACAAATCAATACAAAGAGTGCCGAAAATGAGCCATAATTGGTCCCCTTTAAATGTTACCCATGCCGGAAGTTGGGTACACCTGTGCTCATGAACTTGGACATTTTTAGTCAGTCCTCCACGTTCCGAACTTCCTTTAGTATCATCCATTTCCAGCCGATCCATCGGCCAATCCGAGTGCTGTCAACTTCAAAATATTTAACACATAAGTTTCTCCCCCCCCCCCAGCCAACTGCATTCAGAGAATGAGGCGGACGCCCCCCCTGGACGAACTCCAACCGCCGCCCTACCAGGATGAGAACGGTTCTCCGCGGATGTCTTGCACACTCTCAGACCTGGGCGATGCCAAGTGTGATCTCTCCCAGACCAGCGGCAGCCCCCACCTTTCCTTCCACAAATGCACGAGTGACGGAAGTGACGGCCACGAGACGGAAAGTTATCTCAACAAGGGCTATGAGGAGGACGTGCCCAGTGACAGTACTGCTGTCCTCAGCCCAGAGGTAAATTCCGGGTACAAAGTACATCACCACGGATTTTTAGGAACAGGAATCGGGTCCATAAGTTTCAATCTATGCTAACTTTTCTGGGTTTTCTCCGGGTACTCCGGATTCCGCCCACATTCCAAAAACATGCTAGGTTAATTAGCCACTCCAAATTGTCCATAGGTATGAATGTGAGTGTGAATGGTTGTTTGTCTATATGTGCCCTGTGATTGGCTGGAGATTGGGTGTATCCCCGCCTACCATCCAAAGACAGCTGGGATAGGCTCCAGCATAACTGCAACCATAGAGAGGATAAGCAGCATAAAAAATGGATGGATGGATCTAAATAATATTACATTTAATAAATAGCTAGGAGACCCGAGTTCAATTCCACCCTCCCCGCCGGCTTCCTCCCCCATTCCAAAAACATGCTAGGTTAATTAGCGACTCCAAATTGTCCATAGGTATGAATGTGAGTGTGAATGGTTGTTTGTCTATATGTGCCCTGTGATTGGCTGGCCACCAGTCCAGGGTGTACCCCGCCTCTCGCCTGAAGACAGCTGGGATAGGCTCCAGCACACCTTGCTATACTCGTGAGGATAAGGAGTAGTAAATGAATGAATGTAAAAGTTTGTTATGCGTTATATTGTACAATAACCAAGACAGTGTACACAAACCAAAAAACAATGAAAACTGGGGTATTGGAAAACCAAGACTGCACTGTAAAAATATTCTGAGGTGATGTAGTGGTCATGATGTAAACACAACAAACATAACATAACGTAGCATAGCATAGCGTAGCATAGCGTAGCATAGCGTAGCATAGCATAGCATAGCGTAGCATAGCGTAGCCTGACGTGACGTGACGTAACAACATAACACAACACAACACAACACAACACAACACAACACAACACAACATACCATAAACAACTCCTCGTTGTTTGTTTAGGAGATGTCGGCCCGTGGTTCAGCAGCGCAGCTCCTCAAAGGCTACGAACCAGATCCGGTTGCCAAGTACGGCACCCTGGATGTCGTGTTTGACTACGATCCGGAGGAGCAGCAGCTGGCGGTGACCATCATGGCGGTTACAGACCTCCCCATTCTAAAGCACACCGGCAACATCTCCTGGCAGGTCCACCTGGTGCTGCTGCCCACCAAAAAGCAGAGAGCAAAGACGGGCATCCAAAGAGGCCCCTGCCCTCTTTTCACAGAGACCTTTCACTTCTGCCACATGGAGTCCGAGATGATCAGCAACTACGCCATTAGATTTCGTCTTTACAGCATGCAGAGGATGAAGAAGGAAAAAGTGCTCGGAGAAAACGTGTTTTATCTCACCAAGCTCAATCTTCAGGGGAAAATGTCCGTGCCAGTCATATTGGACCCATGCTGCACCTATCCAGTAAGTATTTTCAAAGAACGTGATCATAACAGTGGTGTGTGGACTCCTTCAGAGTCAAATTTAAGCATATGCTCCTTTCTGGTGTGGGGAGGGGGGGTACTGTCTAGCACCCCTAACGATGCCTTATTTATTTCAAAGAACGTGATCATAACAGTAGTGTGTGGACTCCTTCAGAGTCAAATTTAAGCATATGCTTCCTTCAGGTGTGGGGGGTACTGTCTAGCTCCCCTAACGATGTCTTTTTAATTTCCAAGAACGTGATCATAACAGTAGTGTGTGGACTCCTTCAGAGTCAAATTTAAGCATATGCTCCCTTCAGGTGTGTGTGGGGGGTGGGGGGTACTGTCTAGCTCCCCTAACAATGCCTTATTTATTTCAAAGAACGTGATCATAACAATGGTGTGTGGACTCCTTCAGAGTCAAATTTAAGCATATGTTCCCTTCTGGTGTGTGGGGGGTACTGTCTAGCTCCCCTAACGATGACTTATTAATTTCAAAGAACGTGATCACAACAGTGATGTGTGGACTCCTTCAGAGTCAAATTTAAGCATATGCTCCCTTCAAGTGTGGGGGGTACTGTCTAGCCCCCTAACGTTGCCTTAATAATTTCAAAGAACGTGATCACAACAGTAGTGTGTGGACTCTTTCAGAGTCAAATTTAAGCATATGCTCCCTTCTGGTGTGGGGGGTACTGTCTAGCTCCCCTAACGATGCCTTTTTAATTTCCAAGAATGTGATCATAACAGTAGTGTGTGGACTCCTTTAGAGTCAAATTTAAGCACATGCTCCCTTCTGGTGTGGGGGGGTACTGTCTAGCCCCCTAACGTTGCCTTAATAATTTCAAAGAACGTGATCACAACAGTAGTGTGTGGACTCTTTCAGAGTCAAATTTAAGCATATGCTCCCTTCTGGTGTGGGGGGTACTGTCTAGCTCCCCTAACGATGCCTTTTTAATTTCCAAGAATGTGATCATAACAGTAGTGTGTGGACTCTTTCAGAGTCAAATTTAAGCATATGCTCCCTTCTGGTGTGGGGGGGTACTGTCTAGCTCCCCTAACGATGCCTTAATAATTTCAAAGAACGTGATCACAACAGTAGTGTGTGGACTCCTTTAGAGTCAAATTTAAGCACATGCTCCCTTCTGGTGTGGGGGGGTACTGTCTAGTCCCCCTAACGATGCCTTATTAATTTCAAAGAACATGATCATAACAGTGGTGTGTGGACTCTGAATCAAAGTCAAATTTAAGCATATGCTCCCTTCAAGTGTGGGGGGTACTGTCTAGCCCCCCTAACGATGCCTTAATAATTTCAAAGAACGTGATCATAACAGTAGTGTGTGGACTCCTTCAGAGTCAAATTTAAGCATATGCTCCCTTCAGGTGTGTGGGGGGTACTGTCTAGCTCCCCTAACGATGCTGTATTAATTTCAAAGAACATGATCATAACAGTGGTGTGTGGACTCTGAATCAAAGTCAAATTTAAGCATATGTTCCCTTCTGGTGTGGGGGGTACTGTCTAGCTCCCCTAACGATGCCTTTTTAATTTCCAAGAATGTGATCATAACAGTAGTGTGTGGACTCCTTTAGAGTCAAATTTAAGCATATGCTCCCTTCAAGTGTGGGGGGTACTGTCTAGCTCCCCTAACGATGCCTTTTTAATTTCCAAGAATGTGATCATAACAGTAGTGTGTGGACTCCTTTAGAGTCAAATTTAAGCAAATGCTCCCTTCTGGTGTGGGGGGTACTGTCTAGCCCCCCTAACGATGCCTTATTAATTTCAAAGAACATGATCATAACAGTGGTGTGTGGACTCTGAATCAAAGTCAAATTTAAGCATATGCGCCCTTCAAGTGTGGGGGGTACTGTCTAGCCCCCCTAACGATGCCTTAATAATTTCAAAGAACGTGATCATAACAGTGGTGTGTGGACTCCTTCAGAGTCAAATTTAAGCATATGCTCCCTTCTGGTGTGTGGGGGGTACTGTCTAGCTCCCCTAACGATGACTTATTAATTTCAAAGAACGTGATCACAACAGTGATGTGTGGACTCCTTCAGAGTCAAATTTAAGCATATGCTCTGGGTGTGGGTTGGTACTGTCTAGCTCCCCTAATGATGACTTATTAATAGTCTCTCTGCAATCATATTGACAGAAATACTGACAAACAGAAACATATCAGTAATCAATACTTTCACACATGCAGGGTGCGGAATCCCAGATCAGTCTGTCAGATTTGACGTGCAGTGAAAGCGCCTTGTCGTTTCCGTCAGTGAGTCAAACCTCCACACCTGAGATCCTGGTGGGTCTGGTGTACAACGCCACAACAGGACGTCTGTCAGTAGAGGTCATTAAAGGCATCCATTTTAAGAACCTCGCTGCCAATAAGCCACCCAGTAAGTATTGAATAATGTTTTTTTTTCCCATTTCATGCTTGAAGGTCGGCCATGGAAATGACAAAAAACTGAAATATAGCGTTATCATATACCAATACGCATACAATACCATGTAGGCATTCGGTAAGAAACATACACACACTTGCACCTTCACCAAAACCCAGACAAAAACCCACGGTGAGGCAGCATTTAGCCACTATGGCCCCCACCTGTGGGATAACCTCAGGACTGCGGAGACTGTTGATATTTAAAAAAAAGATTAAAGACACTTTTTTAATCAGGCTTTTAACTAATATTTTTAAACTTTTTATTTTTTTAGTCCTATTTTATGCTTTTAGTCTTTAGCTTTTAACTCCAGTATTTCCTCAGGAGGGGGTGCCATTCTCGACCTGGCCGGCTGGGGGTTCCTCCCTTTGATGTGGGGGTCCGCCCGTTTTTTTAATTTTAATTTTAATTTTAATTTTAATTTTAATTTTAATTTTAATTTTAATTTTTATTTTTATTTTTATTTTTATTTTTATTTTAATTTTAATTTTAATTTTAATTTTAATTTTAATTTTAATTTTAATTTTAATTTTAATTTTAATTTTTATTTTTATTTTTATTTTTATTTTAATTTTACAACTTAAACTCAAACTTAAACTTAAATTATTGTATTATTATTGCCATTATTTTTTTATTTGTTTAATTTTTATTTTCATTTTCATTTTCATTTTCATTTTCATTTTCATTTTCATTTTCATTTTCATTTTCATTTTCAAACTTAAACTCAAACTTAAACTCAAACTTAAACTTAAATTATTATATTATTATTGCCATTATTTTTTTATTTGTTTTATTTTCATTTTCATTTTCATTTTCATTTTCATTTTCATTTTCATTTTCATTTTCATTTTCATTTTCATTTTCATTTTCATTTTCATTTTAAAACTTAAACTCAAACTTAAACTTAAATTATTATATTATTATTGCCATTTTTTTATTTGTTTAATTTTCATTTTCATTTTCATTTTCATTTTCATTTTCATTTTAAAACTTAAACTCAAACTTAAACTTAAATTATTATATTATTATTGCCATTATTTTTGTATTTGTTTAATTTTAATTCCTCCCTTTGATGTGGGGGGTCCGCCCGTCTGTCGGAGTCAGGGGGGCCTGGGTGCTGGTCCCCCGATGGCACGGCCTGCGGCTCCTCCCTAATTGTTTTTCCTTTTATTTGTGGTAATTCTGTAAAGCGCTTTGTTTTGCAAGTGCTCTACAAATAAAGTTGATTTGATATAAAAATGTGAACTATAAGAACTACTAAGCTAATAATAATCTACTAATAATCATTTTTTGCACCTTTTGAATGAATATGCTGCACATTGCTTCAGTCTGGTTTGGTCAGTTTTCCCCAATTTCAGTTTTAAGGCATCTAAGCAGCAAGTTGGAACATAAAGAGCCTCTCTGGGTCCTGTTTTTTTTTTTTTTTACCCCGATTTCTTCCCTTGCATCTTCTCTTGTGTCTTTGCCTGTCATCCTACTTCCTATTTGACATCTTGGTCCGCTGTTTTTCCTTACTGCTGCCCAACCCTTGTTGTCAGACGGGCTGTTCTGTTGCCTGAAACACTTGATAGGTGGACAGGTTTATATTATCAGAGGTGAGTGTCGATTCCCCCGCTTCAGACTGTGTCACTCTCATCAACGCTTGTCCTCGTCGTGGTCACGCTACGTGTCACTTTCACTGTTTACCTTCATTGACCTTCATGGATGCAGTCCGTTAAGCATAAGAAGCAATGAACGGAAGAACTAACGTTACTCAAATGTTGCATAATTGATCTGTTCATCGTCCACGATGTTAACACACTCATCCATGAAGACAAACGGCTCGTTATGAATATTGATGCTTTGCTCGCATGTCGCCATCTGACCTACTTCACCGACTTTCCCCATGCGTGTCCTCATGATGCCTGAAAAGCTTTTTGTTTGTGCGACACGTTTAAAGTCCGTCCAACTTGCTTGAGGGGTGATGGCTTAACTCTGCTTTGGCATGCCTTGGCTGGAGTTTCAATGTGTGTGTTGTGTCGTGTCTGCAGCACACAAAACAGAAACTAAAATATGATATATATGATGGATGGATGCTTTATTCATCTACAAGGGAAATCCACTTTCACAGTATATGCAGAAGAAGAGGAGTCATTCATTCCCAGCTGTCTTCGGGCGAGAAGCGGGTACACCCTGGACTGGTGGCCAGCCAATCACAGGGCACATATAGACAAACAACCATTCACACTCACATTCATACCTATGGACAATTTGGAGTGGCTAATTAACCTAGCATGTTTTTGGAATGTGGGAGGAAACCGGAGTACCCGGAGAAAACCCACGCATGCACAGGGTGGAATCGAAGCCGGGTCTTGACGATAATTATTCTCTTATGCGCTGTGATTGGCTGGCGACCAGTCCAGGAGTAATTATAGTCATACATGCGGAAAACAAAGCAAAATAAATATATATATGACAAATGAAATGGATAAATGAACATAATGTTGTTTACAAACCTTTTTTGGTGTCATGAGCACTGTATTATGATGCATTATTATTATTATTATATTATTATTGCAATTATTTTTTATTTGTTTTATTTAATTTTAATTTTAATTTTAATTTTAATTTTAATTTTAATTTTAATTTTAATTTTAATTTTAATTTTAATTTTAATTTTACAACTTAAACTCAAACTTAAACTTAAATTATTATATTATTATTGCCATTATTTTTTATTTGTTTAATTTTAATTTTAATTTATTTTTATTTTTATTTTTATTTTTATTTTTATTTTTATTTTTATTTTTATTTTTATTTTTATTTTTATTTTTATTTTTATTTTTATTTTTATTTTTATTTTTATTTTTATTTTTATTTTTATTTTTATTTTTATTTAATTTTAGATTTAATTTTAATTTTAATTTTAATTTTAATTTTAATTTTAATTTTAATTTTAATTTTAATTTTAATTTTAATTTTAATTTTAATTTTAATTTTAAAACTTAAACTCAAACTTAAACTTAAATTATTATATTATTATTGCCATTATTTTTGTTGTTTATTTTTGTTGTTTTAATTTTAATTTTAATTTTAATTTTAATTTTAATTTTAATTTTAATTTTAATTTTAATTTTAAAACTTAAACTCAAACTTAAATTATTATATTATTGTTGCCATTAATTTTAATTTTAATTTTAATTTTAATTTTAATTTTAATTTTAATTTTAATTTTAATTTTAATTTTAATTTTAATTTTAATTTTAATTTTAATTTTAATTTTAATTTTAATTTTAATTTTAATTTTAATTTTACAACTTAAACTCAAACTTAAATTATATTATTATTGCCATTATTTTTTATTTGTTTAATTTTAATTTTAATTTTAATTTTAATTTTACTTTTACTTTTACTTTTACTTTTACTTTTACTTTTACTTTTACTTTTACTTTTACTTTTACTTTTAATTTTAATTTTAAAGATGATTTTTTGAAGCAAAATGGCCCACGTTTTTAAGAGTTTAATATTTCTGTATTTCATACTGTATTTCCTCGTATCAACAACTTCAACGAATGATGCACGTATCGGTGATACTGTACGTTCTTGAAAGGTATCGTGATGTTTCGTCGTCCTTCTAAATGCAGGAAATAGTCACATCTGGTGATGCAGAAAAAAAAAGATCTTTGTGCAAAATCCTGGTGTAGGCCTTGATTGACTTTGTGTCTCTTACAAAGGCGAAGCATCCTGATGAATGATGCAGAGCAATTTCAAATTCCTTTTTTTTTTTTTTAATGGTTTTCAAAACAGTATCAAGCCGGCGTGTCAAGTTAATCATCAGTCGAAGCCCCTCTCATTCAGTAACAATACCAAAGAGCTTTACATCACTGCGACTGACCACTTAAGACATCCACGGCTCTTCAGAGCCCATTCAGCAGCCGTCAAAAAAGAAATCAAGGCTATTTTTTTTTTTCCCGCGGTGCTTTTATGTCAAAGATGTGAATGTGATTCAAGGCTGTGAGCAAAGGCGTTGGAAGGCAGCTGGCACTCAACGGCATGAAAGCCGCAGCGGTTCGTTCCGTCGACTCCCTCTTGGATGGGGAACGCAATACACGGCATTATTATGGAAGTAAAATTGTACGGGGGGGGGGGGGTGAAATGCTCTTAGAGACCCATTGTGATGGTTTCATTCACTCTCATGCGGATGTGTAGCTTTTAAATTTGAACTTATGACAGTGCTGGAAAAAGCTGTGTTGGGAATGTTATTTGTTTTATTTATAAACATTTAGCTGACTAAGCCTTATTGTAGCATGGACTAGAAATTAGCTTGGATATGGTAAAGTATGCTACAACCAGATGTTTGCATGTTTACCATCCTGGCCAAATTTTGCACCAAATTCTGCAGCAATTAAAATCATGAACAAAAAATAATGGATCGGTTTACAATTCATCACAAACTTGAGGCTAATTTCCTCTCAAATTACTTTCCAGACACCCAATCATGCATCCATGAAAACAGAACCCCTAACAGTGTTAGAAAGGTCATAAGTTACATAGTTTGTGTCACTGATAATATTTAGCTTTGAGTGTTGTTTTGTCCTACTGTGTTTGGCGGGTCAGTAAACGCACCGCAGTGCGCCCGTTGAATCGGTTGAGCGATTTATGACTTCTCTCTGACACTTTCTTGAGCCTCATTCAACATTTTCCCCGGGTTTGATGCTGTTCGGGAATGCATAGAGGTGAGGTTCTGGTTCCATTATGAGAGCTGTGCGGTTGTTTGTGGACCCTTTTCGCGAAGTGACGCTCCTTTGTTCATTGGTGCTAATGTTAGCATTCAAGCTAACTGTAGAACCATTGTTCTAATAAGCGTCACATTTACTTAATTTACTTGTTGATTTATGTATGTAATGTGCCTTTGGCTAATTATTATTACTATTATTTATGTAATATGAACTACGTTATTTTACTTGTAATTTGTTTGCGTATTTGTATTGTTGTTACGTCTCGGCTTTGGCATTGTGACGCAACAGGTGCGCGTGAAAAGGGAAAAGCAAAGTAGACGGACAAAACACCGGGCAAACAGGAAACGTTACCAAAATAAGAGCATAAAACAGGAACTAAAGGCATAGAAGCGGAAAATAACTATAAATTAAGGATAGTGACAATTGTATGTATCTTGTTACAATACCACAGCATAAAGCCTTAATAAATCCACAAAACATAGAACAACCTGCCATGTTCTTTGACTTGAACACACCATTATACCTTACGCCGAGAATCCTTTCAAACAGAATCGCTAAACAAAAGAAATAACATTTTAGTGAACTCTCAAGAAAATGCAACAATGTACGTTTGCATCGCCACTTGTTGCTAGGCAGAGTCTGGAGGGCCAATTAATATCAATATCAATATGACATATTCCCGATGAGGTTCTCTCAGTTTTTTGCGCTTGCTTGAACACAACAGGAAGTCAGACAGACACACTAACGAAACCAAAAACAGCACTTAAAGTCGCACAAGAGGCACAAAGAGATGATTATGATGATGCAACTCTATGATAGAAGCCGAAAAAACGACCACAAGGTGTCAGGAAGTGCATTTTATAAGAACTCTGCCTCCATCTTTCCCCATTGAAATACAAAATGGGGAAAATTTAAATAGTTCATTTGTAAAAAAAAAAATAATATATATATATATGTATTTTTTCATGTGCAACAGCCATTTTTGTGTTTATGTTGTAGCATCATTGTTTAGACATGTGGCTAAAAAAACTTTGCTATATTATATTATTATGTTCTAGCTATGTTCTACTACTCATTACTAAAGTATGAATGTACTTATACACATATATTATAACTGAATCACATATATGTATTATTAAAAAACACATAATGGGAAGGAAAGCAAGTCTTTCAAGGAATTTTCCTACTGTAGCTCTTCACCGTGTCCTTACAGGCAGACTTGGTTAACTTTGGTCCATTTTTAACAGCATCATTAACAGTATCTTCAGGTTAGATGCGGTTGCATAGCAACAAGACTGAAGAAAGACTTCTCAGGTCTTTGTTTTGAGGAAACACTCGTCGCGTTTGAGCTGGAGAAAAAACATCCTATGCAGTCGTGATCTCACATGTCAACTGCTGAGGCGTTACTCTGAACAAACGTGTGTGTGTGGGGGGGTCGGACGGGGGGGTGTTGTTGCTGTGTTGAAATGTGCCATCGCTTAAGTCACCAGCAGATGAGATGCCTGTATCTAATTGTGTCTAATTGTGCATTCCTTTCTTCCTAATTCAGACACGTATGTTAAGCTGACCTTACTGAACTCCATGGGCCACGAGATGTCCAAGTGCAAAACGTCTATCTGCCGAGGCCAGCCCAACCCCACCTACAAAGAAACCTTTGTCTTCCAGGTAGCCCTTTTCCAGCTATCGGATGTCACGCTTATCCTCTCGGTCTACAACAAGCGCAGTATGAAACGCAAGGAGATGATTGGTTGGATCTCTCTTGGGCTCAACAGCTCTGGGGAGGAAGAGCTCAGCCACTGGACGCTGATGAAAGAGTCCAAAGGACAGCAGGTTTGCCGCTGGCACAGTCTGTTAGAATCCTAACGGCACCACTAAGGTACACAGTGTGACGTCGATATGAACGTCAAAAAATGGAAATGGTGTCCTCGGATGACGAAGGTGAGGGAGCCGTATGTATGCACCAGGGAGGATTTATCAGTGAATAGGCTAAAGATAGCAAGGGTGTACTAACACTAAGCTAATGGCGCCATGTCCTGGCCCGCTGAGCGCACTAATTGAACACCCCTGCTCTGGTATGAAAGGAAGAGGTTAACGAGGCACGGCACGATTCTATGCATATGCACACACATAGCTGCATCATGCTCGTCATCGGTTATGAACGATAATCGAAACGATTCATAACGGGAACACTCAAAACGATCCAAAAGTCAAAACCCATTTGTAGACATTTGGCAGGTAAACAGACCCGAGTCCAGCACGGCACGATGGCTTAGTGCAGGGGTGGGCAAACTTTTTGACAAAATTTACGGGGGGGGGGCAGACTATATATTTTACACATAACAGTCCACCTGGTATTATTGTATCTGTAAAATTGTCATGCAATTTGCTATTATTATTTATTATTTTATATTTATATTTAAATATTTTAAAAATAATAAAATATTATAATAATTACAATAAAATTAAAATAATAATTATATTATTATGTAAAATATGCAAATATAACAATAATATTATATATAATTAATATAATAATTAGCATTAATATAATAATTATAATAATCATAATAGTTCTAATAATAATTATAATAATATAATAATAATAATAATAATTATTATTATTATGTGCTTGTGTCCCTTTTTTCAGGAGCACTTTGTCAAAAAACGAAAATTGATAAAACCATCAAAAGGTTGGCTCAGGCCATGATGCCAGGTTGTATGTTGAGTTTAAATGAAATACTTTGGAAAGATTGGGCGGGCCGTATTCAAACACTTGGCGGGCCGGATGTGGCCCCCGGGCCGTAGTTTGCCCACCCCTGGCTTAGTGTGACAAAATCATTGGGAGCCATTGATGACGTATATCATGTATTATAAATTGTCTTCATCTGATTTTTGTTTAGGACTGCACGGTGTTAAAGTGGTTAGCTCGCAGGCCTCGCAGCTAGGAGACCCGAGTTCAATTCCACCCTCAGCCATCTCCGCGTGGAGTTTGCGTGTTCTCCCCGTGAATGCGTGGGTTTTCTCCGGGTACTCCGGTTTCCTCCTACATTCCAAAAACATGCTAGGTTAATTAGCCACTCCAAATTGTCCATAGGTATGAATGTGAGTGTGAATGGTTGTTTGTCTATATGTGCTCTGTGATTGGCTGGCCCCCGCCTCTCGCCCGAAGACAGCTGGGATAGGCTCCAGGAACCCCCGTGACCCTCGTGAGGAAAAGCGGTAGAAAATGAATGCTAGGAGTGAGGCTGCACGGTGGGCGAGTGGTTAGCGGCTGAGGTCTGCGTGCTAACCACTCACCCGCCATGCAGCCTAAAACAAATATATTTTTAGTTTTTTTCTGTAAAATGTGAGATAATACACCGTCAGAAAGGCATCTTTATCATTCACTGATAAAATAAAATAAAATATTTTATTTTATTTTAAATTATTTTAATTATTTAATTATTTAAAATATTTTATTTTATTTTATTTTATTTTATTAAATTTAAAAAAAAAGTTTTTCCATCAATTAACCTAGCATGTTTTTGGAATGTGGGAGGAGATCGGAGTACCCGGAGAAAACCCACGCATGCACGGGGAGAACATGCAAACTCCACGCGGAGATGGCTGAGGGTGGAATTGAACTCGGGTCTTCTAGCTGTGAGGTCTGTGCGCTAACCACTCGTCCACCGTGCAGCCCTCCCTCAAATTATTATTTAAAAAAATTAATTAAGGGGTTTTTTTTGCGTGTCCAGAGACATAAAGATGTTTTAATAAATTGCGTTGGATCCTTTCAGATCCTTCCGGGAGCACCAATCGGGTTTAGAATTTTCCCATAGAAAATGAAGGACATTAAATTATTCCATCATGAAATATTTCTAAACTCTACAGGGAATGTTTAAAAAAATGATAACGATTTGCTTGGGAGGTCACGTCGTCATTCCACCTAAGGACTACGGAATACCACGCCAACAGAGGTTGTTACCTAGTGGAACCTGTCAGTCAATCAGGGATGTCACCTTAAACTGTAATGATGACGTAATGATCAAGAATATTTATATTAGGGTTTATTTTAAATATCATATATACAGTAAATATGTGTCATTGCTACTGTGGTGCTGTTATCATCTTCTGGACATAAAAATAACAATACTCACAATAGCAATGATGCTTACACCCCTCACCCCCCCCTAATTCCCAAGTCAGTGATCCCCACCCTGGTGCTATGTGGCTGCATGCTTTGCGGCACACAAAGAATTCCTTGCCTTATGAGGTTGTCCTTTCATAGATTTGTAGAAAAGAAGCGAACATAACAAGCCAAGAAATATCACGCTTTTCCGGTGTGCAGATGCGTACTTGGTTACAGAAAGCACACAACTACACACACACACACACACACACCAGATGCACAAATGTGTCACTTCCTGCACGCCACTTACATTATAGATAGTTTTTACTGTGCCTGTGCTTGTGCGTGGAAATGAGTGTGTATTTTGACTGGGTGGGGGGTACATTCAGGGGGCAATTCCAGGTCGGGATTTTAGGTATTTTAGTTTGTTTTACAAACCAAAAAAAGAAGCAATTGTTGGATTGTGCACTGTGTACTTGATTTGAACTGAATGTTTCATATCTATTTTTGGATTATCATGAATAATGACTCCCGTTATTAACCCACCCGGTTCTTGTATCGCTGCTGTAGTTGATACCCTTCTATGTGATTTAGCATTTTTAGATTTATTAAGTTCATTCGTTCATTTAGTCCATCCATTCATCCATTTTCCTTCACGACTCCGGGGGGGGGGGGCAGCAGTCTCCAATCTTCCCCGTCTCCAGCCATCTCCAACGGGGAGGACACCAAGGCGTTCCCAGGCCAGCTGTGAGACATAATCCCTCCCCGGCTGGGCATGCCCAGAACACCTCACCAGGGAGGCATCTGGGCTAGATACCCGAGCCAACCACAAACCGGCTCCCCTCGATGTGAAGGAGCAACGGCTCCACTCTGAGCCCCTCCCGAAATCACCAAGCTTTTCCCGCTACTAATGAGGACGTAGAAATAGGAACAAGGATGGCCGGATGGATTCACGAACAAGAGAAGCGTCCTTTTAAAGATGAGTCAAAGAAACCTCGCACGTCATGACCTGCATCGTAAAAATCACCGGTGGTTCTTTGTGGTGGGCATCGAACGTCATGCCATCAAATGTCACTAATACTCAATTGAAGTATCCTGTGTGATGACTCCAAAAGGTGAACGTGTTTTTGTTTGTCATGTCCGATGACATCAATAGTCCGGTGTCCTAGTATTACTGGTAATTATCGTATTGTCTGGACTATAAGTCACTCTGGAGTATAAGTCGCACAAGGCCAGAAATACATCATTAGGTAGAAAAACACATACATAAGTCACACTGGAGTATAAGTCGCACAAGGCCAGAAATACATCATTAGGTAGAAAAACACATACATAAGTCACACTGGAGTATAAGTCGCACAAGGCCAGAAATACATAATTAGGTAGAAAAACACATACATAAGTCACACTGGAGTATAAGTCGCACAAGGCCAAAAATGCATAATTAGGTAGACAAAAAACATACATAAGTCGCACTGGAGTATAAGTCGCACAAGACCAAAAATGCATAATTAGGTCGGAAAAAACATACATAAGTCGCACTGGAGTATAAGTCGCACAAGGCCAGAAATACATAATTAGGTAGAAAAAAAACCATACATAAGTTGCACTGGAGTATAAGTCGCACAAGGCCAGAAATGCATAAATAAGTAGAAAAAAAACATACATAAGTCGCACTGGAGTATAAGTCGCACAAGGCCAGAAATGCATAATTAGGTAGAAAAAAAACATACATAAGTCGCACTGGAGTATAAGTCGCACAAGGCCAAAAATGCAAAATTAGGTAGAAAAAACACATACATAAGTCACACTGGAGTATAAGTCGCACAAGGCCAGAAATACATAATTAGGTAGAAAAACACATACATAAGTCACACTGGAGTATAAGTCGCACAAGGCCAGAAATACATAATTAGGTAGAAAAAAAAAACATACATAAGTTGCACTGGAGTATAAGTCGCACAAGGCCAAAAATGCAAAATTAGGTAGAAAAAACACATACATAAGTCACACTGGAGTATAAGTCGCACAAGGCCAGAAATACATAATTAGGTAGAAAAACACATACATAAGTCACACTGGAGTATAAGTCGCACAAGGCCAGAAATACATAATTAGGTAGAAAAAAAAACATACATAAGTTGCACTGGAGTATAAGTCGCACAAGGCCAGAAATGCATAAATAAGTAGAAAAAAACATACATAAGTCGCACTGGAGTATAAGTCGCACAAGGCCAGAAATGCATAATTAGGTCGAAAAAAACATACATAAGTCGCACTGGAGTATAAGTTGCACAAGGCCAAAAATGCATAATTAGGTAGACAAAAAACATACATAAGTCGCACTGGAGTATAAGTCGCACAAGACCAAAAATGCATAATTAGGTAGACAAAAAACATACATAAGTCGCACTGGAGTATAAGTCGCACAAGACCAAAATTGCATAATTAGGTCGAAAAAAACATACATAAGTCGCACTGGAGTATAAGTCGCACAAGGCAAAAAATGCATAATTAGGTAGAAAAAAAAACATACATAAGTCGCACAAGGCCAAAAATGCCTAATTAGGTAGAAAAAAAACATACATAAGTCGCTCTGGAGTATAAGTCGCACAAGGCCAAAAATGCATAATTAGGTAGAAAAAAACATACATAAGTCGCACTGGAGTATAAGGCGCACAAGGCCAAAAATGCATAATTAGATACAAAAAACATACATAAGTCGCACTGGAGTATAAGTGGCATTTTTTGCGGGTAATTTATTTTCCAAACTACTTGACCAAAACAGACATTACGTCATCTTGGAAGGCAAGTTCTAACATGAATAAAAGAATAGAGAACAGGCTGAATAGGTGTAAGATATGCTAACACAATGCTAATTCAGCTACACTAAACATAAACATGAACAGAAAAGGTGTCCAGTGTTTATGGAACATAAACACTTTTTTCATTTATAAGTCGCTCTGGAGTATAAGTCGCAGGAACAGCCAACCTATGAAAAAAAAAAGTGCGACTTATAGTCCGGAAAATACGGTATGTTTAACGGCTGATTTGGCGAAAGGTACTTAGCATTGAATGTATTGATTGTTTTCAGAACGAGAAATTTGAATGAAATCAAATGTGTGATGCTAAGCCATCAACATGGCCCGTTCTCTAACTTATGGTGTCATCCACATTTTTCAACTTAGTAGTTTGAAAGATTCTCTATTTTCATTTCTTGACAGTTTAAAAGCCTCGTTTGGGTTCTTTTTGCTCCTCCAAAATAGAAACTACCTGTGCCACTGAACGGCATCGGTGCCTTATGCTAAGAGTCCACTAGGCCGGTGCCAGTTCGCGCCAATGCAATTTGCTGTGGCGCCTAGTGTCACCAATAAGGTGCCTACTGGGGTGCAGTGGCTCAAACTGCCTCCCAACTGACTCGTGGTGGCCCCGTAACAACGGCAAAAATTGAGTTTGGCGGCAAAAAAAATTCAAAATGTTTAAAATCTTCAAGCAATTGGCACGGCGTGTCCACCAAGTGGAACCAAATGTCAGTTGGAATTGGAATCCACTGGAATGTAATGGTGCGAGCCAAGTTGCGGCAATAATGCTAGAAGTCCACTGGGCCAGTTGGTGCCAGTTCACGCCAAAGATTATGTGATTGGCACATAGTGGCTTGCTGTGACGCCGAATTAACGGCAACATGGCGCGAACTGGCACCAACTGGCACCGGCCCAGTAGACTCCTAGCATTACTGTTACCTGTGTCATACTGTCTTAATGTACTTGTAAACGTACTTTGTGTCAGTACTTCTGGATGAGTGTGATTTGTAAAAGTTCTTGACAATATTTATCATAAAGAAAACTGGAGGGAAAAATGATGAATGAGTTGTTTTTGTTTTTATTTTAGGATACCGTACAGGCACAAACTCTCTGGGGGTCTACAGGGGCAAGTGGTTGGGCCGGATGCTCGGCTTCTGCGTGATACGGATACTGATCTGGAGACGTTACCGATCTCCAGATCACGCATCATCTCCAGCTGCTAACAAGCTGCACGTCGCAGATGCTAGAATTGACATAGAAATAAATAAACATAAAACGATAAGCTTCCCCGCCTTGAATGACCAGCAGCCGCCACTGATTTGGTAGCCAAGTCTCAGGTCCATCGTGTTCTTCTAAGGACTACAATATGTCTGCTTTTGTTGACAGAATATTTGGAATCCAAAGGGACTCATTTTGACATATTATGACTTATTGCTAAGCCACGAGAAACCACAAGAGCAACAACGACTTGAAAACGTGAACACGGCGACTTACTGTTAAGTGCAAAATAAGCACTGACGGAATAATCACAATAAACAAAATACATGGGCTACATGCAAAAATCCTTAATTTCTTTATGTGGCTAGTGGGCTGCACGGTGGTTGAGTGGTTAGTGCGCGGGCCACGCAGATAGGAGACCTGAGTTCGATTCTCTTTTGTGGAGTTTGCACGTTCTCCCCGTGCATGGGTTGGTTTTCTCCAAAAAACATGCTAGGTTAATTAGCGTCTCCAAATTATCCATAGGTATGAATGTGAGTGTGAATGGTTGTTTGTCTATATGTGCCCTGTGATTGGCTGGCCACCAGTCCAGGGTGTACCCCGCCTCTTGTTCGAAGACAGCTGGGATAGGCTCCAGCATCCCCCGCGACCCTCGTGAGGATAAGCATTAGAAATCGAATGAATGATTGAATGAGTTCTGTATGCTGCACGGTAATTAAGTGGTTAGCGTGCAGGCCACACAGCTAGGAGACCTGAGTTCAATTCCACCCTCGGCCATCTCTGTGTGGGTTTTCTCCGGTTTCCTCCCACATTCCAAAAACATGCTAGGTTAATTAGCCACTCCAAATTGTCCATAGGTATGAATGTGAGTGTGAATGGTTGTTTGTCTATATGTGCCCTGTGATTGGCTGGCCACCAGTCCAGGGTGTACCCAAGACAGCTGGGATAGGTTCCAGCACCCCCCGCGACCCTCGTGAGGATAAGCGGTAGAAAATGAATAAACGAATGAATATCTCAAGTCAAGTAAATGTCTAGTTTCGATTTCAATTATGTCAACAACCGCTTCTGTCGACAGTCATTCAGTGGCCTCGACACACAGGTTCCACAGTGGTGTGTTTACTGATCATCACCTTTAGCGAGTGCATGCATCAAAAGTAAAGATGGAAGCTAAGATCAGAGAGTTCTCCTAAGGAAATAACAGCACATTCCACAGCTGAACACAGAACAAAGAGCTCGAGGGAAGAAATGCTGGAAAAAAAAGGAGGGAAATGCATAACAGATGAAGAGGGGCATGTTGCCTCTTCTGTCTTTGTCGGCCACACCCCTGCCGAGCAAATCATGTCGGAAAAAATTGTTGTTGCAAATAAAACAATGGAAATCACTAAACTGGGGCGGCACGGTGGTCGAGTGGTTAGCGCACAGGCCTCACAGATAGATTACCCAAGTTCAATTCCATCCTCTGCCATCTTTTGTGTGGAGTTTGTATGTTCTCCCCGTGCATGCGTGGGTTTTCTCCGGGTACTCCGGTTTCCTCCCACATTCCAAAAACATGCTAGGTTAATTAGCCACTCCAAATTGTCCATAGGTATGAATGTGAGTGTGAATGGTTGTTTGTCTATATGTGCCCTGTGATTGGCTGGCCACCAGTCCAGGGTGTACCCCGCCTCTCGCCCCAAGAAGACAGCCGGTGACGACCCTTGTGAGGATAAGCGGTAGAAAATGAATGAACATTATTCCAACAGTAAAATATGGTGGTCGTAGTGTGATGGTCTGGGACTGTTTTGCTGCATCAGGACCTGGAAGACTCACTGTGATAAATGGAACCATGAATTATTGTTAAACTGTTCACAAATATGGGCTGCACGGTGGACGAGTGATCTCCCCGTGCCTGCGTGGGTTTTTTCCGGGTACTCCGGTTTCCTCCCACATTCCAAAAAACATGCTAGGTTAATTAGCGACTCCAAATTGTCCATAGGTATGAATGTGAGTGTGAATGGTTGTTTGCCTATATGTGCCCTGTGATTGGCTTGCCACCAGTCCAGGGTGTACCCCGCCTCTCGCCCGAAGACAGCTGGGATAGGCTCCAGCACTCCCCGCGACCCTCGTGAGGAAAAGCGGTAGAAAATAAATGAATCACTAAACTGGTAAAATAATAATAATCATCACAATAATTATGCATAAATGAAATGTAACTTTTGTACTGGTGTGGTTGATCGATTTTACCCTTAATATTTTCATTATGAATATAAATTTAGGTGAACAGAACCCCCGCCCACCACCCCATTTGAAACATTAGTGACTATATTCATGATTATGATTATTTATTTGGAACGGTTGCTAGCACTAACATGAAAAACAGACCTGCCAACATTGAAGAAATTGTATAGAATAGCATAAAATTGTATAGAATAGCAATATAGAAATAGTATAGAAGTAGACCAGCACGGTGGATGAGTGGTCTGGCGTCATTTGCATGTTTCTCCAGGTACTCAATTCCCTCCCACATTTAAAAAAAAATCATTTTTTGTTTAACATAAGTTAAATGGCGACGCCAAAGTTATGAATAGTTGTTGTAGTTATGAATGGTTGTTTGTTTACGATTGTGATTGGCTGTCCAAGGTGTACACCTCCCTCGCCCATTTCAGTACCCCCCCCCTCCAGGGTATAAATATCAACAAAATATGATAATTATTCACTTTGAAAAAAAAAAGGTCAATAGTGCTGATGATGTAACGTTCATTTAAATCATTTGGCTTTTTGTCCTTTAAAGTCCTGTTGTGTTCAAGGACTTTGTCCCTGAGGTGACCTTTTGTTTATGCAATATATGCATAGGAATATATAAACAATGTATGAATATATATATAAACAATGTATGTATATGAAATACACAACAACAACACAAACAGATTTGTGAAAATAAACAGAAAATAACAGAAAAGTATCAATCACCATGGTATCAATCTGATACTGATATTACCGTAATATCAACACTATCGGTATTTGGATCGATTCACCCGCCCCCCCCCCTAGTTTCTCACGACACAAAACGATGTCGATACCTTTTTAAGTTTGGCTTTCAAACGTAATATAAATAAAGCAAAAGATTAAAAAAAAAAAACACGGAACAGTATAACAGTATAAAAACGGATGTGTCCATGCCATTTCTTTCTTAAGTGCCTCAAGTTAGTGAGTGACGTGGCGAAATTCCGAGCAGTCCTTGAATACCTCAGCACTACTTGACTGGAAGAAGGGATGGAACTGCGACGGAGGTGTTTTTGTTTTTTTTTTTTTTTCTTCTCCACAAATTCACACGATGAACGCCCGCTAGCCCCTTCGGTTGTAACAACGGCACCTCCGCTCTCGCTCCGTTTTGTGCCAGGAAAGGATAAAATGACAGATTAATACCATGTTTTTTTTCTTCACCGAGGACAAGGAACACAACAACAACACCGTCGTACCTTCCGGCGGCCACAGTGGACGACGTGCGGGGGAAGCTTTTGGCGGTTCGAATGTAGACAACTAGTAACTACTGGGACCGTTTTAGTCAACATATACTACATTATTTTTTTTTTAGACTTTCGCCTTTTTTTCAATTGTTGCACTTTGGATTTCTGGTCGGCATCCACCAGGAAAGCAAAGACGAGGTCATTCGACTGAAGTAAGCTGACGTTATTTACTATTATTCCGTACATGTAAGACATTTTAGCATCATGTAAAGTTACGTCATCACTTCAATGTGATTAAAATCTTTCTTTTATAAGTTGAAATGACTAAATATTTCATTGCGACGCAATTATTTTTATTTTTTTTGCTTTGTAGACACCAATGTAATATTAATTGAATCGGTTATAGTTTGTATACAGTTTGAATCCCATGATCGATTAATGGCATTCAGGTCAATGCATTGAATGATTGACTGATTTATTTTGTTATTTTTGTCTGAAACTGGGACTGGTAGTGTTGGTCAGCAGGACTTGACTGTCCAGAAAGTGACATGTATAATAATGGTCATAACCCCCCCCCCCCCCCAAAAAAAAAATGCATTATTGCTGCTTAATACCAATTCACATCTGTAGATTATTGATATGAAACAATGGTGTAATGTTCTAACCCCTGTTGATGATTATGGTGCTGGACTCCAAAAAAAAAAAAAAACGGGTAAATTTTGGGCTTGATACTGATTGCCAACTTTAATAATAATAATAATAATAATAAAAACATGGGAAAAATGTGGAAAATCCAAAAAAGGATAGGAATTTTGGAGACGGAACTGTAGGTATTACACCACAACCTCTTGCATTATATTGGTGGGTGGGGGTGGATATTTTATGAAACAGTTATTTGGTTCCAGACCCCACCGCGGGAATCGAATTTCCTCAAAGTCGGACTCAATCTCAGCCGTTAGTTAAAATGTATCCCTCTCAGTACCGACATTTCACACTATTTTGACTGATTTATTAAGACACACAGAAATTTGAGTTCGATGTCTAAACATGGAATCTACCAGAAGTAAGAATCATCAAATAAAATAAAATAAATACCACTGTTTGACACATTTCCCGGCATAACTTTCACTTTAACACAAATATGTGTTGCTTTTGTGACAGCTCGAATATTATTTACAAATGAACACGGTGAATTTTCACATTTGGGATAATTAAAAAAATCCCTTAAAATTCCAATACATGGGAAAGATGCATGCAGAATCCTTATCAAATGCGCTTTCCGTTTTTATGGATTCAAACCGCACCTTTTTTTTTATTGTGCACTTGCGTCATTACCTCATTTTGCCCTTTTCTCAACAAAAAAACATGTACGATTACGTGTTTGGGAGCAGTTAATAAATGAAATACTTTTGTTTAAACTTTTTAAATAGGATTTTGATCCTTATTAGAGACCTCCAGACATGAACTAACACCCCTATAGTCACCTTTGCATTCATATTACCGAATATATTAGAGATAGTCAGAGAAAATATACCACATAAGACTAAATGGCTAGTGGACATGTGGACAGGAAGTGACTTCAGGCAGTTTTAGCATGTGTAGTTATTATTTTATTATGTAAAGTTATTATGAAGATGATGACTATTATTATGTTATTATTGTGCCTGTCGTGAGATATTTGTTTATTTTGTCTTTTTCCTGATTTCGGAGTCGCCACAGTGGATCTTAAAAAATTTTCAAGATCCGACCGAGTGGTTAGCGCACAGGCTTAACAGCTAGGAGACCCGAGTTCAATTCCACCCTCGGCCATTTCTGTGTGGAGTTTGCATGTTCTCCGGGTACTCCGGTTTCCTCCCACATTCCAAAAACATGCTAGGTTAATTAGCGACTCCCAATTATCCATAGGTATAAATGTGAGTGTGAATGGTTGTTTGTCTATATGTGCCCTGTGATTGGCTGGCCAACTCTCGCCCGAAGACAGCTGGGATAGGCTCTAGCACTGAGCCTGTATTTCTGTTTTAGTCCATTTAGAACATTTTTATGCTTGAAATACTTCATTTTGGCTAAGAATTGGTAGGCAAAATTTGATTAAATGCGCATTTTTTGGACTAATAATAGTCTGTAGTCCACCATGAAACAGCAATGAATTTTGAATTTATGAATTTTTGAAAAACGAAGAACGATGTTCAAACTGAGATGCGTGAGGAGACAACTGTAGCCCTTTTTTTACACGACAACATGTCATTTCTGTCTCTACAAGGTCGCCTTTACAATTTTCCATCTGACTGATCTCATACATGACGTGATTTTGACTTTATGTACCATTTGCTATGGTGTGGTTTATTTTTTTTCAAAACTGCTCACCATGTTAGATTAGGGACCATCACATGGTTACATTTGCGCAATACCTGAAAAGGAGTAGGAAGAAGCAGAGCTAATTTAATCCTGGATTCTTCCTGTTTCTGCGTATAGTGTCATCAGCATAGCAACAACAGGTCTAACATATACATATTAATGTGCTTTTCAGACATTTTTTCCGATCTGTGTGACTGTTTTGACAACATTGTTGGTGATGAGGGGCGTCACAAGATCTCGTGTCATAAGACCTTTAGATAAAAATGTGACAAGATTTCGCCTCATGGGCGCTAGGACTGGGACGATGATGAATAAATCATTGAAATGAGAATGAAGCAGATGATTATGGCGGCCTCAATGTAAACCCTGGATAATCACAAGGTGCATTTAGACAAAGAAACAACGTTCGGGTTTTAGGGTTAGCGCTAGGTTAGGGTCTATTTAATGAAGTGGCCATCCAATCTAGGAAGGGTTAGGAGATTAAATCATTTGTTAGTCCCGGTTCCCATTCATTCTTGAGACTTAAGTCTACCATACCGAATGGGGAGAACATACGTATAACATCTGCACATGTTCCAACGGAGACTCAAACCTGGATCTGTGCTAACTACCACTCCCAACATCTTGTGACTAGAGTTGTCCTATTCAGTATCTGTCTGCCCACTGGAGCTGTCCTATGTAGTCTTTGAGAATGACTTGATGAACCTGCTCAAATAAGAGACAAAAATATAATTAAATTTAAAATTTAAAATTTAAAATTTAAAATTTAAAATTTAAAATTTAAAATTTAAAATTTAAAATTTAAAATTTAAAATTTAAAATTTAAAATTTTTAATTTTATTTTTGTGTGGAGTTTGCATGTTTTTAATTTTTAATTTTTAATTTTTAATTTTATTTTTGTGTGGAGTTTGCATGTTCCCCCCGTGCATGCGTGGGTTTTCTGCGGGTAATCCGGTTTCCTCCCACATTCCAAAAACATGCTAGGTTAATTAGCGACTCCAAATTGTCCATAGGTATGAATGTGAGTGTGAATGGTTGTTTGTCTATTTGTATCTTATATGTGATTGGCTGGCCACCAGTCCAGGGTGTACCCCGCCTCTCGCCAAAAGACAGCTGGGATAGGCTCTAGCACCCCCTCCTGAGGAAAAACCAGTAGAAAATTAAATTTTAAATTTTAAATTTTAAATTTTAAATTTTAAATTTTAAATTTTAAATTTTAAATTTTAAATTTAATTTTTAATTTTTAATTTTTAATTTTTAATTTTTAATTTTTAATTTTTAATTTTTAATTTTTAATTTTTAATTTTCAAAATAAAAAAACTTAAACTAAATTAAGGAAAGCAGGAAGTGAACAAATCTAACAGTTACTGATTGTAAAAGTATATTATATTATATATTTTTTATTATATATTAGTTATATTAGGAAGGCAGGAAGTGAACAAATGGAGATGGAGGGGTAGGATTTAATAAGCTTTGCTTCTTCCTACTCCTTTTGGACATGTGGAACTGGGAACTGATTATGGGATGCATTCAATTGTAATCTGATGCATGTTCAAATGAAATTAAACCATTACCATTACCATTACAAATGTCTTTGGAGACAATGAACAGTCGGGGGGGGGGGTGATGGATTCAATGTCCCGAGAACCTTTACATCATGCGGCGTGATCTCCAGGCCATAGCCAGACCCTTCTCCCAACAGTCACGATAAGCCAGCCATGAAGACGACTTGTCGTGCTTCTCTGTCACAACATGTGTCAGCGCTCAGCAAGAGCACTGGGTGAAACCCCGAGGGTCCTGAACTTAGCTAACTGCAGCAGCTGTTCTGATGCTGCTTGACAGGCTGCAATCTGGCACATACACAATCTTAAGTTGAAGCCCCCCCCCCCCCAAGGTTGGGATCAAGGGATGGGCAAATCTTTGTTTAAATGTTCAGAAAAGAAAAATGGCAGACACCACAATCAGCGGATCAGCAAAGAACCACTGTTCAGTTTTTGTACGTTTTGCTTTTTGTCATGAAGACTATCACACGTCATGTGTCATAATAAGAATGGCTAGTGGTTCTTTTACAGTTAGGACACTATAGACAGATTCTGGTTTAGGATATGATTGTCATAAGAAGAATGGCTAGTGTTTTTTTTACAGTTAGGACACTATAGACAGATTCTGGTTTAGGATATGATTGTCATAATAAGAACGGCTAGTGTTTTTTTTTTTAGTTAGACATGATAGACAGATTCTGGTTTAGGATATGATTGTCATAATAAGAATGGCTAGTGTTTTTTTACAGTTAGGACACCATGGACAGATTCTGGTTTAGGATATGATTGTCATAATAAGAATGGCTAGTGTTTTTTTTTTACAGTTAGGACACTAGACAGATTCTGGTTTAGGATATGATTGTCATAATAAGAACGGCTAGTGTTTTTTTTACAGTTAGGACACTATAGACAGATTCTGGTTTAGGATATGATTGTCATAATAAGAATGGCTAGTGTTTTTTTTACAGTTAGGACACTATAGACAGATTCTGGTTTAGGATATGATTGTCATAATAAGAATGGCTAGTGTTTTTTTTTACAGTTAGGACACTATAGACAGATTCTGGTTTAGGATATGATTGTCATAATAAGAACGGCTAGTGTTTTTTTTACAGTTAGGACACTATAGACAGATTCTGATTTAGGATATGATTGTCATAATAAGAATGGCTAGTGTTTTTTTTACAGTTAGGACACTATAGACAGATTCTGATTTAGGATATGATTGTCATAATAAGAATGGCTACTGTTTTTTTTACAGTTAGGACACGATAGACAGATTCTGGTTTAGGATATGATTGTCATAAGAAGAATGGCTAGTGTTTTTTTTTACAGTTAGGACACTATAGACAGATTCTGGTTTAGGATATGATTGTCATAATAAGAATGGCTAGTGTTTTTTTTACAGTTAGGACACTATAGACAGATTCTGGTTTAGGATATGATTGTCATAATAAGAACGGCTAGTGGTTTTTTTTTTAGTTAGACATGATAGACAGATTCTGGTTTAGGATATGATTGTCATAATAAGAATGGCTAGTGTTTTTTTTACAGTTAGGACACCACGGACAGATAGGACACTATAAAATTCAAGTAAGCAAGTATATACGGATTCAGTTTTTGCTTTTTGTCATGAAGACTATCACACGTCATGAGTCATAATAAGAATGGTTAGTGGTTCTTTTACAGTTAGGACACTATAGACAGATTCTGGTTTAGGATATGATTGTAATGTGAAGGTAAGAATCTTAAATAGAATTTGCAGAGGAAACAGCTGACAGTTTGCGTACTGATGATTGTATCTACTGCGGAAATGTACTATAAAATCCAAGTAAGCAAGTATACGGATTCAGTTTTTGTACGTTTTGCTTTTTGTCTGACATTTTGAAATGTACATGAAGACATGACTATCACACGTATGTCCTCTCCATTATGGAAAGACCTAATAAGTGATGCCACATTGTATGATGTGTGTGACGCTTTGACTCTCTTGGGCGGATTTGGATGTATTTTGATGTGAAAACCACAGACATGAACTCTTTTTCATTGCAATCTGTTCCCCTAAGGCTCGGAATCAGTCCAAACCTGGCCAAGAGAACGGGGAGTAAACACTAACGACACATACACTGACTGGCTCCTCATACATCTTACACACACGCTGAAACCATTATCATATTTGAGGTTGCGGAGGAAAACTGTCTCGGTTTATTAGAGGTATTTTTTTTTTACTCTGTTAAATCTTGCGAACAAATGAAATCCCCAACATCTGGTTTATGTGTCAGTTTTTCTTTGGATGTTTTCTATCAAATGTAGGCCAATTTGTAGAAAGAAAAACACATGTATGAAGCTATAACCGATTAATGACCAAAACAAGCTGCTAAGATAGTTAAAAAGTGTTCATCAGTACACCCAGACTTGATACTGTATTATCGCTATTTTTATATTTAATGTTCAGAATATTGCCGCTAATTGCACTGACGCTTACTTACAAAGACGTTCTTGAAGGGGAATGTATGCAAGAACGCCATAACATAATGGAAACACTGGACCCAGAGACTGGACCCAACTGGATTCTGTATGGCACCAAATGAATAACCATTCTTAATACGGATGCCAGATTCCGGGTACTCCGGTTTCCTCCCACATTCCAAAAACATGCTAGGTTAATTAGCGACTCCAAATTGTCCATAGGTATGAATGTGAGTGTGAATGGTTGTTTGTCTATATGTGCCCTGTGATTGGCTGGCCACCAGTCCAGGGTGTACCCTGCCTCTCGCCCCAAGAAGACAGCTGGGATAGGCTCCAGCACGCACCGCGACCCTTGTGAGGATAAGCAGTACAAAATTAATGAATGAATGTTTACAATCGGGATGAGTGATTAGCGTGCAGGGCTCACAGCTAGAACACCTGAGTTCAATTCCACTCTCTGTGTGGAGTTTGCATGTTCTCCCTGTGCATGCGTGGGTTTTCTCCGGGTACTCCGGTTTCCTCCCACATTCCAAAAACATGCTAGGTTAATTAGCCACTCCAAATTGTCCATAGGTATGAATGTGAGTGTGAATGGTTGTTTGTCTATATGTGCCCTGTGATTGGCTGGCCACCAGTCCAGGGTGTACCCCGCCTCTCATCCCAAGAAGACAGCTGGGATAGGCTCCAGCGCCCCCACGACCCTCCTGAGGCAAAACCTGTAGAAAATTAATGAAATTTTAAATTTTAAATTTTAAATTTTAAATTTTAAATTTTAAATTTTAAATTTTAAATTTCAAATTTTAAATTTTAAATTTTAAATTTTAAATTTTAAATTTTAAATTCAATAAAAAGTGAAATAAAAAAATCAAAAAACTTAAACTATATTAGGAAAGCAGGAAGTGAACAAATGTAACGGTTACTGATTGTAAAAGTACCAGATGGAGGGGTAGGATTTAATAAGCTTTGCTGAGTGATTAGCGTGCAGGCCTCACAGCTAGGAGACCAGGGTTCAATTCCACCCTCTGCCATCTCTGTGTGGAGTTTGCATGTTCTCCCCGTGCATGCGTGGGTTTTCTCCGGGTACTCCGATTTCCTCCCACATTCCAAAAACATGCTAGGTTAATTAGCCACTCCAAATTGTCCATAGGTATGAATGTGAGTGTGAATGGTTGTTTGTCTATATGTCCAGGGTGTTCCCCGCCTCTCGCCGCAAGACAGCTGGGATAGGCTCCAGCGTTAGAAAGCGTTATAAAATGAATGTTAATAACGTCACAGAGACTTAAAAACGAGAATCATATTTTGCGTGCGGCTGGCGAAGCTGACCTTGGTTGACTCCCCATCAAAATGTTCCGCTACACGACAAGCCGTGCATGTCTGAGTGTGTGCTCTCTGCCTCCAAAATCATGGCTGCGGTGACTCGTCTCCACTCATGACAAGGTTCCCCCGGGGGCACTTATCTTTCCCTTCCTGACTCACTCACATCCATCCATTCATTCGTGCCTCAGCCCTCATTCTATCTTGCCTTATTCTCCTCTATTCTCTATCGTTCTCCATCAGTCTCCCTCTTGCAGTTTGTCTCGTGCCCTGGCACCGCAATTAAACTCTCATCATCAAAGAGTGTCATGAAAGAATGCAATATGGAGCCTGACAGAGGTAGAGAAGCTGTGAGAGGAGAGATAAGAGGGGATGAAGCCCGGGAGGAGCTCTGACTGAACACAGGTGAAGCAGTGTCTCTTCCGCTTACACGTTGCATAGGCTTTCACCCTCATAACCCCCCCCCCCCCCCCCAACCCCCCCAGATAGATACACACCACCAAACCACAAGCCCACACATCCATGCACTCTCAATCATCTCGCATTCCTTCCAGACGCTGACAAAAAGAGACGAGAGCTCGCTGTCTCAGAAACTCTTCTCTCCTTTTTTTTTAGCTTTTTCCTCCTCAAACGTTTCGATTTTTTTTTCTGGCACACAAACATGAAAAAACGCGCTGCAGCTACCCCTACGTGTGTTCCTTAAACCAGTGATTTTCAAGCACTGTCCCGCGGCACACTAGTGTACCTTGAGAAACCGTCAGGTGTGCCGTGGGGAATTATCCAATATCACTTTTTATAATTAACATTTATTAATCATCATTTTGGGGCGGCACGGTGGACTAGTGGTTAGCACGCAGACCTCACAGCTAGAAGACCAGGGTTCAATTCCACTCTCTGCATGTTCTCCCTGTGCTTGTGTGGGTTTTCTCCGGGTACTCCGGTTTCCAAAAACATGCTAGGTTAATTAGCGACTCCAAATTGTCCATAGGTATGAATGTGAGTGTGAATGGTTGTTTGTCTATATGTGCCCTGTGATTGGCTGGCCACCAGTCCAGGGTGTACCCCGCCTCTCGCCCGTAGACAGCTGGGATAGGCTCCAGCACCCCCGCGACCCTTGTGAGGAAAAGCGGTAGAAAATGAATGAATGAATAATCATCATTTGTAAATATGATGTCAATAGCCATGAATATATGGACCCAAATATTCCAATTGCATTTGGTTTATTTGCTAAAAAAACGGAAAGAATTGAACAGGGATGGAATATTCCTTTAACCAATCCGATTGAGGTATCTTGTACCCGCTCAAACGGAAAGTTGTCAGACTGCGTTCTTCTTCGTGGTGTTTTTCTTCTTCTGTTGTTTATTGGCGGTTGGCAAGCAGCTTTCGTGTGCATTAGCACCATCTGTGGAACAGAATCTAAACCCTTCTATACTTTATTATTAAAAAAAAGAAAATATATATCTATATAAAACATGTCCTGAGTTTAATGATAAAATATTATCAAGATTGAATTTGATCTTTTCCTGTTTAAATTGATCCCGGGTGCGTTCTTTCAGCGCATGCTCAGATATGACGTAACACGCAGATCCAGACGTTCTTCACTTTTAAAAATGGAGGCCAGCAATCGGCACTGGACTAAGTAAAATTTGTTTTGGATTTGAACTAAATTCCAAGATTGGATGAACGAAAAACTGGCAATACGGAGTTATTCCGACAAGTGAAAGAAAAACTCTGTATCGGAAGTCGGTATCACGTGATGTTGATGTTTACGTTTTACTGGGCATGCCCTATTGACTATTCTGGTTGATTTTCACAAACGCATGTAGACAAGAGATTGGAATATTCCTTTCTATGGATACCATTGTTTCCCGGAAAGGTGATTGGGAAAGAGAAAAAGTGGTGATGTAAAAACATGGCTACTGTGGAGTGTCTGTGGTGTAAAGACTGGCATAGCAATGTAATATTGGTCCGTGTGGCAACACCTGCCTTGTTCCTCCCATAGACTTATTGATGCACGTGTGAGGTCGTGGTGACATTTTGGAACATTTTTGGTTAGTGTTGTGCCACAAGATTTTTCCAATGTAAAAAAAAAACGTGCCGTGGCTCCAAAAAGGTTGAAAATCACTGCCTTAAACAACAGATATCGCTGAATGTGTAAGGAAGTCTGGATTCCCTTTGTTAGTTTTTTTCAGTAAGCTGTCAACTGTGACCGCTGTTGAAAGGATGTCAGACACACGTAGTGAAAAAAAGAGACGAGGGGATGAAAGAAATGATAACGGTGGGAGGGGGGATGTCAAGATGGAGGTCCTTACGGAGGGCAGAGGGAGTGATGGCATGCTTGTTTCTTTGTGCCCGAGCAAACATAGCAACAGCAGACGTGAGGGGAGGTGATGGAGAAGAAAATAGCTGCGGGTAAAAAAGCAGCTCTGGGGCGGGGGGGGGGGGGGGACACATGGCAAAAGATGCTAATTAACCATGGCAGCCGCACTCAATGGTAGTGACATAATTGGCCCTAGTTGGAGGTCCTTGGTGGGGGGGAGTCTTCTGCGGTCGTTGTCGTCTGTGCTTTGTAGACTGTATCAGACTCAGTTCAGCAGATTTGGTGATTGTCAGATGCTCGGATAATGACACTTTGCATCCAGGCTGGTTGGCGCTGGGTTCACTGAAAGAGGTGATTAGCTCTGATCTTCCTGTTCGTTGTTGTGTATGACCGCTGCGGTCATAACGTCTTCATCCGGGCGTGTAAGCACTGTGGATACAATGGGAGGGAATTCATTCATAATGTCACAAATACTACTTGTACTTTGGTATGTGACAAAAAAAATACTTTAATTACATTTAATTAAATTAATTTAATTTAAAAAAAAATCAAATTTTTTTATCATTATTATATATTATAAATATTTTTTTTATTATATATTAATTATATTAGGAAGGCAGGAAGTGAACAAATTTAATAAGCTTTGCTTCTTCCTACTCCTTTTGCACATGTGGAACTGGGAACTGATTATGGGATGCATTCAATTGTAATCTGATGCATGTTCAAATGAAATAAAACCATTAAAAAAATTTAAAAATATATAAAAAATTAAAAACAATACATATTTTTTAATTACATTAAAAAAATAAAATTAAAAAAAACTTCAATTATATTAGGAAAGCAGGAAGTGAACAAATGTAACAGTTACTGATTACTATGGTACCCATTATGGCATTGGATGATCATATCACCTCATACTTCGGTACGAGGTACATTATTTAAAAAAAACAAAAAAAACAAACAAAAAAAACCTTAAACTGTATTATGGAAAGCAGGAAGTGAACAAATGTAACAGTTACTGATTGTAAAAGTACCAGATGGAGGGGTAGGATTTAATAAGCTTTGCTTCTTCCTACTCCTTTTGGACATTTATAAAAAAAATAAAATAATAAAAAACATTTTTTACTCCTTTGACGTGACAAAAATAAAATAAAATGTAAAAATAATTAAAAATAATATAATGAAAAATTTATAACAATAATTTTATAATATAAAATAATAATAATATAAAATATCAAAATAATAATAAAAAATGTATGCATTTATTAAAACAAACTTAAACTATATTAGGAAAGCAGGAAGTGAACAAATGTAACAGTTACTGATTGTAAAAGTACCAGATGGAGGGGTAGGATTTAATAAGCTTTGCTTCTTCCTACTTCTTTTGGACATTTATAAAAAAATAAAAATAAAAAACATTTTTTACTCCTTTGACGTGACAAAAATAAAATAAAATGTAAAAATAATTAAAAAATAATATAATAAAAAATTTATAACAATAATTTTATAATATAAAATAATAATATAAAATATCAAAATAATAATAAAAAATGTATGCATTTATTAAAAAAAACTTAAACTATATTAGGAAAGCAGGAAGTGAAGAAATGTAACAGTTACTGATTGTAAAAGTACCAGATGGAGGGGTAGGATTTAATAAGCTTTGCTTCTTCCTACTCCTTTTGGACATGTGGAACTGGGAACTGATTATGGGATGCATTCAATTGTAATCTGATGCATGTTCAAATGAAATTAAACCATTACCATTACAACGCTGAGCGATTGGGAAGTCATTTTGTCACGGAAATGTATTACTCTTTTGAACGCATATTGTTTTGAGAAGCCATACTCCAAAAGCCAAATCACTGGGGAGGGGGTAAGTCGCTATTGATGCACTACTGAGGATGTCATGCAATTTCACGTCCAACAATCTGAAATATCCTTTTAGGTTACCCTAACACTTTAAAGCAGGAAGATTAGCCGTGCATACAAACGTATTGCAAGTAGTCCTCAGTGCTGCTTCACTGGCTCTTGGCACCTAGTAAGCATACGTGAGGAATATACAGATACAGGGGGGGGGGTCTTATTGAAAGGGACACTTTAATCTGCTACCTCAGTGGGGGCGAGGATCGTGTCACCTCAGTTTGGGTTTGTCACCGAGGGCTTTACCGTTGTTGGGGGCTATCCGGAGAGGGAATCAAAGTGACGGAGCTTTGAAGGGAAAAAAGGTAGTGACAAGGAGGTGCAGCTGCTGATGTTTGGAACAGCTGGCTTTGCATTGTGCATGAAGGGGAGGGCTCATCTTTAAATCAAATGACAGACGTTACCAGCCATCAAAAGGACCGACTGTCTCTAATGTCGCATTCAATAAGCCGGGAAAATGATTTGATCACCCTAGTTTCTTAAGTTTATCCATCCATTCTAATGTCTGGTACAACTAAAGGTACATTTATTTGGATAGATATAAGGATAGGTATAATGATGATAGCAAAGATATTGAAGATATTTTCTCCATATTTACCAAAATCACTAATTCTTACAAGAATAATACTGCTGTCACTCTGATGAGCTATTTTGTTTATTATCGTTATTTGTACCTTTAGTTGTACCATGCAATAAAGTGAACAAGAAACGGAAGAAAAACAGTGGTGTCATATTTTTTCCATGACTGCACAAAGACGATTCCCAACACAAAAGGAATCAAAACAAGCCCTTATTTTTGTTGTCATGTGGTTCTATATCAAAAATCAAAGAAAACAAAAATGACTGGTTCTTTTCCAAAATAAACACTTTTTTTGTTACTTTACTTTATTTGCGTTTTATTTAACCTACAAATGTGTCAGATCATTTTATCTGACCCTGGATTTTATTTTGATGATGAATTGTGTCTTATTATGAAGAACCTGCGAGGAGCGATTGATTCTGTGACTCGTGGTGGTGGTAGGGGGGTGGGTGGGGGTGGGGTGGGGGGGGTCAGTGAACTCACGCAAATATGAGAAAATTGCATTATATGTACTTTTCCAAAATAAACACTTTTTTGTTACTTTACTTTATTTGCCTTTTATTTAACCTACAAATGTGTCAGATCATTTTATTTGATCCTGGATTTTATTTTGATGATGAATTGTGTCTTATTATGAAGAACCTGCGAGTAGCGAGTGATTCTGTGACTTGTGGTGGTGGTAGGGGGGTCAGTGAACTCACGCAAATATGAAAAAAATTGCATTATATGTACTTTTCCAAAATAAACACTTTTTTGTTACTTTACTTTATTTGCGTTTTATTTAACCTACAAATGTGTCAGATCATTTTATCTAACCCTGGATTTTATTTTTGATGATGAATTGTGTCTTATTATGAAGAACCTGCGAGGAGCGATTGATTCTGTGACTCGTGGGGGGGGTGAGTGAAGTCACGCAAAATGGCATTATATGAAAAAAATTGCATTATATGTACTTTTCCAAAATAAAAACACTTTTTTGTTTTACTTTTTTTGCCTTTTATTTAACCTACACATGTGTCAGATCATTTTATCTGACCCTAGATTTTATTTTTGATGATGAATTGTGTCTTATTATGAAGAACCTGCGAGGAGCGATTGATTCTGTGACTCGTGGTGGGGGGGAGTGAATTCACGCAAAATGGCATTATATGAAAAAAATTGGATTATATGTACTTTTCCAAAATAAAAACACTTTTTTGTTACTTTACTTTATTTGCCTTTTATTTAACCTACAAATGTGTCAGATCATTTTATCTGACCCTGGATTTTATTTTGATGATTAATTGTGTCTTATTATGAAGAACCTGCGAGGAGCGTTTGATTCTGTGACTGTGACTCGTGGTGGTGGTAGTGGGGGGGGGGGGTGTCAGTGAACTCACGTAAAATGGCATTATATGAAAAAAAAATGGCATTATATGTACTTTTCCAAAATAAAAACACTTTTTGTTACTTTACTTTATTTGCCTTTTATTTAACCTAGAACCATTTTGCCTGACCATGTATATCTATAAGGAAAACATACCTGAATCTACCAACACCGCTGGGGGCCGATGGGCGTACTTGTTATATAAAGCAAAACATTCAATAGGACAGAAGCAACGCTTCCTTCTATGCTGCTTAGTCATGCCTTTGTTGACAGTCGATGCGGGAAAATGAAAGGCGAAACTGCGTCACCGCAAGACTGAAATAGAGTACTTCAAAAAGTTTACCATTGGTGTACTTCATTCATTGCTTCTACTGCCACACCGTCTTTACACTCCGTCTAATCATGCAATGTGGTTGACAAGGTTTCCCGGTGCAATCCCAAGTGTGGGATCCCGTTCACTGTACAAATTGGTGCCAAGCATCTTGCTAACTCCTACGACTAATCACCAGGGAATCGGTGGCGTGAGTGGGGTCACTTCTCAATCTGTTGGCCCACTTGTTACCGTCCCACGCAGCTCACTGAGCCTGTCGCCTACTTAATATGACTCATGCTGGGCATGAAACCGAGCCATCCAAAATGTATGCATTTTCCGGGTAACAAAACGGTGACATTTTGAAAAAGTGAAATACTATGCATAAATAATCCAAAATAATACAACTAATCAATTTGGTGATTTATTTCTCTCTGCTTGTCTAGAACCTAATCAATAAAGAGATGACCCTCGTCTTGTCCATGAATCCTTTCCTGGAGCCAGAGAGAGAACCCCCCCTCTCAACATACCAACCAGTATGGAAGACGCAGCGCTGCAGTAAGACCTGCCTATCAAACGCCACGTCACCGAGCTACACCGAAGAGAAATCAAAACAGGGTAAAGATGCCAACAGTGATGTTTGTTTACTACTTTATGTGGTTGGTGTTCAATACATGTTGATTATCGAGCGTAGTCTGTCGTCCGGCGACTGGTCCATCTCCATCTTTTTTTTTCAATTATGATTTGAATAGTGTTGCAATGCAATCAGATTTTTATGCTGCCGATTCAAATCCAACCTATAGCCTTCTGACTGTCACACACACGTCAAATGGTAATGGTTTAATTTCATTTGAACATGCATCAGATTACAATTGAATGCATCCCATAATCAGTTCACAGTTCCACATGTCCAAAAGAAGTAGGAAGAAGCAAAGCTTATTAAATCCTACCCCTCCATCTGGTACTTTTACAATCAGTAACTGTTCCATTTGTTCACTTCCTGCTTTCCTAATATAATTGAAAGTATTTTTGTCCTTTAATTAAATAAAATTAAATAAAATTAAAGTAAATTAAAGGAAAAAATAGCTTCAATTATTTTATGTAATTTTATTTAATTTTATTTAATTTTATTTAATTTTATTTAATTTTATTTAATTTTATTTAATTTTATTTAATTTTATTCAAGGAAAAAAATAACTTATTATATTAGGAAAGCAGGAAGTGAACAAATGTAACAGTTACTCATTGTAAAAGAACCAGATTGAGGGGTAGGATTTAATAAGCTTTGCTTCTTCCTACTTCTATTGGACATGTAAAATTAAATAAAATTAAATTAAAGGAAAAAAATAACTTCAATTATTTTATTTAATTGTATTTAATTTTATTTAATTTTATTTAATTGTATTTAATTTTATTTAATTTTATTTAATGTTATTTGATTTTATTTAATTTCAATATCCAATGACATAATGGGTACCACGTTTTTAGCTAATTGGTTATTTTTAGCCTTATGCATTATTTTAGCTGTTTGAAGATGAACTATATCAGCAAGTTGAAGTATTTGTGATTTTAGAAATAAGGAGTTAGTATGTTCTCTGTAGGCGGCATTATGAATTATCCTTACTGGCCTTCTTTGCAGTACATTTAGCCAGTGAAGATTGCTTTTATAGTTATTAGCCCATATTTCCACACAATAAGTAAGATATGGTAGAACCAGAGAGCAATAAAGAGTGTGGAGTGATTTCTGATTGAGAACAAATTTAGCTTTGTTCAATATTGAAATATTTCTGTCCACCTTATGTTGTATATTTGTAATATGAGGTTTCCAGCTTATATTTTCATCTATTGTGATCCCCAGAAATGTATTTTTGTTCACCTTTTCACCTTTTCGTTTCACCCTTGCCTGCGTAGCGTGAAGGAAAGCGGGCGGGGCACGCCTATTCGAGACGCATATCCAAGGCATATGACCATCACATGCTTTTCCACGGGAATCAGACGCTATTAATCTGTGACCAATTAATCGCAGCATGCCTAATTGCCGATAGTAACATCTGTAATTACACCGTAAACCCGAATAAGTTAGCAGAACTCGAAAAAAGTCTGATTGCCACATTTTTTTTTTTAGTTCATAAACTCAAACATTTGAGTATATCAGTGCTTTAATATTTGGAGTTGATATTAGATATACTTTATATTATATTAGATATTAGATATACTATCTGATGCAATGGATTTATTCTTAATTGATTCTTGCTTTGATTCGTTCAGGCTTAATAGATATTTTTTTATAAGTAACCACAAATTCTTTTAAGTAGGTTACGAAAAATTAATATTAATCAAAAATTACAAGTTAAATAAATAAAAAAGACAGATAATGCAAGTGGCAATCAACATTTATAAGTAGAACTTTTAAGAAAATTTTAAGTTAACTATGCTTAATTAATAATAATATATGTAATAAAAAAATAATAATAAAAATTAAAAATAAATAAATAAAAATAAAAATAAATAAAAATGAATAAAAATAAATAAAAATAAAAATAAATAATAAAAATGTAATAATTTTAATTAATTAATTTCAATTCATTATTTTGAGCAATCAGATTTACAGTGCCTTAAGTTGTATGTAAACTATATTTTTAAGTTAATCTTACTTAATATAGCCATAGTTCAATTTAATCAAAACATATTAGTTAAAAGTACTCAAAATGGAACAACATGTTAAATAAACTCGACATAAGTAAGTTATTAGAACTTTTTTAAGAACTTTGAGTATGTATAACTTCATTTATTTAAGTACTTTGAACATTCAGGTTTACAATGTACTTCACTGGTACAATATTATTATTTAATAGGACTATATTTTTATATATTTTCATATTTCCGGACTACAGTACTTCTTATTAGAGAAGCGTATGAACTTTGGCTAGTATATTTTGTTTTTTTGTTACTTGGATTTAATTGATGTCCTCCCTCGTTGACTTAGCTGTACTTTGTTTACGTCTTCGACCACCTCCTTGACATGGCCGCTTTCAAGCAAAAACATAGCAAATTCAAATTTCTTCAGAACTTTGTCAAAAAAAAAAAGCTGACTTCTTTGTCAGTCGTTGTCGTACTGCCGCCGTCTCCTTTGTAAACAAGGCTTTGTGTCAGTCTTCTCTGAGCCGTTATGACACACAATACGGATTACCGTATTGAACAGTATATCACTGGAAAGCACAGAGACTCAAACTTTCAGAAACGGAATTACATTAGATGCCCGCTTTTTGCAAGTGTTACTATCCCGGAAGGATGAAAAAAATCTGCCTGGAATTGATAGAACCATAAAAAATATCAGTCGGATACATTAGTCACTCCAACTGTCCCTCCAAACCCTCCTGCTAGCTTCATGGTTTCCTTTGGTTTCAGATCAACATTTGCTAAAAGAGTGATTTTTGTTCTTATTACTGTATTTTCCAGACTATAAGTTCTTTCCTTATAAGTCCTAACACTTTTGCAGCGATATCTCCTACTCATCAGTTTTCCAAACAGTAAACGTTAGCTTACAAAGACAACCGAGAACCACATCGATTACCGTATTTTCCGGACTATAAGTGGCACTTTTTTTCATAGGTTGGCTGTTCCTGCGACTTATACTCCAGTGCGACTTATGTATGTTTTTTTTCTACCTAATTATGCATTTTTGGCCTTGTGCGACTTATACTCCAGAGCGACTTATGTATGTTTTTTTTCTACCTAATTATGCATTTTTGGCCTTGTGCGACTTATACTCCAGAGCGACTTATGTATGTTTTTTTTCTACCTAATTATGCATTTTTGGCCATGTGCGACTTATACTCCAGAGCGACTTATGTATGTTTTTTTTCTACCTAATTATGCATTTTTGGCCTTGTGCGACTTATACTCCAGAGCGACTTATGTATGTTTTTTTTCTACCTAATTATTCATTTTTGGCCTTGTGCGGCTTATACTCCAGAGCAACTTATGTATGTTTTTTTTCTACCTAATTATGCATTTTTGGCCATGTGTGACTTATACTCCGGTGCGACTTATGTATGTTTTTTTTCTACCTAATGATGCATTTTTGGCCTTGTGCGACTTATACTCCAGTGCGACTTATGTATGTTTTTTTTCTACCTAATTATGCATTTTTGGCCTTGTGCGACTTATACTCCAGAGCGACTTATGTATGTTTTTTTTCTACCTAATTATGCATTTTTGGCCTTGTGCGACTTATACTCCAGAGCGACTTATGTATGTTTTTTTTCTACCTAATTATGCATTTTTGGCCATGTGCGACTTATACTCCAGAGCGACTTATGTATGTTTTTTTTCTACCTAATTATGCATTTTTGGCCTTGTGCGACTTATACTCCAGAGCGACTTATGTATGTTTTTTTTCTACCTAATTATTCATTTTTGGCCTTGTGCGGCTTATACTCCAGAGCAACTTATGTATGTTTTTTTTCTACCTAATTATGCATTTTTGGCCATGTGTGACTTATACTCCGGTGCGACTTATGTATGTTTTTTTTCTACCTAATGATGCATTTTTGGCCTTGTGCGACTTATACTCCAGTGCGACTTATGTATGTTTTTTTTCTACCTAATGATGCATTTTTGGCCTTGTGCGACTTATACTCCAGAGCGACTTATGTATGTTTTTTTTCTACCTAATTATGCATTTTTGGCCTTTGTATAGAAACTCCCTTTCGGCGACTTCCTGACCACGTGTCGATGTCAAGACTCTCATTCTTCAAGAGGAAGTTTGTCGACGATGACGAGGCTTCGTTCAGTTTCAGGACGTACTGCCAAACTGTTAGTATTGATTCTTGAACTTCCTGTTATTTCATGTGAAACTGAAATTCAGCAGACCACTGTTGACACATCCATCCATCCATTTGCTTTGGGATCACTTGCAAATGTCTTTGTTTTCCAAAGAAATGTTTTTTCATGCATTTCACAAACATTTTTATCCATTTCACAAACAATTAAAATGAATCAGATAAAAAAATAAAAATAAAAAAAATAAATTCAAAATTTAAAAATTTAATATTTTTTTAATTAAATTTTTTTTAATCGTTTAATTTCAATTTGATTAGTTTTTTTGATTAAAAAATAATTGTTTGATTTCATTTGAACATGCATCAGATTACAATTGAGTGCATCCCATAATCAGTTCCCAGTTCCACATGTCCAAAAGGAGTAGGAAGAAGCAAAGCTTATTAAATCCTACCCCTCCATCTGGTACTTTTACAATCACTAACTGTTACATTTGTTCACTTCCTGCCTTTCTAATATAATTTAAGTTTATTTAATTTTTTTAATTTAATTTTTTTAATTTAATTTAAAAAATAAAATTTTAAATTAAAAAAATAAAATGTTAAATTAAAAAAATGTATTTGTTTTTTTAATTAAAAATGTTTTTTATGGTTTAATTTCATTTGAACATGCATCAGATTACAATTGAATGCATCCCATAATCAGTTCCCAGTTCCACATGTCCAAAAGGAGTAGGAAGAAGCAAAGCTTATTAAATCCTACCCCTCCATCTGGTACTTTTACAATCACTAACTGTTACATTTGTTCACTTCCTGCCTTTCTAATATAATTTAAGTTTATTTAATTTTTTTAATTTAATTTTTTTAATTTAATTTAAAAAATAAAATTTTAAATTAAAAAAATAAAATGTTAAATTAAAAAAATGTATTTGTTTTTTTAATTAAAAATGTTTTTTATGGTTTAATTTCATTTGAACATGCATCAGATTACAATTGAATGCATCCCATAATCAGTTCCCAGTTCCACATGTCCAAAAAGAGTAGGAAGAAGCAAAGCTTATTAAATCCTACCCCTCCATCTGGTACTTTTACAATCAGTAACTGTTACATTTGTTCACTTCCTGCTTTCCTAATATAGTTTTTTTTATTTTTGATTATATTTTTTTATTTAAAATTTAAAATCATTTTCATTTAAAATTTTAAATTATTAATTATTATTTAAAAAAATAATACAGTTTCCATAATACAGTTTAAGTTATTTTTTTGTTTTTTTTAATAATGTTATTGTTTTGACAAAATATCTTTCCTTGGTTTGATGGATCTAACGGCCCATTGTACCTCAGGTGGCCCCAGTTTTGGAGGAACGGGCCCATGTTCTGCGTCTTTCCCTGGAGAAGATGCGATTCATCGATGACCCCGAGGCGTTCCTGCGCCGCTCAGTCCTCGTTAACAACCTCCTTCGACGTCTACGAACCGAGATCCTTCTCCAGAGCAGTGACTGGTGCTTCCCCCCCAACCCAGTTCTCAGCACCATCTTGCCACCGGGATCAAACCCCACAAATCAGGCACTAAGCAGGGCTGTACCCACCCCGATCTGCTTAGCACCCCAAGCCGGACCACCCTTTCGTAAGAGGTTCCGAATGGTCCGTGCGGGACAGGGGGACCTTCGCAGTGACTGTGCCCAGACGTGTTGTTGCTTCTACGCCGCAGCAGCGGCTGCCGGACACTACCTTCCACTTCCCTTCTCCATGTACGATGCAGAACTGTCGTCTCCGCACTCGTCCTCCGTCTTTCAGATAGCCGGTCACCATAAGATAGGACTGACCGTTATAGAGGGCCATGAGGAGGAGGAGGAGGACGACGATGAGGAGGAACCTGATGACGAGGACGAGGACGACGAAATAGTTAGCGGACCTTCTTCCGGTTGGGTTCAGGGCAAGTCCAAACAGAAAAGTAGGACTAGGAGCCTGCTGGGTCATACGAGGACAGAGTCGGACAGCCGCGTGACGGGTAGCATCGAAGAGGAGGAGGAGGAGGAGGACGGTGAAGTGGAGGAGGAGGACGAGGAAGATGGCGGCATCACGCATCGTGAATGGGACTCGGCTTCAGAGCGAGACCTTCTCAGTGTTCACTATTGGTACCAAAGGGGTCACAGACAGTAAGACTTGGCTTGCGTTCATGCTCACACGAGTCCATTCGTACCGTGCTGCACTTGGCTGCCATGCCCCCCCACCCCCCACCCCACCCCCCTTCTTCTCTGAACCACATCACACGGGAGCATTCGTGCTTGGTACGTAGACATCGCTGTCATACTACTCTTACTATCGGCCATTTTTGATGATTTTGACTGATTTTTAAAGGCACACAGAATATTGCGTTCTCGGGCGATATAGACATAATATATACCAAAAGAAAGGTCAGACACTCATCTTTCATCAGAAAAATAAAGTTTGTTTCTACCTTTTTCCGTTCTTTAGTAATCAGCTGTAAAACATAGGAAAGTTTTCTGCAGAATCACTTCTAAAATTTGTTTACAAATATGACATACAGAATATTGCGTTCCCGGGCGATATCGACATCATATATACCAAATGAAAGGTTAGACTCTCATCTTTCATCAGGAAAAAAAAGTTTGTTTCTACCTTTTTCCGTTCTTTAGTAATCAGTTGTACAACATAGGAAAGTTTTCAGCAAAATCACTTCTAAAATTTGTTTACAAATATGACATACAGAATATTGCGTTCTCGGGCGATATAGACATAATATATACCTAATAAAAGGTTAGACTCTCATCTTTCATCAGAAAAAAAAGTTTGTTTCTACCTTTTTCCGTTCTTTAGTAATCTGTTGTACAACATAGGAAAGTTTTCTGCAAAATCACTTCTAAAATTTGTTTACAAATATGACATACAGAATATTGCGTTCTCGGGTTATATAGACATAAAATATACCAAATAAAAGGTTAGACTCTCATCTTTCATCAGAAAAAAAAGTTTGTTTCTACCTTTTTCCGTTCTTTAGTAATCAGCTGTACTACAACATGGGAAAGTTTTCTGCAGAATCACTTCTAAAATTTGTTTACAAATATAACATACAGAATATTGCGTTCTCGGGCGATACAGACATAATATATACCAAAAGAAAGGTTAGACTCTCATCTTTCATCAGAAAAAAAAAGTTTGTTTTTACGTTTTTTCGTTCTTTAGTAATCAGCTGTACAACATAGGTAAATTTTCTGCAAAATCACTTCTAAAATTTGTTTACAAATACAACATACAGAATATTGTGTTCTCGGGCTATATAGACATAATATATACCAAAAGAAAGGTTAGACTCTCATCTTTCATCAGAAAAATAAAGTTTGTTTCTACCTTTTTCCGTTCTTTAGTAATCAGCTGTACAACATAGGAAAGTTTTCTGCAGAATCACTTCTAAAATTTGTTTACAAATATGACATACAGAATATTGCGTTCTCGGGCGATATCGACATCATATATACCAAATGAAAGGGTAGACTCTCATCTTTCATCAGGAAAAAAAAGTTTGTTTCTACCTTTTTCCGTTCTTTAGTAATCAGCTGTACAACATAGGAAAGTTTTCTGCAAAATCACTTCTAAAATTTGTTTACAGAGTTCTTATAAAATGCACTTCTGCTACGTTGTGGTCAATTTTCCGGCTTAAAAATCCTTATAAATATAATTCGTCTTTGGGAGTTAATTGCCAGAGTTAATTGTCAGAGGATCAGTTGCCCTTTGTAAGGGTCAGGCAAAATAATCTGACACATTTGTAGGTTAAATAAAAGTCAAATAAAGTAAAGAAACTAAAAGTACATATAAAGCCATTCTGTTTCATTATGTTTTAAAAATTAAATCAGTTCTGGCGCTGCGAGGTCGCCCGCTTGATTTTGGTTTCAATGCAGAAAATTTGCAAATTTGCAAAATTGCATTATATGTACTTTTCCAAAACAAAAACACTTTTTTGTTTTACTTTATTTGCCTTTTATTTAACCTACAAACGTGTCAGATCATTTTGCCTGAACCTAGGTTAGGGTTAGGGTTTGTTTGTTTGTTTTGATAAACGTTTCCACAATAAAAGCGCCATGCTCACCGGTCCAATTCATGGCAGCAACTGAAAACGAAACCAAAAACAATGGCATTATTTAGAAACTTTTTAGTTTCTTTACTTTATTTGTGTTTTATTTAACCTACAAATGTGTCAGATCATTTTGCCTGACCCTAGGTTAGGGTTTGTTTGTTTTGATAAATGTTTCCACAATAAAAGCGCCATGCTCACCGGTCCAAATTCATGGCAGCAACTGAAAACGAAACCAAAAACAATGGCATTATTTAGAAACTTTTTAGTTTCTTTACTTTATTTGTGTTTTATTTAACCTACAAATGTGTCAGATCATTTTGCCTGACCCTAGGTTAGGGTTTGTTTGTTTTGATAAATGTTTCCACAATAAAAGCGCCATGCTCACCGGTCCAAATTCATGGCAGCAACTGAAAACGAAACCAAAAACAATGGCATTATTTAGAAACTTTTTAGTTTCTTTACTTTATTTGTGTTTTATTTAACCTACAAATGTGTCAGATCATTTTGCCTGACCCTAGGTTAGGGTTTGTTTGTTTGTTTTGATAAACGTTTCCACAATAAAAGCGCCATGCTCACCGGTCCAATTCATGGCAGCAACTGAAAACGAAACCAAAAACAATGGCATTATTTAGAAACTTTTTAGTTTTACTTTATTTGCCTTTTATTTAACCTACAAATGTGTCAGATCATTTTGCCTGAACCTAGGTTAGGGTTTGTTTGTTTTGATAAACGTTTCCACAATAAAAGCGTCATGCTCACCGGTCCAATTCATGGCAGCAACTGAAAACAAAACCAAAAACAATGGCATTATTAGGAAACTTTTTAGTTTTACTTTATTTGCGTTTTATTTAACCTACAAATGCGTCAGATCATTTTGCCTGACACTGTATTTTATTTTGATGATGAATTGTGTCTTATTATGAAGAACCTGAGCGAATTATTCTGTGACTCGTGGTGGTGGGGGGGGGGGGGGGGGTTGATGTGTGACGCGGGTTTGAGCACGGTACAATCGACCTGGTGTGAGTACAGCCTCGTTCTTGTAGAGTAAAAATACATAAATGACAGCAACTTCTTTGGTTGAACTTTACCTCCAACGCCAGCTTTGTGTCATTGATCGAAAAAAACATGTCTTTAATTCCCCGATTTGGATTTTGGATTTTTTTTTTGCTTTCTATTCTGCAAGGATGTCAAATTTAATTGTCGGTGAACGAAAAACCGGCCTCAACATTTCTTCATACATGGTACTGTGACGTTAAATATGAAGCCATCATGTTGCACTGTCTTGTCTCTAAGACCGTTTTTCCTGAATCAGCAATCGCAAACATTGGCAAAACACGAGTGGAAGTGCCTTAGCGTTTTTACAGAAACACGTATTTTGTGTGTTCATATACTTCTTCTTTAGTAGCGATCTCCTAAAATGACATTTTGATAAACGCAGTGATGTTTTCAGATGTGGTTACAATTTTTTTGGAAGAAGACTAGCTACACACATGAAAAATGTATTCGTTTTTTTTGTACTCGGAGTGCATGTGATCGAGTTTCTTAGACCAACTTGAGCCGACCTTGAAGGAAACATTGGTTACTACTTGATAAAGTGTACTTTTTATTTTCTTATGGATATTTTAGCTGTACTTTCTCTTGTTTTGCCTTACAATAATTCAATCTCAACATGGACGGATAATATTTGTTATCTTAGCAGAAAATTTAATCTTCATAGAACCGGTATTGTCATTCAGTTTTTTGGTTTTTAATTGGCCGAGTGACCTTCTACGGTACAGTAGAGCTCGCATAAGTCCTTCCCGATTATGCCGACGAGCCATCGTTCCATTCCATTTTCTTCAGGAAGTCCGGACTTGATGACCAAGCTGTGTCTTAGTTTAGGTCGCCCAATGGAGGAAACTCGTTTCAACCGCTTGTATTCGTAGTTTCGTTCTTTCGGTCACAACCCGAAGGCAACCGACCTGTCATATAAGTCGATAAAATCATTCAAGTCAGTTCTTATAATTTGTAGTAACACACAACAAGCTAAAACTCAACTCTGAAACCCATCCAACGGCACTTCCTGTCCTCCCGCCAATCATTCTCGTATGAGTCTGGAACCAATTACCGTATTTTCCGGACTATAAGTCACACTTTTTTTTATAGGTTGGCTGTTCCTGCGACTTATAAATGAAAATATATATAAATATAATTTCACAGACAGCCAATTAACGGCGGTCGAGTGGCTAGCGTGCGGACCTCACAGCTAGGAGACCCGAGTTCAATCCCACCCTCGGCCATCTCTGTGTGGAGTTTGCATGTTTGTGGGTTCCGGTTTCCTTCCACATTCCAAAAACATGCTAGGTTAATTAGCCACTCCAAATTGTCCATAGGTATGAATGTGAGTGTGAATGGTTGTTTGTCTATATGTGCCCTGTGATTGGCTGGCCACCAGTCCAGGGTGTACCCCGCCTCTTGCCTGAAGAAAGCTGGGATAGGCTCCAGCATACCCGAAACCTTAGTAAGGATAAGCGGTAGAAAATGAATGAATCTTTACAACCGGGCTCAGTGATTAGCGTGCAGGCCTCACAGCTAGAACACCCGAGTTCAATTCCACCCTCTGTGTGGAGTTTGCATGTTCTCCCCGTGCATGCGTGGGTTTTCTCCGGGTACTCCGGTTTCCTCCCACATTCCAAAAACATGCTAGGTTAATTAGCCACTCCAAATTGTCCATAGCTATGAATGTGAGTGTGAATGGTTGTTTGTCTATATGTGCCCTGTGATTGGCTGGCCACCCCGCCTCTCATCCGAAGACAACTGGGATAGGCTCCAGCACCCCCTGCGACTTTCTGGAGGATAGAAAATGAATGAATGTTTTTGGAATGTGGGAGGAAACCGGAGAACATGCAAACTCCACACAGCGAGTGTGCGAGGAATCGAACTCGTGCTAACCACTCGTCAAAAGAACAGCTATAAATAATAAATCACATGCCCTCTGGTAGGTTTCTGGAACAAGCGAACCCCCCTGTTATTTTGCCAGGTATGGAATCGTTTATATTAAGCTTGTCTTCCTTGCGTTTCATCTCATGTTGAAAGCGACACTAAAACATCACTAATGTTCATTTTAGCAACTGTGACTCAAATATTCCAGCAAATAAGGAAAGGATTAAAAAAAATCCTGTGTATATCAGTGGTATTATTTTGTTTCACAGAAAGAATTACACAAAGCTACGTACTGAAGCAAAAAAATAAATAAATAAAAAATAAAGTGTTATGAAATGTGTAATGAAAAACAACATAAAGGTGATGTTCTGTGATGTGTCAAGTAAAAAAAACAAAGTGCTTTCTTTTCTCTTCTCTATTAAAACTCTTCATCCTGAAAGCGTTGGCATTCATTCAGCGTGTGTGTGCGTTTTTCTGCGTTCCGACCTGCGCCGTTCCTCACGAGCATGCAAATGAAGGGTCCAAGACGGGGCGGCAATTTTTGAAAGCCGCTCACTTTGTTATTATGGGCTGTTAAAAATACTCTTATCTGCTGGTGCAATGGGGCCTCGCCGACATTGGACAGTGAAATGTTCCTTTGATGCAGTAATAGCGCTCAGCATGACTGCCCTAATTACTGGATTTCTGCTGGAATTGTGCACGTCTTGGATGACATTAATTCAGATTGCTTGAAAGCCGCTAAGCCATTGTGATGCATATTGTGTGTGTGTGTGTGTGTGTGTGTGTGTGAAATCACACATCTGGTGTGAACATGTGACGTTAGGTGAGGATGAGAGATCATCTATTCATGACACTTTGTGCCGCAGGGCATGCTGGCATCCTGTCTCTCAGGCAAAGACTCCATCTTTGTCTGATACTACCTCGCATCTTTCTCTCTCTCAGGTGCAGTATATGGTACTGTGAAAGTACTTACTATACTATGTATACTACTGCTATATTTGATGTCAACATCCTAGAATGGCCGAGTCAAGAGTACTGAGAATGGTCCAAAATCCCACTAAAGACATACAGGAAGGTTGTACCCATGTACAAGAATATTCTACAACAGGGGTCTCAAACTTGTGGCACGCGGGCCAAATGTGGTCCGTGGGATGCTAGTTTGAGGCCCCCCGCCTTGATTGATTCATTCATTCATTTTCTGCCGCTTATCATCACATGGAGGGTGGAATTGAACCCTGGTCTCCTAGCTGTGAGGTCTACGCGCTAACCACTCGACATCCACAATCGGAAGTGACTCCCAGAATCATGTTGGGAGCGCGTTTCAGATCATTCCGAGTCAACTGGACCCTACTTTTAATGTAACATTTTTGGATCTCAGTTGTGGATTCTGGTTAGGGTTCGAGAGTTAGGGGTTAGGGTTAGCATATAGGGGTGGAGGAGGGACTTCCACAATCGGAAGTGACTCCCAGAATAATGTTGGGAGCGCGTTTCAGACCATTCTGAGTCAACTGGACCCTACTTTTAATGTAACATTTTTGGATCTCAGTTGTGGATTCTGGTTAGGGTTCGAGAGTTAGGGGTTAGGGTTAGCATATGGGAGTGGAGGAGGGACTTCCACAATCGGAAGTGACTCCCAGAATCATGTTGGGAGCGCGTTTCAGATCATTCTGAGTCAACTGGACCCTACTTTTAATGTAACATTTTTGGATCTCAGTTGTGGATTCTGGTTAGGGTTCGAGAGTTAGGGGTTAGGGTTAGCATATAGGGGTGGAGGAGGGACTTCCACAATCGGAAGTGACTCCCAGAATAATGTTGGGAGCGCGTTTCAGACCATTCTGAGTGAACTGGACCCTACTTTTAATGTAAAATTTTTGGATCTCAGTTGTGGATTCTGGTTAGGGTTCGAGAGTTAGGGGTTAGGGTTAGCATATAGGGGTGGAGGAGGGACTTACACAATCGGAAGTGACTCCCAGAATAATGTTGGGAGCGCGTTTCAGACCATTCTGAGTCAACTGGACCCTACTTTTAATGTAACATTTTTGGATCTCAGTTGTGGATTCTGGTTAGGGTTCGAGAGTTAGGGGTTAGGGTTAGCATATAGGGGTGGAGGAGGGACTTCCACAATCGGAAGTGACTCCCAGAATCATGTTGGGAGCGCGTTTCAGACCATTCTGAGTCAACTGGACCCTACTTTTAATGTAAAATTTTTGGATCTCAGTTGTGGATTCTGGTTAGGGTTCGAGAGTTAGGGGTTAGGGTTAGCATAAAGGGGTGAAGGAGGGACTTCCACAATCGGAAGTGACTCCCAGAATCATGTTGGGAGCGCGTTTCAGACCATTCTGAGTCAACTGGACCCTACTTTTAATGTAACATTTTTGGATCTCTGTTGTGGTTTTTGGTCAGGGTTAGGGTTAGGGTTAAGCATAAGGGTTAATGAGGTCTTATCCAGGGTGGACAAAACCCTGTAGCTCAAGAACGGTAAGTGAGATGAGGGTTCTGGTTAGGATGACGACAGCAATCTTTGACTCTTTGACTCTAGAGGCTTGACTACGGTTCTAGTCAATAATGGAACAGACTGAAACGATTGTCAATATAGGAACATGCTGTTCATTATTCTACTAAGACTGCAAATACATATATATGTAAAGTATACTGCATACAGGAACAAATAACTGCGACTGAGGTCATTAGGGAAAAGTAGGAAGCCGCCCCTGTGTGTGTGTGTGTGTGTAAGAAAATGAACCCCATATGGGGTCCTGCCAAATAAAAGACACACAAAGGCACATGCATCGCCAAGTGAGTGCTGAGGAAAGGAGAGCTGTCATTTGTCAACAAGGAACTTTAGCAGATCGCTGTTGCCATGGGAACTGTCCGTTGCCGAGGACTGGTTTTGCATCACAAGGTTCTCAAATTGGCTCTAAAGGCTCGGAGGTCTCACTCCTCCCAGCCTTTCACCTCAGTCTCATTCCAACATATTGTCAGGACCGTTTTGTCTTTTTTTGGCTCCTTCCCACAAGAAGAGAATTCCCTTCCTGTTTATGAACGCTCCGTTCTGAAGATATTCCGGCAGATTGTAACGATGTTGTTGTCATTCGTTTGATAATCACGACGGCGATCATATGCCCTCTGTGAGCGCTCACATTTTCCTCCTTGCCACGGCACGCCAAGACCAATAAGACGATCCCGATGGGATCGCTTTGATTCAGCTTATATAACACGTGGGGGCGGGGGCTCAACATGTTAGTATGGAAAAATGATATCAAGCAGGACCAATATTACCGATACCAAGTCTGATACTGGTCATTTATACTTGAAAAAGATAAGATATTGGAACAAAATGAATACTAATGTACTATTAAAAAAAAGGTCAAACACGAAGCAAAAGCAAAACAATTTCGGGAGGTACTAGAATCATGACAGAGGGGGGTACTGTCATGATCCGCTAATTTATCCATGATCCATGATCCATGAATTTATTTGTTCCACTTACTGTTTCATTCCGCATCATTTTCAGATTAATGAAACATCCTCCATTTTGATTTGTTTGGTCCCACTGTGGATGAAGGTGAACTTTGGGACATCTGGGATCTTTTGGAAGGGGGGTACTGGTATGATCCGGTTTGGGGTTGTTTTTTTTTCAGTTCTGGTGGTTCATGCCTTTGTTTGTTCCACTTACTGTTTGGTTCTGCATCATTTTCAGATTAATAAAACATCCTCCATTTTGATTTGTTTGGTTCATCTGTCCTCACTTTTCAGTTTTATTTGCCCCGCCCCGTTTCTATGTTAACCAATGAGATCTGTTGTACTTACCTGTTATATGTCAGTAGTTTGAAGTCAGGCTGCTTTCATCCGCCGGACTTGCTTCCACCCACTGTGGATGAAAGGGAACTTTGGGATATCTGGGATTCGCTTTTGGGGGAGGGGGGTACTGTCATGATCCGCTTGACGGTTTGTTTCTTTTTCGGTTCTGGTGTTCATGCCATACTGTTTTGTTCTGTTTTGCATCATTTTCAGCCGCCTTTATTTTTGTGTTTATGCACACCTGGTCTTAATTTGAGTACTTTCTATTCAGTCAGTCTATTCATATATATATATATATATATATATATATATGTTTATATAGATTAATGAAACATCCTCCATTTGGATTTGTTTGGTTCAGCTGTCCCACTGTGGATGAAGGTCAACTTTGGGACATCTGGGATACGCCCTTTGGGGAGGGGGTACTGTCATGATGTTATATATATATATATATATATACACACACACAAATGTGTTAATGCATTTACACTCACAACATAAAAATGAGTCTGGCCATATGCATCCATACACTTATGTTTTTTTCTAATTTACCCAACATTCCATAAGTCAGTATTGAAACTAGAATGCTTTTTATCTTTGGAATGGGCTTGAATTACTACACGAGTAACGCCATTTCAAAGTTACCTGGCTGAAGTAGCATGAGACAAATCCAGAATAACATTCCTACAGCAATCTGAGAACCGAGTCGCATCAAACAATGCCGCACAATTCCAGACGTTGTTAAATGCTTTTGTGTTTTCCACATTTATTCTTTCTTCAGAGTTTTTTTCTTCATGTCTTACTGTACTACTTTCTGTGTACATGCATCTGAAATCTGAAACCTCTGTGTCAAAATAGTGCCTCAACATGTGTTGAGGAGTGGAAAATCCCAGTCGAGTCTTCGATGTGACCCAGACTTTTATTATAATGACTCTATAAATGGGACCAGACCCTAAACTTGGCCCATACAAGGGACAGATTTCCAATGGTTTCCAAAACACAGTGTAAGCGTCTACTGTATGCGCATTGCTTGGATGAGGACGCTCTTAAAGAACCAAGAACATAAATAAAAGCAAATAAACTACAGTAAAGTCTCATTATATCGATATTCTCGGGAGTCGGAAAAAATACTGATATAACCGGACTATCCATATATCCGATCCTGCGCCGAACCGCATTAAAAGTGGGCGGATCTTTGATATGGCATGTAATTTTCTCCTTGAGTTCATGGATTGCGTATCTAGCATGCTTTTGTACTACAATACATTTTGTACTACAGTAAATAAAAATAAACTTACGCTGTAGTGATTACCGGTTACCGGGACATAATTCACCCCGGAACATAATTCACCCGGGAACTAGGTGTTGCCACCCGGAGGGGTAGGCGCGAGAATCATGTTGGGTGTTTCAGATCATTCTGAGTCAACTGGAACAACTGGACAAAACTCAAGAACGGTAAGTCCTATCAAGATGAGGGTTCGGGTTAAGGTTAGAGGGTTAGGGTGAGCATATAAGGGCGAAGGACAGACTTCCACAATCGGAAGTGACTCCCAGAATCATGTTGATCGAATCATCGATACAACCTTCTGTTCGGGAGTTATTCGTGAAAAACGCCATCCATTGAGATTGCATTTGTAAGGCAAGCGGAATTTCGAAATTCTTTCGTTCTTTTGGAGCCATTTCTAAAACACTGCAGACTCCAAGATCATCAGTTAAATAACTTTAGTGTTGCTTTGAAGGACTTCAGGAGGTTTGTCACCAGCTGCTTATAAATATCTGCCTTGGAGATGAAAAAGTCAATTTCTGCTACTCGTATTTTGTGCACTTCTAAGAGAAAGATGTTCCAAAACATTTTACGTCAAAACTGTACAGACGTATTAAAATTAAAATGAGTGTATTGGAACGTACAGACAGGTTGCTTGTGTACAATTGTCCTACTTCCTATTCTGATTTACTATTTCTTTATTAACGACCTACACTAAACCACTTTCGTTACAGAAGCGTTTTGCCTGTAGACCAATGTTATTGGAATCATTTGAAAGGAAAATCAGTCGGGAAGTTCAGGAACAAGCTCATCATTGTCTGACTGTGCCTCTTTTGTCCCAGCAGGGTTAGCGGTGTTTAATGGATTAAATGGGCTAGCCTTATGACATTACGCATACACCCAGGCCCCCGCCTTGATATGAAAGTGTAAAGTTTGATATGGATGCCATATGGTATCATGTACCCAGAAAAAATTATTACGTTTGATTAATGTTCATGTTAAAGGTTAAATAACTGTTAATAGTTATCCTCCCTATCCATGTGGAAGTGGTAAGTTTTTGGCTATTTAAGTTGAAAGGAAATAACTTGAAGGCTACCGTTTAGGTCGCTAGTTTGCGAGTTAGCATGCGTCTCAAGACCCTGCAGTTGCGCAATATGTTGTAAATAAAAAGAGTATAAATGTGACTATAGTCGTGTTTTGTCATGTCTACAGGGCTCTAATAATGCTTTGTTCATTTTAATGTGAAAAAAAACAGTGGAATGTTTTATCAGAGCTTTTATTGTAGAAAATCGGAACCAAAACAAAGTTTATTCATTTTTCTGTTTTTAATAAATGCGTTTTTTTTTGTTTTTTTTTGGAAAACCTGATGCGGCCCAGCCTCGCCCAGACCCTAGCTCCAATGGCCCCCAGGTAAATTGAGTTTGAGACCCCTGTACTGGAGTAATTTAAGGACAACATTCCCACTTAGACAATCAGCAAATTGTTTGATGCTTATTGTAGCACACATAGTTTATATGTTTGTGATGGACAGTTTAGCTCAAACCAAAACGGACTCTAACCAAAGCAGATTTTCCCATAGAAAATAATGTAAATCCAGTTAATCTGTTCCAGACACCTAAAAATGTTAACACATGGGCATGTCGAGTGAGTATGTAAGAACTGGCATGTTTTCAGCTTCTGGGGATTGTGTACAGATTGTTGCAACATGGGGCCTCGCATCATCGTGCTGCAATATGAGGTGATGAAGTTGTTATATTTGTTAGTATAATGTTTGTAATCATTTTATAAATCTGTGTCAGTGAAGCGGCTAACCATTTTTGGATACTTCTCACCCAACAAAAAAATCAGAATCGGGCATCAAACCCTGCAAATGTGAAACGTGGCCTTTGATTCACGAGCAAAACAAATTCAAGGCAGCCACATCTGGCAAATATTTGTCACATCTGTTTCGTGTATAAGCTCCTTGCATGGCCGTCGATGCAGGGCGTTGTGTTCGATGCCTTGATACGTTATACACAGCTTGGAATGTGTAGCTGTGACAGGGTGGGTGTAATTTATTATGGTTAAATATAAATAAATATAATAATAAAATAAAATATCCATGTGTTATAGGTAGCAAAGCATAGGTAGCGTGGGGGGTACTTTCATGCATTTTGTGCATTAACGTTGCAAGCTACCCAATTAAAATATCCATGTGTTATAGGTAGCAAAGCATAGGTAGTGACTATATCTGCAGCTGATTTGAAAAAAAATCTAGGGGGGTACTTTCATGCATTTTGTGCATTAAAGATGCAAGCTACCAGAATAAAATATCCATGTGTTATAGGTAGCAAAGGATAGGTAGTGACTATATCTGCAGCTAATTTGAAAAAAAAAAATTTTCTAGCGGGGGGTACTTTCATGCATTTTGTGCATTTAAGTTGCAAGCTCCCCGAATAAAATATCCATGTGTTATAGGTAGCAAAGGATAGGTAGCGGGTATATCTGCAGCTAATTTGAAAAAATAACATTTTCTAGGGGGGGTACTTTCATGCATTTTGTGCATTAAAGATGCAAGCTACCAGAATAAAATATCCATGTGTTATAGGTAGCAAAGGATAGGTAGTGGGTATATCAGCAGCTAATTTGAAAAAAAAAAAAATCTAGGCGGGGGTACTTTCATGCATTTTGTGCATTAAAGATGCAAGCTACCCGTATAAAATATCCATGTGTTATAGGTAGCGGGTATTTTGGACACCACTGGTGCAAACTGCTGCAGCTAATTTGGAATTCCCCATACAGTGTTTTTACATCATAAACAAAAAGGTAATATTTTCCAGTTTAAATAAATTCTAATTAAATTACTTAAGTTCAAATCAAATTAAATTAAATAAGTTCAAATAATACATATAGATCAGGGATGCATGGCTATTTTGTTCGGGTAGCTAGCTATATATTCAATTGGTTCAATTCGCACCTTTAAAACACAAAATGCATGAAAGTACCCCCTCCCCCTGGAAAATTTTTGGACACCCTTGCCGTATACCAGGGGTGGGCAAATATTTTTGACTCACATCATATTTTTGGCCGCATTGAGTTAACAAATTTGTCCGGGGGGAGGGTCCAGAACATATATTCAACAGACAATTTTACAGTTTTGTTGTTTATTTTTTCATGTTGCCAGTTTGTACGGTAAAAGTTGAAATACTAGGAATAGGAACAAATTCTGGAAGATCTGGAAAGCTTTCTGTGTGGGTTATGTGTGGCTGCTGTATTAGAGTCCGCATATCAATACAAAGGGCCAACAATTAGCATAATAGGTAGCTTTTCAGATTGTATTCATGAAATAAAAGTAACAAATAGAGAAATAACAAGCAGAGAAATAAGTTGCCATATTGATTACATTAAACTGTTTCAGATTTGTATTTTTTCCCCATAATATTTTCTCCTTGTGTCGCTTCAATGAGAAACATTAAGCTAGGACTTTCCGGTCCTCAATAACAAGTGTTTGGGGATCAATGTTTGGTGTTAAAGCCTTTTACTACTATACTATTATCTTTTTGGCATTAATAAATATTATAAATATTGAGTGTCATCTGCTTTTTTTCACAGCTAATATAAATGTACACACCACACACAATAAAAACATATTTATTCTTTGAATGATTTTCAAGTTTTAATAACCAGCAACGTAAGACTCTTGTGAAATGTCGAATAAAAATGTGCATTGGCATTCACTCCTGTAAAAGAAGTGAAACCACGGTGGCGCTGACGAGACATTTGAATGCACCATGCGATCTGCAGCCAAACAGCAGGAGGCCACTGAACTTGATAACATTCAAATTGTTTGCGGTGAGTTATTTGGTAACTTTGATGTTTTACGGCGCGGGTAACAGAGTAACATAAAATGATTGTTTTCAGTAGCTTTCAATCAAAGTGCAACGTACAAATAAATGACTGATTAAATCCAAGAAGAAGATGCAAAAATCTTTGGTTGACAGCAGGATTGTGTCCCAGGTTGTGACTCTGATGCAACTGCTCCCTAAACATAGCGAGGGCTGATTCAGTGTGTATAGCAAGGGTGTCCAAACATTTTCTAAGGGGGGGTACTGTCATGCATTTTGTGCATTAAAGATGCAAGCTACCCGAATAAAATATCCATGTGTTATAGGTAGCAAAGGATAGGTAGCTGGTATTTTGGACACCACTGGTGCATACTGCTGCAGCTAATTTGGAATTCCTCATACAGTGTTTTTACATCATAAACAAAAGGTAATATTTTCCAATTTAAATATTAAAATCGAATTAAATGACTTAAATTCAAATCAAATTAAATGAGTTCAAATAATACATACATCAGGGATACATGGCTATTTTGTTCGGGTAGCTTGCTATATATTAAATTGGTTTTCGCACCTTTAATACACAAAATGTATGAAAGTACCCCCTCCCCCTGGAAAATTTTGGTTGGACACCCTTGCCGTATACCAGGGGTGGGCAAATATTTTGACTCGTGGGCCGCATTGAGTTAACAAAATTGTGTGTGGGGGGTACTTTCATGCATTTTGTGCATTAAAGATGCAAGCTACCCGAATAAAATCCATGTGTTATGGGTAGCGGGTATTTTGGACACCACTGGTGCATACTGCTGCAGCTAATTTGGATTTCCCCATACAGTGTTTTTACATCATAAACAAAAGGTAATATTTTCCAATTTTAATAAAATCTAATTAAATTACTTAAATTAAAATCTAATTAAATTAAATAAGTTCAAATAACACATACATCAGGGATGCATGGCTAGTTTGTTCAGGTAGCTTGCTATATATTCAATTGGTTTTTGCACCTTTAATACACAAAATGTATGAAAGTACCCCCTCCCCCTGGAAAATTTTGGTTGGACACCCTTGCCGTATACCAGGGGTGGGCAAATATTTTGACTCGTGGGCCGCATTGAGTTAACAAAATTGGGAGGGGGGTACTTTCATGCATTTTGTGCATTAAAGATGCAAGCTACCTGAATAAAATCCATGTGTTATGGGTAGCGGGTATTTTGGACACCCCTGGTGCATACTGCTGCAGCTAATTTGGATTTCCCCATACAGTGTTTTTATATCATAAACAAAAGGTAATATTTTCCAATTTTAATAAAATCTAATTAAATTACTTAAATTAAAATAAAATTAAATTAAATTAAATAAGTTCAAATAACACATACATCAGGGATGCATGGCTAGTTTGTTCAGGTAGCTTGCTATATATTCAATTGGTTTTCGCACCTTTAATGCACAAAATGTATGAAAGTACCCCCTCCCCCTGGAAAATTTTTGTTGGACACCCTTGCCGTATACCAGGGGTGGGCAAATATTTTGACTCGTGGGCCGCATTGAGTTAACAAAATTGTGTGTGTGTGTGTGTGGTGGGGGGGGGGGGCAGAACATATATTTTATGCTTATAATTTTCCTTGAATTATTTGTCTAATTTTATCTGTAAAAGTGTTATTTGTGCTAGTGTCATTTCATTTTACAGTTTTGCTCTTTGATTTTTTACAACTGGAGGGCCGGATTCAAATGCTTGGTGGGCCGCATGTGGCCCCCGAGCCATACTTTGCGCACCCCTATTGTAGACACTGAATCAGCCATGTCCATGTAGAGGCAAGCCAGATGACTTGGAGGTGGTAAACCATGACAAAGGTTTGAGCATTTGGACTTCAAGCAGCGTTAAACTCCTCAACGGTTTCACCAATGAAAAACCCGTGTGGACTTTAGAGGGTCTGACCCTGTGTAACACTGCAAGTAGGTTAGACTGACAAGAACTGTCAGATATCCCTTTTATGGTGGCAGTCCGTTCTTGTTGGCCTTGACATCAACAACTTTGCAAGATTACAGCAAAAAAAAAAAAAAAACACTACAGAAGCATAGCGCAGAATAAGGCAAAATGTGATTCTGCTGCTTACATAATAAAAAAATCATTCTTTTCATCAATCAAAATTACAACAAAAGGCCACCATATGGACTTAAAACAGACACTAATCTGCGTTTTTACATGGTAAATAAAAGTGATCCACCACATCTTTGCTATAGTCAACATAACTGTGTCCTATTATATATTACTCTGTGCGCCACCAGTTGTGACTAATTTTAAAAAGGCGATCATTAAATTAAATTTTTTTTTATACAATTTTTAGAATTTCAGATCAAATCGAACATAATTTGATTCAAAGGCGTTCATGCTAGCTAGGCCTTCTTCTTACAGACATGGACAAAGTAGCACGGGGCTCGGCTTTGGTCAGGGACGTACGTCATGAAGTCTCCGTAGACGTTGTGCTCCACTTTCCCGTGGAAGGCTTGGTTCAGCAGCGCTTTGAAGCTGTTCAGGCGGTGGGGGTAGTAGGACAGGCGGAATTTGCTGCAAATGCAAACGGAAGAACACGGTTGGATGCTTCTCTCGACCTGATCAGTTGTCCGGCTAAAGGAGACCGACGTCTTTGGCTTTTCCACTTCACATGGGCCGCACGGTGGATGAGTGGTTGGCGCGCAGGCCACACAGCTACGAGAACCGAGTTTGATTCCACCCTCGGGCACCCTCCGGTTTCCTCCCACATTCCAAAAACATGCTAGGTTAATTAGCGACTCCAAATTGTCCATAGGTATGAATGTGAGTGTGAATGGTTGTTTGTCTATATGTGCCCTGTGATTGGCTGGCCACCAGTCCAGGGTGTACCCCGCCTCTTGCCCAAAGACAGCCGGTGACGACCCTCGTGAGGATAAGCGGTAGAAAATGAATGAACATTATTCCAACAGTAAAATATGGTGGTGGTAGTGTGATGGTCTGGGACTGTTTTGCTGCATCAGGACCTGGAAGACTCACTGTAATAAATGGAACCATGAATTATTGTTAATATGCGAATATGGGCTGCATGGTGGTCGAGTGGTTAGCGCACAGACCTCACAGCAAGGAGACCCGAGTTCAATTCCACCCTCGGCCATCTCTGAATTATTGTTAATATGCTATTGTTAATATGCAATATGTTATATGTGGATTTTCTCCGGGTACTCCGGTTTCCTCCCACATTCCAAAAACATGCTAGGTTAATTAGCCACTCCAAATTGTCCATAGGTATGAATTTGAGTGTGAATGGTTGTTTGTCTATATGTGCCCTGTGATTGGCTGGCCACCAGTCCAGGGTGTACCACGCCTCTCGCCCGAAGATAGCTGGGATAGGCTCCCCCGCGACCCTTGTGATATAAGCGGTAGAGAAGGAAGGAAGGAAGGAAGGAACCATCTTTGTAGTACAGTCATTACCATGCTTTCATATTGACCACCTACCTGACTTCAGGTTGGCTCTGGGGGCTCGTTTGGGGCACTTGGAGGGTATAGTCCAGAGTGATCATGTGGGGCTGACTGTTGACCCACAGCACAGAGGTGGATATGTCCTGAGTTAGATCACTCTGCAACACACAGTACCGAAGTACTCGGTGATATGAGCATCCAATGCCATAATGGGTACCATAGTAAGTGTCAATATAGTGATATATATAGCACATCATGACTGGTTCAAGACTCTTCATCCTTGTATTTAGCAAACATCAACTGCTTGTATTGTTTCTTGAATTGGCTCATCTCTCGCATTGTTTGAGGTCCTTACTCAATCCATTCCATAGTTTGATTCCACATACTGAAATGCTATGGCTAGCATAACGTAGTCCTAGCATAGAAGTGTTTTTGATTTTGAGTATATTTGGTGCATTTATGTGTATTGTTAGTGGGCCATACATCCTTGTGACAGTAATCACTGCGCTTACCCGGCATTTATTCACGACCGCCACATGCTGTTCAAATTAAATTCTAAATGTATATTTAATGACAAAGACGTCAGGGGAAGTAAAGGTCATAACCTAAGGAGTGTTGAAGGACCTGCTATGTATGACATTTGGTTTCTGTCCATTATGTACGTATCATATCTACACAATTGAATGAAATAAATGCTAACTTTTCTCATGTGGGAAATTGGGTTTCTTTTGCTATTCAAACTAACTCAAAGCCAACCGCCGCTCCGTACGAGACTGCGATTGGTCTGAGGGGTTCCCCTGTACAGTCGTCCCTCGTGTATCGTAGTTAATTGGTTCCAGAATTTCTACAAAGTAGAATATAATATTAATAAATTGAATATTTTCATAGTTACAGCATAGAAACCCTGTTTATAACCTAAACACAGTTTTTAACGTTATTAGAGTCCTGTAGACATTAAATAACACCCCTATAGTTATCTTTACACTTGTATTACTTAATATAGTAGACATAAAAGGCAATAATAAGACATAGCAACTCATCGTTAATATCGGGAAAGTTCCTTGTTGTAGTATCTCGACCGTATTATGGCAAAAAAATCAATCAATTAATTTCCAAAACAGTCAGCCTAACACTCCGACCATACCGCGAGCGCAGGCTACGAGATCCCTTAAGTGACATATCGCTTTAACAATACTGTTTCAATCTAACGAGCTAACTAGTTAGCTTCCGATTTATTAATTCTAAACTTCTACATTCCATACCGAGTTTGGAAGGACAGGCTCCAGCACCCACGCGACCCTCGTGAGGATAAGCGATAGAAAATGAATGAATGAATGAAAGTATGATGCCATAAATGTACCACTTCCACACGGACTGGGAGGTCACGTCATGTCAGACTCTTCAACCATTGCTGACTTAATGCAGGTAATATCTCATCAATGTATGATTACTGATGCCTAGTAGTGACCAGAATGCTACATATGATTTTGGTTACTAATAATGCGCCATAATCAACCATGAAAGAGCGAGAATTATATTAATTAATGACATTTTGAAAAAAATGCAATATACTATACTATACCAAATCCCATTCCCCTTCGTACCTGATAGTAAATATTTTTGCCTTGTGGCGCCCGCCCGGTCTCCAAGATGTAGTCATAGTTGCGGTGGTCGATGATGAGGGTCCCGCCTGGTTTGACCATACTAGCGATGTTCTGGAGAGCCAACCTTTGGTCACTCTGATCCCCTAAAAGTACCAAAATAGCCAATTTAGGAAAAAAAAAAATTCAGGGAAAATGAGTCATCTATTTACTACCGATTGTCTAGTTCAAGGTCATAAGCAAGGTGGATTGTCGCTCAACTGATGCTGGACAAACAGCCATTCAGTCTCCAATTAAGCTAGCATGCTTGTTTTTAGAGAAGAAAGAACCCAGAGAAAATGCTCCAGAGAAGTCAGAGTCAAGATTCCAATCCAGAACTACTTGATGTACTATAAGCAATCCGAAGTACTGTACCTTTAAAGTCTGGTAAGTGAGCGAAGGAGTTGCCGAGGCAAATAACGGCATCAAAACCGTCTCCTGGTTTCTGGATGTCCTCTGGTAGTGTCAGCCAGTTGGCTTCTTCAATGACTTGGGGAAAAAAAAATAAAATAAACAAATGTCAAATGTATCACATAAACACACTGATAGTAGAACCAACTATTTTTAAGTCGAGTTTTTAGATGGATATATCGGTATAGTAGAGCCCTACTTTTCGCTGGGGCACTTGGTTTATGTGACCAGATACGTGACACGTCTTGTGACTTTCACTTTGTTTCTTATTATCAGGAGAATGAACAATATTCCTGAAATGTGGAGTCAATTGACGACAGCTTGTCGCCTATGTATGCAAGTGTGTGTGTGTGTGTGTGTGTGTGTGATCGTTCACGTTTCAATCTCATTGCCCTTTGTGGTATTTTTGTTTACATGTCTGCAGGCTAGGTATCCCGCATCCAATTTAAATGTCGGCAGCGCTCTCTCAGCAACATTTTCTGCTAGTTACTAAAAATTAAATCAATTAGTTAATACATAAATAAGCCAGTAAAAAAAGTGTTATTTGTCATTTTTCTTGAAATGCAAATACCCTCCCATGCAGCCCACAACCACAGCTTCAAAAAAAGTCAACAGGGGTTCCCAAACTTTACCAACTCAGGGCCAACAAATCTAAAAAATGTCTGCAGCCCACCTTTGTCCTATAAACAGTACATAGACGAAATGCTGCGTTCTCAGATAACTTAATAATAATAATAATAATAATAATAATAATAACAACAACAATAATAACAACAATAATAATAATAATAAATTGTTATTATTAATAATAATAGTTATTAGTAATAATAATAATTATTATTATTTTCTAATAATATAATCATCATAATGTATTATTAATATATATTTTTTATTTTATTTATAAAATATAATTAATACAATTAATAATTATAATTTATTATTATTCATTCATTCATTCATTTTCTACCGCTTTTGGGGGTTGCTGGAGCCTATCCCAGCTGTCTTCGAGCAAGAGGCGGGGTACACCCTGGACTGGTGGCCAGCCAATCACAGGGCACATATAGACAAACAACCATTCACATTCTCAGATAACTATAACTATAATAATAATAATAATAATAATAATAATAACAATAATAAATTGTTATTATTAATAATAATAGTTATTAATAATAATAATAATAATAATTATTATTATTATTTTCTAATAATATAATCATAATGTATTATTAATATATTTTTTTTATTTTATTTATAAAATATAATTAATACAATTATTATAATTCATTCATTCATTTTCTACCGCTTTTGGGGGTTGCTGGAGCCTATCCCAGCTGTCTTCGAGCAAGAAGCGGGGTACACCCTGGACTGGTGGCCAGCCAATCACAGGGCACATATAGACAAACAACCATTCACACTCACATTCATTGAAATGAAAGCAGGGGAATAAAGGAAGCCAAAACTTTTAGTCTGTGGTGTACACACAGGACAGAATTATTTATCATACTTTTCATAATTGTATTCAAGGCTGGCATGATAACCAGAGAGCTACGTTCATATCAATCATGAACTGTATAAGGTTCCTAAAATATTGTGACAGGTCAATAACACTCAATAGGTTATTACTTAGGCCTATTTTTTTTTTTAATCATGCAATAAATATTTTACAATAAAAATAATTTTTACAATAATATTTCCAAAAATGAATAATATTTTAATTTTATATTATATTTTTTATTATTATTATTTTATATTTTATATATATATATTTATATTTTTAATGGCCCACCTGCAGTACCACAACGGCCCACACTTTGGGAATCACTGTACTAGAACATTCATCAATGAGTTTAGTTGAGTTTAAAATCTCTTACCCCATTGGTCAAAGGCTTGTTCTTTTCTTCGCTCCCATCTCGCCTTCAGTGCGTACTTGAGCATTTTGTCGCTGGCATCCACGCTCACCACGTTGAACCCCTCCTCCACTAACATAATGGAGTCCACGCTACAGAATAGAAAAAAAAGGCCGTGTCAGCAAAATGTGGGTTCAATGGGATTCTGGTAATCCTTTGTGTGTTTGCTAAAATGACACAGTTGAAAGTTGTTGTTTTTTTTTTCCAACCAAATATATTGGTTTCATTCAGCTTTGAATGCAGATGACAACAAGATTAAAACAACGGTTATGACTTGTTTATGATTTGCATGTGAATTTGCCACCACACCCTGGAAGAGACAGATTTTTTTTTTTAAGAAGTTCACCAATTAAATCGATACACCAGTACAAACAAGTACAAACATGTACACACACACACACATGTTCATGTTCTTCCCGTGCATGCGTGGGTTTTTTCCGGGTACTCCGGTTTTCCTCCCACATTCCAAAAAACATGCTAGGTTAATTAGCCACTCCAAAATTGTCCATAGGTATGAATGTGAGTGTGAATGGTTGTTTGTCTATATGTGCCCTGTGATTGGCTGGCCACCAGTCCAGGGTGTAGCCCGCCTCTCGCCCCAAGACAGCTGGGATAGGCTCCAGCGGTAGAAAATGAATGAATGAATACTTCTATCAGGATCTGGTGCTACACTATAGACAAAACTAACTGGACTTTCTTAGTGCTAACTTTCACTTTCTTCTTATGAAACACCTTGTTTCAGTTTCTTTTTGAGACATAGTGCACTGTATATATATATATATATATATATATATATATATATATATATATATACACAAAGCATAAGGCACAATAATAACTTTTCTTTTACAAATTAATATCAGCTACAATGGCTGTATTTGAACTTCTTTACAAAGATTGTTTATTAATCCCAGTATCCATTTCTTATAGTGAATAAAGCTTTACAATTAAATCAGTCAATTATCAATGAATGGTCTGTCTAGGGCAGTGGTGTCCAAAGTGCGGCCTGGGTGCCATTTGCAGCACGCGGCTGTTTCATTCATTCATTCATTCATTTTCTACCGCTTATCCTCACTGGAAACTCACTGGGTGCTGGAGCCTATCCCAGCTGTCTTCAAGTGAGAGGCGGGCCAGCCAATCACAGTGCACATAGAGACAAACAACCATTCACACTCACATTCATACCTATGGACAATTTGGAGTCGCTAATTAACCTAGCATGTTTTTGGAATGTGGGAGGAAACCGGAGAAATAGCCGAGGATGGAATTGAACTCGGGTCTCCTAGCTGTGAGGCATGCTTGTTTACCACTCGACCGCCGTGCAGCCCGGCTGTTTTATTATTCATTAATTATCTCCTCTCTACAGTCGTGGGGTTATGCTGGAGCCTATCCCAGCTGACCTTGGCTATTGGTTGTTGACAATTTAGAGTCTTTAATGAACCCAGAGCAGGAAGAAGCAAAGCTTATTAAATCCTACCCCTCCATCTGGTACTTTTACAATCAGTAACTGTTACATTTGTTCACTTCCTGCTTTCCTAATATAATTTAAGTTTTTTTTTTATGTTTTTTTTGTCACGTACTGAAGTATTTAGCAAACATCAACTGCTTGTATTGTTTCTTGAATTGGCTCATCGTTGTGCACCGTTTGAGGTCCTTACTCAATCCATTCCATAGTTTGATTCCACATACTGAAATGCTATGGCTAGCGTAACGTAGTCCCAGCATAGAAGTGTTTTTGTTTTTAGAGTATAAATTATTCTTAATTATTTTCTGTTGTCAAAACACATCACAATTCCAGCCTTCCTAATAAGAGTGTCACACATCTTGTTGAATAGCATAATAAAAAAAATTGCTTACATTCATAAAGCTATTAGCATTGCATCTGTAACTATATCCTCTTTAACAACAAGCACGGATATGATGCATTTGAATATTTCGGTTTTGAGTTTTCAGCTCGAAAACAAACACCGTTGAGATGAATAATCTCTCTAACGACCTCAATTACATGATATCGTGCAAGAAGGCTTAACGACTTCTATGTCGAATGTGCAGTTCCCCCCCGCCTACACAAATTCCATTCTGGATTGAGGCTGTTGATTCCTGTCCGCGACTTCCTTGAAAAAACTCGTTGGGAGGCGATGTTGACGCAACCTGCACATGACCTCACACGCTCCTTTTTTACGACGAGTCAGATTGAACAATGACCTGAAAAAGTTACTGCACTTCAATGATTAACAGCAACAAACTTATAAAGCACAAAGGGGGTATGGGGGGGGGGGGTATGGACTGTAGAAAACAAATTATGTAATCCCATTCAGGAGAACATAAGTTCACTATCGATCTGGAGGTGTTTATGTAGCACGGATAAGGAAACTCATCAGCCACCGTTTGGCATGTGTGAATTTGTTATTTCATAAATTCCCCATCATATGCGACGGGCACATTTTAGGGGGGGGGCTAAAAATAGTGAGGCCATTTGTAAACCACATTCCGCTCTGATCATGTTTACGTCGCCTGACACGCTTGTGTTGCAGAATGGGGTCAAAGTCAGCACACTGACTAACTATTATATCATATATTTTACTTATAGTTTGCAGTGTTTACATTTTAGGGATTACAAATAGGATATTTTTTTTTTCCATATGGTGATTTTAATAATCACCATCTTCAGTTTGATGAACGGCCGGCGGTGTCTCAGCCCTCCATTGACAAATGTGAAAGTTGGTCATCACACACCAACCTGCCAAAGTGTCAATCAACATATTATATCATGAAATGCCATTTAAGCATGATCACGTGCTAACAATTTATCATCTTCTCTCTGTATCACATAATATTATTTTCACTTTGTGGATTATTTGTTATGAAAGGTGGTGCATATCAAATGTAACCATGTAGAAGGGATTGAATTACAGAGGAACACTGAAGAATGCTAAATATTAATACATGTATACTGAAGATGCTAATGATAATACAATGTCAATCAGTATGCTAAGCTAATCCATGATTCAGTGTAATATCCAACACTTATCTCATTAATAATGAATTAATTATATTTTTACAATATTCAGAGGGGTAATAAAAATATCTGGCTCCTCAGGGTATTAGACTTAACACATATTAGACTTAATAAATATACAAAATAGTGCGTGACATGTTATGCTAGGTAGCCGGAAGTCATGTCTTTAGTGGAGAAATGATACCGGCCTACATTTTAGTGGAGTGTGCCCGACTTTACCCTGTTCCGCAGGCTACATCCAGCACTCTCCGGGCACCTTGCTCCCTCAGCAGCGACACCACCCAGCTTTTGTACTCCTGCGTCCTACTCTGCGTGTTTCCGATGTATAGCTGCCACACTTTCGCTGCTTTACCATCGGCGTACTGATCAGGAAGACCCTCGGCGGCCACACCGAGCGAGCGGGTCCTGAACACGCTGTCGACCGACATGCTGGTTCCGCTTCGTGTCGGTGTTTTTTGTTTTGTTTTTTCTTTTTAAATATTCGACAGTGAGCGTCTATCCGCACATGCTAAACTCACGTCATGGCTGTTATTATTTATATGCGGCGAAAAAACTTTAACCCAATGACGTTCTTCTATGAGGAGCCGCCTACTTTTCTGATTGGTTGATGTAAGAGATGCGTCACTTCCGTAATCACTTCCTGATAAGGGTGGGCTGTGTTGCAAATTTTGGCACCGATCTGATACCAAAGTAAATACGATACAAGGCCAGTTTTGTCAGTACTAATACTGATACCGATACTTTTTTACTCATAATTATAATCATAATGAAGCAAAATAAGTCAATAAAAACAAAAACTACCATCGGTAAGAATTTAAATAATTTCGTAATAAATAAAAAAATAATATATAAAAATATCAATATCAAAAACTAAACTCAAAAACTAAAAAAAATCCTTATTCGTATCATTCTGATTCACAACTACAAACGACCCAATCAACGCTCTTCAAAATCCATCCATTCCTCCATCTTTGATACCACTCACCACACTAGGGGTGACGATATATGCTGGAGCCTATCCCAGTCCCAGACTTTGGACAAGAGGCGGGGATACACCAAATCTCCAGCCAATCCCAGCGCACATATAAACAAACATTCACACTCACGTTTGTACTTATGGATAATTTGGAGTCGCTAATTCACCTAGCATGTTTTTGGAATGTGGGAAGAAACCGAAATACCCGGAGAAAACCCACGCACTGTTTGTTAAATCAAAATTTTATTTTATTTTATTTTATTTTATTTTATTTTATTTTATTTTATTTTATTTTATTTTATTTTATTTTATTTTATTTTATTTTATTTTATTTTATTTTATTTTATTTTATTTTATTTTATTTTCTACTGCTTTTTCCTCACGAGGGTCGCGGGGGTGCTGGAGCCTATCCCAGCTGCCTTCGGGCGAGAGGCGGGGTACACCCTGGACTGGTGGCCAGCCAATCACAGGGCACATATAGACAAACAACCATTCACACTCACATTCATACCTATGGACAATTTGGAGTCACCAATTAACCTAGCATGTTTTTGGAATGTGGGAAGAAACCGGAATACCCGGAGAAAACCCACGCAATGTTTGTTAAATCCTTGTTGCTAACTTGCAGGACATTCCAAACTATAAATTTAGGCTAATGTTTGTGCGCCACAATTTATAGAAATATATTTAAATTCATCAGGAGAAATAAAATACATTAAAAAAGGAAGACCATCTTATTGTTATATATTATACTTTTTATTTTATTTTATTTTATTTTATTTTATTTTATTTTATTTTATTTTATTTTATTTTATTTTATTTTATTTTATTTTATTCCAGTTTCCCAAGGTCATGATTCCAGTCATCACTGATATAAAGGTCATGGGTTTCCCCTTATGTTTGCTCTTTTCCACGAGTGAAGTTTTTCACTGATTACAAGTTGGAGTTTGTGTCTAAATATATTCTTATCAGCTCCGATAACTGGATCTAGGCAGTCGTGGACGGCGTTCAAAGTTTCCTTTACATTTTATTAGCGTGAGGACACAGTTTAGATCCATAAGAATATCTGGCTCGTGTCCATGAGACGACTTCTTTGTTCTTAATTGCTAAAATGTCACATATTAACTTAAAGCAGGGGGTGGACCAAACCTTCACAATAGAGAAAAACTGAAGGATGTAGGCGGCCATATTGATACATTTTGTGCATTAAATATGCCATTTGTGATGATTTTGACTGATCTTTCAAGGCACACAGATTATTGTGGTATATGGCTACATACCAAAAGAAGGATTAGACGAGGTAAGTTTCAGGAAAATATCAATTCCGGACTAGAAGTCGAGAAAAACAGCATTTTGTGAAAAAAATGTTTCACTTTCACACAAATATGTTTTGCATTTGTAATGCTAAGAGTCCACTGTGCCAGTCGGCGCCAGTTGGTTCCAGTTGGTTCCAGTTGGTTCCAGTTGGTTCCAGTTGGTGCCAATGCAATTTGCTGTGGCGCCTCGTGTCGCCTGGGCTTAGCCCCCTGGAGATGCACAGGATATGAATGAATGTAGTAGACATAAAAAAAAATTAAAAACCAAATAAATGTAAAATAAAATAAATAAATCAATAAAATTAAATAAATATAATTTTTTTAAATATATAAAAAAACAAATAAATTAAAAATAATAATAATAATAATAAAATTAAATAAATGAAATTAAAAAAAATATATATTAAAAAATATCAAATTATTTTAGGCGGACTGAAGCCCCCCTAAAATAGACCTAATGACGCTACTGGTGTCGCCAATAAGGTGCCTAGTGGCGTGCAGTGGCTCAAACTGCCTCCCAACTGGCTCGTGGTGGCCCGTAACTTTGACAAAAATTTAGTTTGGCCAAGAAAATTTCAAAATCTTTGCAGTGTCCACCAAGTGGAACCAAATGTCACAAACAATCCCCCTATTGGAATCCACTGGCGCGAGCCAAGTTGCACTCATAAGAGCTCAAATATCTCAACAACTATATATCAAGATTAAAAAAAACACAAAAAGGGGTTGTAACCTTTTGCTTGATACACTCCTCCACGCTCTCCACGCAAATCCGACTGGTATAGGAGACCTCAGGGAAGACCCAGGACAGGAAGCCCTCAGGAAGAGCTGGAGAAAATAGCCACCAAACCCCATGTGTGTCTTCTTGGTACATCTTCTTGGTATAGTACATATGTGTGTGACTTTTATTTACTACAATAGCAAATAAAATACACAAGGATTACTGTCCTGTCTGGAAATGAAACAAAAACAAGTTTAAAGAACCTCTAAAGGATTCTTTTTAGCAAGATGTGAAATTTGATGGAAATAACAGTAGATGGCGCTGTTAGACAGACAATAAAGATGATTGTAGTAAGTGCTGGACTCAACTACATACTATTTACATATATTTACATATATTTACATATATTTACATTTGTTTCATGATCTGAAACATTGAAGTGTAACAAACATCAGGAAAGGGGGAAAACACTTTTTTTGTATGGGGCTGCACGGTGGATAAGTGGTTAGGCCTCACAGCTAGGAGACCCAAGTTCAATTCCATGTCTGTGTGGAGTTTGCACGTTCTCCCCGTGCATGCGTGGGTTTTCTCCGGGTACTCCGGTTTCCTCCCACATTCCAAAAAAACATGCTAGGTTAATTAGCGACTCCAAATTGTCCATAGGTATGAATGTGAGTGTGAATGGTTGTTTGTCTATATGTGCCCAGTGATTGGCTGGCCCACGACCCTCGTGAGGATAAGCAGTAGAAAATGAATGAATGAATGAATGAAACATCAGGAAGGGGGCAAACACTTTTTTTGTATGGGGCTGCACGGTGGATAAGTGGTTAGGCCTCACAGCTAGGAGACCCGAGTTCAATTACATCACTGTGTGGAGTTTGCATGTTCTCCCCGTGCAGGCGTGGGTTTTCTCCGGGTACTCCGGTTTCCTCCCACATTCCAAAAAAACATGCTAGGTTAATTAGCGACTCCAAATTGTCCATAGGTATGAATGTGAGTGTGAATGGTTGTTTGTCTATATGTGCCCTGTGATTGGCTGGCCACCAGTCCAGGGTGTAGCTGTCCGGCTGTCTTGTCCTAAGACAGCTGGGATAGGCTCCAGCATCTCTGTGACACTTGGAGGATAAACGGTAGAAAATGAATGAATGAATGAATGATTGATTCATAAAAAAAAGTGGTTAGCGGGCAGGCCTCACAGCTAAGAGACCCAAGTTCGATTCCACTCTTGGCTATCTCTGTGTGAAGTTTGCATGTTCTCCGGGTACTCCGGTTTCCTCCCATATTCCAAAAACATGCTAGGTTAATTAGCGACTCCAAATTGTCCATAGGTATGAATGTGAGTGTGAATGGTTGTTTGTCTATATGTGCCCTGTGATTGGCTGGCCACCAGTCCAGGGTGTACCCCGCCTCTCACCCAAAGAGAAGACAGCTGGGATAGGCTCCAGCACCCCCTGCGACCCTCGTGAGGATAAGCGGTAGAAAATGAATGAATGATTGATTCATGGATGCACGGTGTAGAAAAAGTGGTTAGCGCACAGGGCTCACAGCTAAGAGACCCGAGTTCGATTCCACTCTCGGCTATCTCTGTGTGGAGTTTGCATGTTCTCCGGGTACTCTGGTTTCCTCCCACATTCCAAAAAACATGCTAGGTTAATTAGCGACTCCAAATTGTCCATAGGTATGAATGTGAGTGTGAATGGTTGTTTGTCTATATGTGCCCTGTGATTGGCTGGCCACCTCTCGCCTGAAGACAGCTGGGATAGGCTCCAGCAATGAATGAATGTATTTGTATTTGTAATATTTTTGAGTTAAATCATCAATATTAATATATTTGCTAAACAAAAAGGGACTGATCATAAAAATAAATAATGAGCTTTTCATGAAATATCCAGAAATGGTTTGTAATTCTTTCATGTTGAACAACTATTATGCTGTGGAAACATTTTCCAGTTCATGTTTATTTAAAGTATCCCTGCTCGATAATAACATATCATAACAGGAAGTAAACGCATGCAAACAAGTTAAAATCAGCACCTAAGTATTTCCCACTGCGGCACTCGGAATTTGGTTGGAATTTTGCTCTCTTCGCTTGTGCCGTTTAATCACATAGACTCTCCCGATACATATTAACCCAACCACGCACAAAGCAAGTAAAACCCACAGCCAAATAAAAGTGGCTGCAGACACGGAGGAACCTTTAATGGTATCGTTGTTGGGTTTAACGTAACCTTTGGCGGATGGAGTGGTGATATCAAAATGTCCGTCGACTGCTTGGACGCATTTCACTTGTTCCGTTAGGACGTAGCCTTGTTTACAGGAGCAGATAAAACTTCCGAATGTGTTTTTACATTCTTGGTCGCATTCCCCCATGGTGCATTCGTCAATATCTTCACAGAGTTGATCATTGATGATGAAGCCTTCAGGGCAGAAGCAAGCGCTGTTAGTGTTTCTCTCACAGATGGCAGGACATCTTTCCTGAGCGCAGTGGATTCTGCACCTCCTGGGATCCTCGTTGTGTGGTGCGTATCCTCGGAAACAGGAGCATTTGAATCCGTTTTTTACTACAGTGCAGTTTTGTTCACACGGACCATCCGAGCAGCCTTTGGAACTGCGGAAAAATGATGATTTTTCTACCATGCATGCGTCTTTGTGGTAGGTTCTGCAGAGGAAGCCGTCGGTTTTTTCTGTGCATGGTTTTTCTGTGAAGGTTCGATCATCGGAAAGTGATACACAATACGGAGAACAGACTCTTGTGTTGTTTTTCCAGGTGATAAAAGAAGGGATGTGATCGCTGCGCCTGCGACCAGACGTCCACTCGTAGCCTCGCATTTTAGCCGAGAAGCTGCTGCACGTATTTGCCGGTAAAAAAAGCCCCATCCAAAAATTCCCGTTCAGCTCTTTCCGTATAATTTCATGTAATCTGTCATCTCCGGGAGATTGAAACGTCATTAGTTGTCCTTTCCTGGCTCGGCATCGTTGCTCTGCAGTTGAAAAATCCACTTTGTCTCGGTTGATGACTAAGCAGTTGTTCCCGACGCAGAACGGTCGACAAGCGGAAGTCGGATCCGTGGAAAAGCATGTTCGGACGGAGAACACAAGCGGTAGAATAGCGACAAGAATTTGGAGATTCCAGCAAGCCATGTCGCTGGGATGTCGTTCATTCTCAAATGTTTGGCTTTTTTCACGGCAAAACTCCGAGCCCTGCAGGCTACGGCGGAAGGAAAGTTAAAGGCGGGAAGGAAATGAGATAAAGACTTAACTACTGTGTTTTTTCCAATGTGAAGCTCAGGGACCGTGACACTTTTCCAGAACAAAGACTTTTACTTTTGACTTATGGTTATGTATCCTGTGTATGCGCTCAGAAACCAGTGGAAAATCAAAGCACATAATAGCAAGTAATAATATTCATAATAACAGTAATTTTATTAGTAGCGTACATTTGAAATAGTAAAGAAAAAACATGTAGAAATATTATGATCATGAACAAAAAAATAAAGTCGTAATTTTTGGAGAATTAGGTTGCAGTAAAAATGATAATTTTACCAAAAATAAAGTCCAAAATATGGGAATTATTATGAATTAATATGAATTATTATGAAAATTATTATGAATTATTATGAAAATTAAATAAAATAAGTCATATGGAAAAAAGAACAACAAAATTGGAAAAATATTATGAAAAAAATATATAATAGAAAAATGGCACATTTAGTGTACATTTAAAATAGATAAAAGATGTTTAAATATTATGATCAGGAACAAGAAAATAAAGACGTAATTTTTGGAGAATTAGGTTGCAGTAAAAATTAATTAAAATTAAAAGTCCAAAATATGGGAATTATTATGAAAATTATTATGAATTATTATGAAATTTAAATAAAATATGGAATATGGAAAAAAACAACAAAATTGGAAAAATATTATGAAAAAAATATATAATAGAAAAATGGCACATTTAGTGTACATTTAAAATAGATAAAAGATGTTTAAATATTATGATCAGGAACAAGAAAATAAAGACGTAATTTTTGGAGAATTAGGTTGCAGTAAAAATTAATTAAAATTAAAAGTCCAAAATATGGGAATTATTATGAAAATTATTATGAATTATTATGAAATTTAAATAAAATATGGAATATGGAAAAAAATTGGAAAAAACAGCTATAATTTCAAATGAATAAAGTCAAAATATAATGAAAAAATATATAATAGAAAAATGAAAAAAAACACTAATTTTACAAGAATAAACTTGTAATATCATGAGGAACAATAATGTCGTTTTAGTAGCAAACAGTCGAAAAAATATTGTTTTTATGACTACAATAAAACTACAGTACATGTGTTGGGGGACCAAATATCAAAAGTAGTAGTAGTAGTATTTTTATTAGTATTAGTAGTATTTAGACTAAACTGACTTTACTTAGTTATAATTAGTTATAGTTATTTATAGTTAATTATTATGAATTATTATGAAAATTATTATGAAACTTATTATGAAAATTATTATGAATTATTATGAAAATTAAATAAAAGAAGTCATATGGAAAAAAAGAACAACAAAATTGGAAAAAACAGCTATAATTTCAAATGAACAAAGTCCAAATGTTATAAAAAAATAATATAATAGAAAAATGAAAAAAACACTAATTTTACGAGAATAAACTTGTAATATTATGAAGAACAATAATGTTGTTTTAGTAGCAAAGAGTCGAAAAAATGTTGTTTTTACGACTACAGTATGTATTGGTGGACCAAATATCAAAAGTAGTAGTAGTAGTAGTATTTTTATTAGTATTAGTAGTATTTAGTAGTATTTTTCAGTAATTTTTCAGTAACAGTAATTTTAGTATCGTAAATTTGAAATCAAGTCGTCATTTTTGGAGAATTAGGTTGCAGTAAAAATTATAATTTTACAAAACTAAAAGTCCAAAATATGGGAATTATTATGAAAATTATTAGGAATTATTATGAAAATTATTATGAATTATTACAAAAATATTATGAATTATTATGAAAATTAAATAAAAGAAGTCATATGGAAAAAAAGAAGAACAAAATTGGAAAAAACAGCTATAATTTCAATTGAATAAAGTCAAAATATTATGAAAAAAATATATAATAGAAAAATGGCACATTTAGTGTACATTTGAAACAGTGAAGAAAAAAACATGTAAAAATATTATGATCAGGAACAAAAAAATAAAGTCGTAATTTTTGGAGAATTAGGTTGCAGTAAAAATTATAATTTTACAAAAATAATGTCCAAAATATGAGAATTATTATCAAAATTATTATGAATTATTATGAAATTTAAATAAAATATGGAATATGAAAAAAAACACAGAATTGGAAAAAACAGCTATAATTTCAAATGAATAAAGTCAAAATATTATGAAAAAAATATGTAATAGAAAAATGAAAAAAACACTGTAATTTTATGAGAATAAACTTATTATGAGGAACAATAATGTCGTTTTGGTAGTAAAGAGTTGAAATGTTGTTTTTACTACTACAGTAAAACTACAGTACATGTGTTGGTGGACCAAATATCAAAAGTAGTATTTTTATTAGTAGTATTTTTCAGGATGTGGCCCTTGCTGAAAAACGTTTTTACACCCGGACATAAACTGACTTTTTTTACGTTAGCGATCCCTTTGGTTCTCAAAAACTACTACTACTCAAAAAAAAACTACTTAAACTTCATAACCACAATCGTGACACAAAAGCGACACAACATTTCAGGCATTTCCATTCACTATAAAAGATATATTGATTATAAAGTTTGTATGTGCAACCAATCAGAAAGAAGAGCCACAATGGGGTGCGTGCATGGAGTATTTACAGTTATAAGAACCTTAAATATAAATTACATAAATATGCTTGAAGATAAATTATACACAAAAGCAATTCCGTCCATCGGGTCATAAATCATCAGTCAAGATGGATTCGTAAAATTTCTCCAAGCGTGGATCCAAACCCGAGGCCACCCAACAATAACTGTCCGTTGTCGTTTTCCTTGCTTCTTTTCTCGCTCGATGACATCGAACAACGGCGATACCTAACGTCGCGGCGACCAACATCAGCAACGGAATCACCGATCCCAGGACACAGATAAGGACTCTGGAGTTGACGACTTTAGCGCTGGAAGCTAAGGATGCATTAATCGGCGTGACGGTCACCACACGTGGAAGTGGCGTGGACCCTCGCCGGCGTTCCTGTGTCACCGTGGGTTCCGTTTCGGCGATGTTTTCTTGCGTTGCGTCATTTAACGGTGCGTCAGTCATATCTGGAACGCAATCAATTCCAGTCGCATCCGAATGGAACCCCGCCGGGCATACGCACTTGAAACTTCCTTCGGTGTTGACACATCGGAATTGACAGCGTTCCGTGGCGCATTCGTTGACGTCCATGCAAGAGTAGCCATCCTCGGATAAAGTAAAGCCATTCTCGCAGTAGCAGGAAAACGATCCCATCGTGTTCAAGCAACCGTGTTCACATCGGGAATTCACACACTCATCCGAATCGAGACAATCACCTCGGAACATTCGGAAACCTTCCCGACACGCACACGTGTAGCTTCCGTGTGTGTTAACACACAAATGATTAGCGCAAACATGTGGGAGTTGGCACTCATCGATATCCGAACAGTTCCGCTGGTTTGATTCCAATTTGAATCCGACGGGACAATTGCAGGAATGTCCGGATTCTCCCAGGATGCAGTCGTGTTCACAAAAATCCACGTTGCACACGTCTTGTAACTTACAAGAAAACCCGTTTTCCTCGATCGTGTAACCTTGGTTACAGAGGCATCGAACTTGATCCGAGTCCTCCTGGCACAGATGTTCACATCCACCGTTATCGGAAGCACATTTTCCGTAATCTGCCTTACAGAACGGACCTCGGACGGTCCACTGGTATTTATCATCACTCAGCATACAAACAGAAAAGTGAGATTCCCGATCCCCACATGTGACTTTCGCGTACGTTCCGAGTGGTAAGGATTTGATCTCATTTTGCAAAGGTTCCTCGGAGAAAGGAGCCGTGTATGATATATCTCCAGATCCCAACAGAAGCAGAGAGCCGCACATTCCTTGGAAGTAAAACTTACACATGTAAAAAGTAGGAATCTTGCAAGCTCCGGCAGTCCATTTCAGAACATTCCGATTTCTCGGATTGTAGCTAACATGCACACATCGTTCAGTACATGTGTCCACAGGTTCTTTATCCCAGTTGGAGAAGCGGGAATCTTCCTCACCAGATGTCCACTTGAAGCCTCTGAGGGGTTTGTCAGCTAAAACGCAGTCGCCTTTGTGTAGTTTTAATCCGATCCAAAACTTGAGGTTCTTCTCCTTCTGGATCAAGGAGATCAAAGAACGGAGATGATGGTCTTCTTCTTTGTTCCTGACCGTCATCAGGTACCCTCCATTGTGGAAACAGCTCTGACCGGCCTTCTCAAAGCTCACTTTGTCCATGTGTAGAGTAAAACAGGCATTCGAAGTGCACATTGTTTCATATTCGATGCCGTTAAATCCTCCAAAACGGGTATTGAGCAGAAGTAGTAAGAACAACATCGTCGCAACTTAACAACAAGAGTTTTCCATATGGAATGTGAAGAACATTGGCTTGTTCTTTGTGGCGCCGCGGCTCCTGAAAGTACCGCGTTCATGTTGCTGCATCCTGTTTGGGACATAAACTAAAGGCGGAAACCATGTTGAGCGGCGGTTATGGTTCCTTTCTTTGGCCTTCGCTGACCAGTTCCGTTCCGAGCTGGGACAAAACAATGGTGGACTTCAATGTGTTTTGACTGCTTCTCCAGATGTCTCCGGTCTGGGCAGACTTCAGACTTTTAAGCTGACTCCCTTAATTGTAGTGAGGTACAATACACAGCGGGGGGGTCATATGACCTCAGCTATGTGGTGACATCACAATAGGAAAGTGAAGATGGATCACTGACCTTTGCCATCCTGCCACCGATATAATACTTCCATACGTTTTGCTATTATTGTTTTGATATTTCATTTAATTGTATTATTGTACTGCATGGTTTTCTCCGGGTACTCCGGTTTCCTCCCACATTCCAAAAACATGCTAGGTTAATTAGCCACTCCAAATTGTCCATAGGTATGAATGTGAGTGTGAATGGTTGTTTGTCTATATGTGCACTGTGATTGGCTGGAGATTTGGTGTATCCCCCGCCTACCATCCAAAGACAGCTGGGATAGGCTCCAGCATAACCGCAACCTTAGAGAGGATAAGCAGCATATAAAATGGATGCATGGATCTAAATAATATTACATATAATAAAGTGGACGAGGGGTTCACATGCAGGCCTCGCAGCTAGGAAACCCGAGTTCAATTCCACCCTCGGCCATCTCTGTGTGGAGTTTGCATGTTCTCGCCGTGTATGCGTGGGTTTTCTCCGGGTACTCCGGTTTCCTCCCACATTCCAAAAACATGCTAGGTTAATTAGCCACTCCAAATTGTCCATAGGTATGAATGTGAGTGTGAATGGTTGTTTGTCTATATGTGCCCTGTGATTGGCTGGCCACCAGTCCAGGGTGTACCCCGCCTCTCGCCCGAAGACAGCCGAGATAGGCTCCAGCACCCCCACAACCCTCGAGAGGATAAGCGGTAGAGAATGAATGAATGACTGCGATTGGCTGGCGACCAAAGACAGCTGGGATAGGCTCCAGCATACCCATGACCAAAGTGACGGTGGACAGCATAGAAAACAGATGGATAGATGAATGGGTGCCATTGAAATGATCTTCTCCAATTGTGTGAGTGTGCATGGTGTGCGGCATGAAGACATGAAATAAGGCCATTAAACAGCACTGAGAGCTTATCTTCTGTCTATATGTAACCTGTGATCGGCTGGAGATTGTGTGTATCCCCTGCCTACCATCCAAAGACAGCTGGGATAGGCTCCAGCATAACCACAACCGTCGAGAGGATAAGCAGCATAGAAAATGGATGCATGGATCTAAATAATACTACATATAATTTTTGCATTCTACTGTCACACAAGCACAAAAACAAGTTTAAAAACAGCACAATAAAACTAAAATAAAGCAAAACTACACACAATGACTTGTCTTGTACGTAAGTTCATCAATCAATTTCTGTTTGGATGGAAAATTGCCCTGCATCCAATCACAGTTCCTCTATACTATAAGAAATAATCAATAATAAATGTAATTAAGCAACAAGATATTCCAAGTATTCTTACATATATGGTCGATTGTGTACTAATATCACAAGACGATACTGTACAATACGGTCACTGCAGCCATAACTCAATGAAAACAAGTTTGACACTCCTGGCCTAGGTGGTCCGAATCAAGACAGTTCCTGTGTTTGCTTGAACTCATAAAAATGGACCGAGAACAATGACAGGAAGTCCAATGAGACACGCCCACCGCTAGTGCTAAGTCAGTAGGGAAGAGAAACATTGTATATGAGCTCATCTTTTGTCAGTAGCATATTTGTTTTCATGTTTTTCCACATCAATAACTCATGAAAATATTGTTCACATATTGTTTACCAGAACATGAAACATGGAAGTAACCAAACTAAAGCAATGGATAACATTGACAATCACAGATTTGTAGTATGGCGTCCAGTGATGGGAATAACGGCGTTTAAAACAATGTTACTAAATGCCGTTACTTTTTTCAGTAACGGGTAATCTAACTAATTACTAATTACTAATAAAACGCCATTACCCTTTTGGAGACCCCGTTACAGCAGTTACTGAAGCCGCCTAAAAGTGTATCACCGGCTTCATATGGCTCAGGTTTTTGTAAAATTGCGTCGCAAATTAGAAAACTTGAATGGAAATCAAAAAACTTGAGTGGGCGGGTGTTTACAGCACATAAGCAATGAGGATTGGCTAAGATTTAGTAAGATTGCGTCTTCAGCCAATCAGAGAACTTAGATGGGCGGGTGTTTGGAGCAAATAAGTAATGAGGATTGGCTAAGATTTAGTAAATTGCGTCTTCAGCCAATCAGAGAACTTAGATGGGCGGGTGTTTAGAGCACATAAGCAATGAGGATTGGCTCAGGTTTTAGTAAAATTGCGTCTTCAGCCAATCAGAGAACTTAGATGGGCGGGTGTTTAAAGCACATAAGCAATCAGGATTGGTTAAGATTTAGTAAGATTGCGTCTTCAGCCAATCAGAGAACTTAAATGGGCGGGTGTTCAGAGCACATAAGCAATGAGGATTGGCTAAGATTTAGTAAGATTGCGTCTTCAGCCAATCAGAGAACTTGGGTGGGCGGGTGTTTAGAGCATATCCAAACAGCGTTTGCCAAATAGAAGTACACTACTTTAACCTCCTTGATGTCAAAAGGTAAAATGTACATTATGTCCCCGAAAAAAAACTTTGTCCACGTCTTGTGTGAGCATCTCAAACTCACAGAAACACCTGTCGACTGCACAAAATACAAACCTCTGTAATGGTAACCGTCTTTGCTATGTGTGTGTGTGTAACTAGTTACTTTTGTAGTGAGGTAACTCAGTAACTCAGTTACTTTTTTTTGAGAAGTAACTATAACTAATTACTTTGTTAAAGTGTGTGTGTATTCTAATTGTGTATTCCTTTCTTCCTTACTCAGACGCGTATGTTAAGCTAACCTTACTGAATTCCACAGGTCATGTGACGTCCAAGTGTAAAATATTTATCTGCCTGACCTATATGAAGAAACCTTTGTCTTCCAGGTAGCCCTTTTCCAGCTATCAAATGTCAACAACAAGCGCAAGGAGATGATTGGTTGGATCTCTCTTGGGATCAACAGCTCCGGAGAGGAAGAGCAGCAGGTTAGAATCCTAACGGCACCACTAAGGTACACAATGTGACCATGAACGTCATACATTGCTGTTATCTCAGCTGGGGGAAAAAATAGAAATGGTGTCCTCTGATGACGAAGGTGAAGGAGCCGTATGTATGCACCAGGGAGGATTTATCAGTAAATAGGATAAAGATAGCAATTGTGTACTAACACTAAGCCAAAACAAATGTACTACCTTTCGTTGTACCAGGTATTACATTGGATGAATAAACCAAAGACACAAGGAGGCTCTAATATTTTTTTTTTTACCGTGACTGTATATTCACAATATACATAATAAGAAAGAGTCCGACAAAAGACAGGAAGCAGTCCACCCATATTGAGGGAACCATTGATAAACGCAATGTCCCCCTTTTCAGCAGCAGCATGTTCTACTTACTTTGAACCCTCGTCAGTTGTTTTGGAGGTTGCGTAACCTCCCGAGTGTGCCCTACTGTGGAATTTGGACTCCTTTTGTTTGCACTTAGTCATTATATCATTGCCGATCTTGCAAAAAAATACATAACCGCAGGCAATATACTGTTTCTTTGAAATGATGTTAATATCGAAAGAAGGATAAAATATGACCACGCAGAGGAACGTCAGCATATTACGCTGTGTATATGATGTAAGGGGTTTAAACACTTCATGGCTTTTACCTTTAAGGTAACTGTAGTTGTTTTAGCATAAACAAACAAAAAGAGCATAAACACAAAACTAATCCACTACAATTTGTATTACATTTGTCTTGACATCATGAAATGCAACATATCAACATAAATGATTAGTAGAGTTGCTACAACTAATACTATCATTTTGACTTATATATAATAATGTTAGTTCAGTCTTGTTTCAATTTCTGGAAAGAAGTTCAACATGCTAAGGTCATACACGCAAAGTTATAAAACATTTCAAAATGTACCTGCACTGTTACATAAAGTTTGGGCAGTCACTACTATAACAGTGGTTTCACTAAATGCCTTCAATAAACAGCATGAAAGCAATCTTCACTCGCTAAATGTACTGCAAAAAAGGCCAGTAAGGATAATTCATAATGCCGCCTACAGAGAACATACTAACTACTTATTTCTAAATTTTTATTTCTAAGTTGATGTTTGCTAAATACAAGGATGAAGAGTCTTGAACCAGTCATGATGTGCTATATATATATATAATATCACTGTATTGACACTTACTATGGTACCCAATAAATTAAATTAAATTAAATTAAATTAAATTAAATTAAATTAAATTAAATTAAATTAAATTAAATTAAATTAAATTAAATTAAATTAAATTAAATTAAAGGGAAAAAATAACTTCAATTATATTAGGAAAGCAGGAAGTGAACAAATGTAACAGTTACTGATTGTAAAAGTACCAGATGGAGGGGTAGGATTTAATAAGCTTTGCTTCTTCCTACTCCTTTTGGACATGTGGAACTGTGAACTGATTATGGGATGCATTCAATTGTAATCTGATGCATGTTCAAATGAAATTAAACCATTACCATTACCAAAAGCCGTTTATGATGACAACGTAACAACTGGATGCTAAACAAAGACAATAACTGTCTGTCGCTTTTGGGATGGCAAAACAATCCGGTCCATAGAAACGCACAATGACTCAAACAAAACACCACAATGTGCTTAGTAATCACCATGTGCACAAAAAACTGCTGAACAAATGAAGTATATGAACACATACACACACAAACAATGGCACGGCCATGTTTGTTTGCCAAGGATTTTTCAGCACAGAAGATTTTGTAATGATCTGTTTTTAGTAAGGAATAAATAAAATAAATGTAATTACATTTGGCCATGTGATGATTGCATTCAAAAAACAATCTTAATACTGTACTTCTACTGTACTAAAATACCCACACACCATGAGGTAAAAAAATAATAATAATAATTACTGCCACAAGAGGGCACTAAAGTACTACATCACAATGCATCCACTGTAGAAAGCAATCCAACTATCTTCTTCCGCTTATCCAGGGTCAGGTCATGGAGAAATCCTGAGGCATTCCCAGGCTATTTGACAGACAGTCTCTCCAAGGTGTGCTGGGATCAGAATAGTACATATCACATGTATTTCAATATGTTTTGACAAGGGATGCTCCAATCCGGGAGTAATTCAATGTATTCCTAATGATTAGCCAGGATAAAGGGGGGCATTACTAATAAAATTAGTAATTAATTAATTCATGCTATTCCCTTGGCCTTCTGACCTGTCATGCACACACGGTCGAGTGTTCTTCACATTGTTTACTTAGCGGCTGTTTGCCTTGGAAACTCACCATAGGCTGTTAAGTGTTTGCTATTCAAATGGCATATCTTGCTACCCCTGCAACATTGTTTTTGTGGCATATGTTGGCCGTCAGGGCTGCACGGGAGACCTCAGAGCTAGGAGACCAAGGTTCAATTCCACCCTCGGCCATTTCTGTGTGGAGTTTGCATGTTCTCCCCGTGCATGCGTGGGTTTTCTCCGGGTACTCCGGTTTCCTCCCACATTCCAAAAACATGCTAGGTTAATTAGCGACTCCAAATTGTCCATAGGTATGAATGTGAGTGTGAATGGTTGTTTGTCTATATGTGCCCTGTGATTGGCTGGCCACCAGTTCAGGGTGTACCCCGCCTCTCACCCGAAGACAGCTGGAATAGGCTCCAGTGCGACTTATGTACGTTTTTTTTCTACCTAATTATGCATTTTTGGCCTTGTGCGACTTATACTCCAGTGCGACTTATGTATGTTTTTTTCACCTAATTATGAATTTTTGGCATTGTGCGACTTATACTCCAGTGCGACTTACTATGTATGTTTTTTTCTACCCAATTATGCATTTTTGGCCTTGTGCGACTTATACTCCAGTGCGACTTATGTATGATTTTTTATACCTAATTATGCATTTTTGGCCTTGTGCGACTTATAGTCCAGTGCGACTTATGTATGTTTTTTTATACCTAATTATGCATTTTTGGCCTTGTGCGACTTATACTCCAGTGCGACTTATGTATGTTTTTTTCTACCTAATTATGCATTTTTGGCCTTGTGCGACTTATACTCCAGTGCGACTTATGTATGTTTTTTTCTACCTAATTATGCATTTTTGGCCTTGTGCGACTTATATTCCAGTTTGACTTATGTATGTTTTTTTCTACCTAATTATGCATTTTTGGCCTTGTGCGACTTATATTCCAGTTTGACTTATGTATGTTTTTTTCTACCTAATTATGCATTTTTGGCATTGTGCGACTTATACTCCAGTGCGACTTATGTATGTTTTTTTCTACCTAATTATGCATTTTTGGCCTTGTGCGACTTATATTCCAGTTTGACTTATGTATGTTTTTTTCTACCTAATTATGCATTTTTGGCCTTGTGTGACTTACACTCCAGTGCGACTTATGTATGTTTTTTTCTACCTAATTATGCATTTTTGGCCTTGTGCGACTTATATTCCAGTTTGACTCATGTATGTTTTTTTCTACCTAATTATGCATTTTTGGCCTTGTGTGACTTAAACTCCAGTGCGACTTATGTATGTTTTTTTCTATCTAATTATGCATTTTTGGCAATGTGCGACTTATACTTCAGTGCGACTTATGTATGTTTTTTTAGACCTAATGATGCATTTTTGGCCTTGTGCGACTTATATTCCAGTTCGACTTATGTATGTTTTTTCTACCTAATTATGCATGTTTGGCATTGTGCGACTTATGTATGTTTTTTTCTACCTAATGATGCATTTTTGGCCTTGTGCGACTTATACTCCGGAGCGACGTATAGTCCAGAAAATACGGTACTAGCCATAGGTGATGAGTGTAGAAAGGCATAACACGATTTTTCACTTAAATCGTCCGATACTGATGGATACTAATAATAGAACATAGTCTACCATAGTCACATGAATGGGTTAACTTTTCCCACCACCTTATGGGGGCAAGTCGGTTCTTGACAAGGTGTAAATAAATTTTTAGTCATGAATGGCGTGCCAGGTGTATAACTTGTACATAAACAGAACAGTGAAAGTCGTGGCTGTGTATGTATGTGTGTGTGTGTGTATGTGTGTGTGTGTGTGCATACTGTCGAAACAAAACAAAACACGATTGACAAACCTCAAACAAGTCAGGACAGTTTTAACATTCAACAACCATTAAAAAAATGTTGCGGTGTACGATTCATCGTGACACAGGTGGACTTTCAGAGGTGATGATTTTCATGCTTACTACTGTAGCCTGAGGTACGATCTGCCATTATATAACAACCTCAGCCTCTCCTTCTCACACAGGCTGATCTACCTGGACTCAACGCAACACAACACAACACGACAAGAGACACACCCTCCCTGGTGAGTTAACATTGACTTTTATAAATATATTCGGAAATACTTTTGATATTTGATTATGAAATGCACAATTATTAATTGCTATTGTTGTTGTTGCAAATCATACACATGTGCAATTATATCTGCTGTGGTTGGGCCGTTTCAGTTATTAAAAGTAGAAAGGAATTCCGAAACTGTGAGCACAGACCACATATTTTATGCTACTCATAACATATTTTGATATATTTTTGTAGCTATGGGATTTTTGCATTTTTTTTTTTGTGCAAAATTCTGCATGCACCCTAAAAGGCAAGGGGTTAAAGGGAGGTCTTGCTCATTGGTTACAGTTCAAAACCCCTGTAATGGTCTCTAAACGATAGTGTCCAAAGTGCACCCCATGACTGCTTAAAAAAAAAAAATGAATCAGCTTTTTTTCTTTATTTTAATAATTTCCGCCACTTCCTGTAGTTCCTGTTTTGTGTTTATATTTCATTTGGCCATCAATGCTGACTCTTTATTTTGGTTTGATGGAACAAACCAAATGGAACAAGGGTTTTATATAAGATCCATGTCGTCTTTGATATTCTTTGGTTCCCTGTGAGTATCTTTGAGCCTCCTCACCCAGACCTCACTAGGAGCTACTGCTATCCTTAGACAACCTTACACGCATTCCACTGCACAGGTTAGTCGTGTCTGTTATGACTTCACCTCCGTGTGGGAGATTCCCTTCCTTTTTGTTTATGTTAGTTTTACCTTTTCATTACTTCCCCCCTTAAACATCTTATGTTAGTTTATACTTACATCGATTACTTTGTATTTTCTATTTCATGTTTTGCTGCATTGACTCCAAATTGTCCATAGGTATGAATGTGAGTGTGAATGGTTGTTTGTCTATATGTGCCCTGTGATTGGCTGGCCACCGCCTCTCGCCCGAAGACAGCTGGGATAGGCTCCAGCATGCCCGTGACCCTCGTGAGGATAAGCGGCATAGAAAATGCATGGATGGATGTTTTGCTGCATGGCATTCACCGTTCTTACAAGACTTTATTGATCACACCCGCTGCCATATTCTTGTATGCTGGAGGAACACTAAAATAAATCACATCACCTGATACTTGCCACATAAAATTTAACATAAAAACAGCAAAAATGGGGGAAAAAGAGCAAAAACACATAATTCAAAGAGAAGAACCAGAAATATTGATACTTGTCAAAATATCATAAACATAGTAACTAATTGATTGAATTAATCCCATGAACATTTTTAGCATCGTTAATGCAAGTAACCGCAATAACTAACCGGAACTATGCTTCTCATCACCAAAATCGGACCAAAAACCGGTATCACAGGACCAAGTGGGGGTAAGTCACAGTTGATGAAGTACATAGCTGTCACTTTAACTTTATAAACTCAAAAAGCAGCACTGGTGGCAACTTTAATATGTAGCGTTACCTTTTAGCAGGGGCCTGCTAGCCTGCTAGCTAGTCGCACGGTAGTGCTAGTCGCACGGTAGTGCTAGTCGCACGGTAGCCGTTAGCCGCTAGTCGCTAGCCGCTAGTCGCACGGTAGCCGCTAGTCGCATGGTAGCCGCTAGTCGCACGCTAGCCGCTAGTCGCACGGTAGCCGCTAGTCGCTAGCCGCTAGTCGCTAGCCGCTAGTCGCTAGTCGCTAGTCGCTAGTCGCTAGTCACTAGTTGCTAGCCGCTAGCCGCTAGTCGCTAGCCGCTAGTCGCTAGCTGCTAGCCGCTAGTCGCTAGCCACTAGTCGCTAGCCGCTAGCCGCTAGTCGCACGGTGTGGTGTGGCAAGGTGTCACTATGTCAGTAATGCGCTTCTTCGGAGTAACAACGTTAATAACAATAATAAATAAACAATTTGCGTTGGCGGCCTTTTCAGAAGGCCTTATAGGCAGAACACATACATCCTGTTACATGCATTCCGAGCTACAAAAAAAAAAATACATGTTCATGTCTCGCATAAGGATTGTTTATCATTGTCAGTGGTTAATGCACTCGACTTTGAATCACCGTGTGTGTGTGTGTGTGTGTGGGTTTGAGCCTGCTTAACAGGAGATTGCTTTTTATTGACGTTGGATCAGGACTTGATGGGTTGGTTGACTTAGATGGGTTGTTGACATAAACGATATTGACTTAAACCGGTTCCACTGTCGATGGCTGGCTATAGCAATCCTCTGATGTTGGAGCAATCCTCCAAGTTGTTGCTGTTATCATTCTAGGACACGCAGTAACAAAAACAAACCAGTAAATCTTAATAATATAACTCTTATTCCTAAACAGAACTCAATCCCAACAGAAATGCCTCCACCGGGTGTTTGCATGAGCATCGTTAATGCACGCCACAGCAAAGACGGCTATGGAACCATCGACAACCCTGACAACTTCTTAAAGCAAGACTACCAGATGTTGAAAGAGATGTGCCTGAGCCGCCAAGTACGGTACATCGATGATATGTTCCCCCCTGACAGGAGAAGCATTGGCAACAACTTACTGAGCCCCGATGACCTGAAAAGAGTGCAGTGGCTCAGACCAGCGGTAAGGAATACGTACGACAATTCACTTTAAAAAAAAAAGGTTTGCAGTCATCATAATTTGCATTTATTAGTAATGGTAATGGTTTAATTTCATTTGAACATGCATCAGATTACAATTGAATGCATCACATAATCAGTTCCCAGTTCCACATGTCCAAAAGGAGTAGGAAGAAGCAAAGCTTATTAAATCCTACCCCTCCATCTGGTACTTTTACAATCAGTAACTGTTACATTTGTTCACTTCCTGCTTTCCAGAATACAGTTTAAGTTTTTATTTTTTTAAATGTTTTATTAATAAAAATGTTTTTAATTTTTAAAAATTATTTTAATTTTTTTATGGTTTTATTTCATTTGAACATGCATCAGATTACAATTGAATGCATCCCATAATCAGTTCACAGTTCCACATGTCCAAAAGGAGTAGGAAGAAGCAAAGCTTATTAAATCCTACCCCTCTATCTGGTACTTTTACAATCAGTAACTGTTACATTTGTTCACTTCCTGCTTTCCATAATACAGTTTAAGTTTTTTTTACTTCATTTTTTTATTTTTAAAAATTGTTTTACATTTTTTTAATTACTTACATTTTTTTAATGGTTTTATTTCAGGAAGGAAGTGAACGAATGTAAGTTATTTTTATTTTACTTTTTTTATATTTTTTTTATGGTTTTTAATTTTTTTTGTAATATTTTTTTAACGGTTTAATTCCATTTGAACATGCATCAGATTACAATTGAATGCATCCCATAATCAGTTCCCAGTTCCACATGTCCAAAAGGAGTAGGAAGAAGCAAAGCTTATTAAATCCTACCCCTCCATCTGGTACTTTTACAATCAGCAACTGTTACATTTGTTCACTTCCTGCTTTCCTAATATCATTTAAGGTGTTTTTTTGTAGTTTTTTTTAAATAATGTACCTCGTACCGAAGTACGAGGTGATATGACCATACAATGACATAACGGTAATGTAAGTATTTACAGTATTGGTGTATTAACGCAATGAGTCTACAACCCTTCTGTTACAGAAACTTGTTCCCAATCCATCTTTTGTTACTGATGGCGTCTCCAGGTTTGATTTTGGTCAAGGTCTCCTTGGTAAGAAAATGACCGATCCAGTATGCGTACACAGTATTTTCCTGTGTTTTCGGCTGTGTCATGACATCCTCTTGTACTTGACTGCCAGGGTGCGAATTAGCGGACTGTTGTTCTAACGTGTTCTCTTAGGAAACTGCTGGTTTCTTGCATCCATGGGTGCACTGACATTTCAGAGAGGCATCTTCGAGCAAGTTGTTCCTCTTGACCAAAACTTTGTTCAGGACTACTGTGGGCTGTTCCATTTTCGGGTAAATATATAGCATGACAAACAAATGTTCTGAAACATTTTTTGAACTGATTTTCAATTGTTATGTTTTATTCATGCTCCGTTCCCATGAAGGAAAAATGTTGGTAACAAATAAGTAGAAAATACAATCAATACAATGTAATGTGTAACATATTTAGTATTTAACTAATTAATGAACCGTACGGCAAAGCACTTCCTGGGTTGATTTTGGATGTTTCACAACTTTCCAGTTCTGGAGATTTGGCAGATGGGTGGATGTCACCATTGACGACAAACTCCCAACACTCAATGGCACACTCATTTTTGTACACTCCAAAGACCCAACAGAGTTTTGGCCTGCTTTGTTGGAGAAAGCTTATGCTAAGTACGGAAACATATTTGCAGTTATTTTTCTCTTTAAAATGTTTTCCAAATGATATGTCTTGATTTTGTGTGTTTTTTAATTCCAATATTTGTATCAGAGTGTGTGGATCCTACTCAGACATGAATGCTGGAACACCCAATGAGGCGTTGGTGGACTTCACGGGCGGTGTCCATATTTGTATCCAGCTGTCAGAACCACCCTCAAACCTTTGGGAGATTATGTTCAGAGCCGGACAATTCAAGTCACTGATGGGATGTGGCACTCCTCAGGGGGTAAGCGTAAAATGACCACAAATTTTATTTTGGTTCAAAACACAAATGACCACACAAGCTCTTTGGAGTATATGCTACATCAGTGTTTTTCAACCTTTTTGGAGCCACGGCACGTTTTTTTTACATTGGAAAAATCTTGTGGCACACCACTAACCAAAAATGTTCCAAAATGTGACCACGACCTCACACGTGCATCAATAAGTCTATGGGAGGAACAAGGCAGGTGTTGCCACACGGACCAATATTACATTGCTCTGCCAGTCTTTACACCACAGACACTCCACAGTAGCCATGTTTTTACATCACCACTTTTTCTCTTTCCCAATCACCTTTCTGGAAACAATGGTATCCATAGAAAGGAATATTCCAATCTCTTGTCTACATGCGTTTGTGAAAATCAACCAGAATAGTCAATAGGGCATGCCCAGTAAAACGTAAACATCAACATCACGTGATAGCGACTTCCCTGAGTTTTTCTTTCACTTGTCGGAATAACTCCGTATTGTCAGTTTTTCGTCTGTCCAGTCTTGAAATTTAGTTTGAATCCAAAACAAACTTTACTTAGTCCAGTGCCGATTGCTGGCCTCCATTTTTAAAAGTGAAGAACGTCTGGATCTGCGTGTTACGTCATATCTGAGCATGCGCTGAAAGAACGCACCCGGGATCAATTTAAACAGGAAAAGATCAAATTCTTGCTAATATTTTATAATTAAACTCAGGACATGTTTTATATAGATATATATTTTCTTTTTAATAATAAAGTATAGAAGGGTTTAGATTCTGTTCCACAGATGGCGCTAATGCATACGAAAGCTGCTTGCCAACCGCCAATAAACAACAGAAGAAGAAAAACACTACGAAGAAGAACGCAGTCTGACAACTTTCCGTTTGAGCGGGTACAAGATACCTCAATCGGATTGGTTAAAGGAATATTCCATCCCTGTTCAATTCTTTCCGTTTGAGCAAATAAAGCAAATGCAACTGGAATATTTGGGTCCATATATTCATGGCTATTGACATAATATTTGCAAATGATGATTAATAAATGTTAATTATAAAAAGTGATATTGCGCATAATTCCTGTGGATTAATTCAACTGGTGACATGACAACATACTGGAACGCTCGAGCTGACGCTCTTCACAATTCATCTTTGTACTGAAAACAGATCTCAGGTCATGGTAGTTACAGTAGACGCCATGTTCATTCAGAGCCATTGAGCAAGCTTTTCACTTGAAAGAAAAGCTTCCAGTCAGAAAGAAATATATCATAATGGGGTGAAGGTACTTCTAATGTCTAAATAAACATGGAGCATTCAAATTGCATGCCACCTTCCTGTTCCGTCACCCTGTGCTTATCTAATACATGCTTGCTTTGACTTGTAGAAGACATCTGCCAACACCGTTTTGCCCAATGGATTGGTCGAAGGCCACGCCTACACTATCACAGGAGTCAGACAGGTGAACTGCTGTTCTGCCTTTTCTGTTAAAGGGGACCTGTTATCAGTAAGATATTAACATTTACATTTTTCCAATAATGCATTGTGCCTGAGCAACGCATTCATTGGGGTGCTGCGATGACATCAGCCACCCTCTGGGTTCCTCTGGCTCCCTTTGATGGACAGAGGCAGCACTGCTGTGCTCAAACAAAATGTATTATATTATTTTTAACTTGTATTGGTACATGTTTGTATATTAATTATATTTATTATTTATATATTTATTATTAATAATAAAAAATGTTGATTTTACTAAATAAGTTCATGAAAATGTAATCTATAACATCATGGGAATTAACTAAATAATACTAGGGCTGTCAATCAATTAAAATATTTGATCGTGATTAATTGCATTTTGGTCTAGTTAACTCAATTAATCACATTTAATCGCAGATGGAAAAAAGCTTTGTGCATTTGGAAGTGAGCCCTGAAAGACGTTTGGGATGGTTCAAAACGCTCGGTTTCAAAAGGCGTGGTCAAACTGCCTCTTTGTGATGTCACAGACGGGCGGATCTCCTTATATGGTTCATAGTCAGGAAGCACTTTGGACGTGTGACCAATCACAACGGAGTGGGCAGAATGAGCATAATAGGTCCCCTTTAATGAAAATAAAACTTGTATAAGAAGGTTAGGTTCGATTCCAACCGGGTGTTCTTGTTGTGTTTATGGAGCAGATGATGAGCCGCGGGCAAGTCGTAAAAATGGTGCGTTTGTTGAACCCCTGGGGCAAAGTGGAATGGAACGGAGACTGGAGTGATGGGTAAGGACCAATATCTATCAAAACCCAACAATTCACTGACATTAGCGATGTCACGTTGAGACTCGCATAGTGAAAAACGGTGTCAAAAAACCTTGCTATCTGCTTTCACTTTCTTAATAAAACCAAGTGCCAAGAACCTTTAGAAAATGAATTTAAAATGCTCTATGAGTCTTCACCGGTGGGTCAAGGTCTGGTCATTGCTTGTACAAAAAAAAAAACTGAAACTCTGGAGCCAGAATCTGCCAACCCCTGTTATATAACAGTCACGTTGTTATTATTAACGGTATTTATTGCATGTATGAAGACAATAAATTGCAGTTGAAGACAATAAAAACATTTCTCCAAAATGCATTTCAAGGTCACCTCTGTGGAAAACAGTGAGCCAACAGGATCGAGATATGTGTCTTGCTGTTTTTGACAATGGAGAGTTTTGGTAAGCACGCTCACATTGGTTCCCAAATATGCATAATAGTACAATATTCACGTTCCAATGGCTCCAGTTTTACGTCATTTTAAAAGCATTGTATTCAAGCTGTATGTTATTCTATGTGACCATTCCAACAGGATGTGCCTGGAAGATTTCTGTAGATTCTATGATGACCTTGACATTTGCTGTCTATGCCCCGAATTCCTTGACGGAGAATCATCCTGCCATTGGAAGACGTCCTTCTACGAGGGCAGATGGCTGGCTGGAAAAACAGCCGGAGGATGCATGAACTTCCCAGGTACATTTGGCATAACAAAATCCAAAATGCAAGAATATGTGTATGAATTTAGCAAAATTTGAGCAAAAACAGAACACAATATCACATTCAATCACATGTCTTTTGAGATTAGGTACGACCAACTTTTGAAAGTTTCAGCCCGAGCATTTTAGCTAGTTGCCATACACAAACAATAACAAAAATGGAGGTTCCATTGATTTTCGCATCACATTAAATTATCAAGAAACTGTTGGTAAATTATTAAATGGTAATGGTTTCATTTCATTTGAACATGCATCAGATTACAATTGAATGCATCCCATAATCAGTTCCCAGTTCCACATGTCCAAAAGGAGTAGGAAGAAGCAAAGCTTATTAAATCCTACCCCTCCATCTGGTACTTTTACAATCAGTAACTGTTACATTTGTTCACTTCCTGCTTTCCATAATACAGTTTAAGGTTTTTGTTTTTTAATAAGTTTTTTTATTAATTTTTTTATTTTAATATTTTTTAAATTTTTTAAAATTATTTTACTTTTCTTTTTTACTTTAATGGTTTTATTTCATTTGAACATGCATCAGATTACAATTGAATGCATCACATAATCAGTTCCCAGTTCCACATGTCCAAAAGGAGTAGGAAGAAGCAAAGCTTATTAAATCCTACCCCTCCATCTGGTACTTTTACAATCAGTAACTGTTACATTTGTTCACTTCCTGCTTTCCATAATACAGTTTAAGGTTTTTGGGTTTTTTTATAATGTTTTTTAATAAGTTTTTTTATTTATTCATTTTTTTTATATTTTTTTAATTTTTTAAAATTATTTTACTTTTTTTTACTTTTTAATGGTTTTTGTTTAATTTGAACATGCATCAGATTACAATTGAATGCATCACATAATCAGTACACAGTTCCACATGTCCAAAAGGAGTAGGAAGAAGCAAAGCTTATTAAATCCTACCCCTCCATCTGGTACTTTTACAATCACTAACTGTTACATTTGTTCACTTCCTGCTTTCCATAATACAGTTTAAGGTTTTTGTTTTTTTAATAATGTTTTTTAATAAGTTTTTTTATTAATTTTTTTTATTTTAATATTTTTTAAATTTTTTAAAATTATTTTATTTTTCTTTTTTACTTTTTAATGGTTTTATTTCATTTGAACATGCATCAGATTACAATTGAATGCATCACATAATCAGTTCCCAGTTCCACATGTCCAAAAGGAGTAGGAAGAAGCAAAGCTTATTAAATCCTACCCCTCCATCTGGTACTTTTACAATCAGTAACTGTTACATTTGTTCACTTCCTGCTTTCCATAATACAGTTTAAGGTTTTTGTTTTTTTTATAATGTTTTTTAATACGTTTTTTTATTATTTATTTATTTTTAATATATTTTTTAATTTTTTTAAATTATTTTACTTTTTTTTTACTTTTTAATGGTTTTATTTAATTTGAACATGCATCAGATTACAATTGAACGCATCACATAATCAGTACACAGTTCCACATGTCCAAAAGGAGTAGGAAGAAGCAAAGCTTAAATGGTGAAATTGTTTGTTTACTGTACAGATAGCTTCTGGACTAATCCGCAGTACCGAGTAACGATTGACAAGCTAGAAAGTGCATGTGCTGCCAAACAAGGGGACATCAACATGCTGGTGTCGCTCATGCAAAAGCCGGACAAAAGAAACAGAGCCCTGGTCAAGAATCTCCACATTGGATTCTCCGTCTTTGAGGTGAATATTTCCATTGCAGATGATTTAAAAATCGAGTTGTATTATTTATTTTAATGAAGTCATAGGAATCAACAAACTTTTTTTTTCTGTCCCTAACACGAACCACGTTTCGTCACTCAGGTTCCAGAAGAAGTGAGTGTATTTCCATCCTTACCAGTACAACCTCGTGATTATGTTTTTCTAAAAATGGGTACTTCACAGTAAATTATCCTGTGCATCAAATGTGATTCCAGTTGAAGCCACAGAAGGGGAAGTTTCCCGCCGCTTTCTTCAGCAGAAACCGACCTGTTGCTCAGTCCAAAAAATACTTAAACGCCCGTGAAGTGATGGAACTCATCGCGTTGAAACCTGGCGAATACCTGATTGTACCATCCACCTTTAACGCTAACGAGACTGCCTCCTTCATCCTGACCATCCTCTCCAAGTCAGAGACCCACATTCAGTAAGATATTAACGTTTCAATTTTTCCAATAATGCATTAATAAAGCAACGCATTCATTGGAGTGCTGCAATGACATCAGCCACCCTTTGGGTTCCTCTGGTTCCCTTTGATGGACAGAGGCAGCACTGCTGTGCTCAAACGAAATGCATTATTATATATATTATTATATTATTTTTAACTTGTATTGGTACATGTTTGTATATTATTTATTCCTGCAAAAAGTATATTGATTTTACTAAATAACTTCATGACAATGTAACCTATAACATCGCGGGAATTAACTAAATAATACTAGGGCTGTCAATTGATTAAATTATTTGATCTTGATTAATTGCATTTTTTGTGCATAGTTAACTCGCAATTAATCGCATTTAATCGCAGATGGAAATACGTTTTTATCTATAATAAGTAGGGAAAATCTCTTTGTGGTGAACAATTCGATATGCAACTACAATGATAATTACATCAAATTTCATGTGTAGTGTTAATTATCTTATAATTGAAATTAGTGAGTGAATTTTAGGTGATACTGAAGCAGTAACATTTGTTTTAAAAAACTTTTAGTACAAATTGTTACGATTGTGTTGATTTTTTTTTGTCAAGTAAATCCTTTGTACGTTCTCCTTCCGTAGTGAGAATTCTGGTGGCCATGACCATGACCATGGACATACGGACGTGGAAGAGGTTGGGATTCAAACATGTTACAAGCACTTTGTTTTTTCATTATATATTTTTTTCCTTCTAATTGTTTTGCAGTCCAAGGAGAATAAGGACATGAAAATCTTGTTCCAGCAATTGTTTGACAAGGTAATACTATATGTGCATCCACCCTTTTTCCTCCAATTGAATACCTTAAAATATACCTGATTAAATCAAACTAGCATCTCTGCAATGCTCCGTCACCAATAGTAGCGCAACACTCAACTTTTCAATGTGAAAGTTGGAGTTGACAATTTAAACTGGTACTTTCCGTTTTGGCACACCCATTTGTTTTATGCCTGAATGAAGCAGGGATCATAACTTCATCGGTCTTGTTTTGCTTCCTTCAGCACGCCTCTTGACATACAGGTATGCGCTGTCACGCCAAGCTAATGCCAGTTAATCACAAAATCCTGTTTCATTACAGTATGATGAAGTGGACGCCGTGTTGCTTCAGAAGCTTCTCAATGATAACGTCTTGAAAGGTATCGTTTGGAAATGTTCCACCAATGGAACAATCAAAGGAGGACTCATTGTGTGGTTCTGATGTGTTTGTTTTGATAGAGGACTTGAAAAATGGGGACTTCAGCATCGATGCGTGCCGCAGCATGGTTGCTTTGATGAGCGTATCCTTTATTTAAGTGATACAGAAAATATTTTCATTATGTGGTCGGGTCAATGGAAGGACTGGACCAATCACAAAATTTTATGTGGGTCTTTATTCCCGACTGGACATGGAATGTTCAGCATTAACAATAATAAGACTGTCCCTAGCACTGAATATTGGTCCTACTAGGTGCTGGGTATCCTGACTTGCACCAACATCTAAAATCTGCACTTCCAGAAAACATAGAAAAGATTATTAAACACAATAGACATAAATGAAATCATCAAATAAATGTTAATTGTAGAGTCACATAACACACACAATTACAAAACACGCCAACTTTAGCTACACTAACAGCTAGCATTAGCATTAGCGCGGTTAGCACACAACCTATTAAGTGTGAACATCGTCAACGTACAACGTCATCCACTGATATATGTTACCCCATCCATTAAATTTCAATGTATTATATTAATTTTTTGAGTCATTTTCAATTTACATTAGTGTTTACAGCGATTTCAGACAGCCCCAAGATCTAGCGCTAGCCACCTTGTCGGCTTTACTTCCTGATCTCGCGGTAGCCCCACTATCGTACTCTCGCAAGATTTCCCCCTCCATTCAGCGCTGCCTTGCTCTTAAAGCAACAGTAGGCACAAACTAATAGCGGTATTACCCACAGAACTACATTACGTAAAAGTACGTATTTGTCGCCGCGAGTCCGCCATCTTGTGTAGCACTAGTTTGTTCGTTTTCGACTTTCAACGTTTTTACTGATTGTTTCTGAAATTCTTAACGCGATAAGGCATTAAAACGCCCTACTGCGCGGCTGTAAACTACTTATATATACCTATACACTGCGCACGCAGAGCTGCCGAGTTGTGCTACACAAGATGGCGGCGTGTGCACCGAAGCACTGCGCAACGGCGACACCGCGCTCTGTGTGTTGTTACATCTTTCCATTTGTGTGGGTATTAGCATGTGTGAAGTATGTCCAGGTCTTACACCTTGATGTTAATCTGAAAAGACACCTGGCACTGGAAAACTGAACGCTGAGCAACTGTTTGATCTGTGGACCAAGATTGTCATGTACAAGGTAAAGGCATATATTAAAAAAATCAATAAACAATAGCTTTTTGCTAAGTACTGATGCTATTGCTTGTATACAATGGGAATTGTGTGTAGTTGCGTATAGTCTCCAGTAGAGGGGGGTAATAACAGTAATTAAACATTAGTCTATTTTGAAACAACTAGAAAATCCAGTTGTTGATTTATTGTGATTTGAGCATAACGTTTTTTGTTTTAATCTCAAGGATGTTTTCTTGCGCACTGACGTGTCACAAAATGGAGGCCTGTCACTGAGAGAGCTGAAGAATTCCATGTACGCTTTAGGTAAAGCCATCTTATTTATTATGTGTACGACGGAATGGACAGTTCTTTTACTATTTGAGTACATTCACGCTTTTTTTTTTTTACAAGCACAAGATTAGACACATGCAATCCAGAAAATGATATCTAAATGTTACACTTAGGGGGGGAAAAGTGGGCTAATAAATAAAACAATAAAAGCATAAATACTGCGGATTTCAGAAAACAACAAATGGAATGATGCAGCACTCTACAAGAAGCAATGTAGTCTCTAAAATTAAATAATTACATTTTTTTTATTTAAAAAAATCAAAACATTGTTACAACTACAATGATGAAAATGGTAATATTAATGATGATTATAATAATTGTGATAATAATAACAATAATAATGGTAATAATGATACAGATTATAACAATAATGATAATAATGTCAATATAATAACAATAATAATATTACAATTATAATAACAGGGGAAAACAAGACAGTGGCATGAACATGATTATATCTTGCAAAAAGGGCTTTTGCTTCTTTAAAAACAAAAAAAATAAAAACAAAAAAAATCCAAAAATTGTTACAACTATAATGATGAAAATGGTAATATTAATGATGATTATAATAACGGTGATAGTAATAACAATAATAATGGTAATAATGATAACGATGATAACAATAATAATAATGACAATATAATAACAATAATAATATTACAATGATAATGATAATAACAATAATAATGGTAATAATGATAATGAATATAACAATAATGATAATAATGACAATATAATAATATTACAATGATAATGATAATAACAATAATAATGGTAATAATGATAATGAATATAACAATAATGATAATAATGACAATATAATAACAATAATAATATTACAATGATAATGATAATAACAATAATAATGGTAATAATGATAATGAATATAACAATAATGATAATAATGACAATATAATAACAATAATATTACAATGATAATGATAATAACAATAATAATGGTAATAATGATAATGAATATAACAATAATGATAATAATGACAATATAATAACAATAATATTACAATGATAATGATAATAACAATAATAATGGTAATAATGATAATGAATATAACAATAATGATAATAATGACAATATAATAATAATAATATTACAATGATAATGATAATAACAATAATAATGGTAGTAATGATAATGAATATAACAATAATGATAATAATGACAACATAATAACAATAATAATATTACAATGATGATAATAACAATAATAATGGTAATAATGATAATGAATATAACAATAATGATAATAATGACAATATAATAATAATAATATTACAATGATAATGATAATAACAATAATAATGGTAATAATGATAATGAATATAACAATAATGATAATGACAATATAATAATAATAATATTACAATGATAATGATAATAACAATAATAATGGTAGTAATGATAATGAATATAACAATAATGATAATAATGACAATATAATAACAATAATAATATTACAATGATAATGATAATAACAATAATAATGGTAATAATGATAACGATTATAACAATAATGATAATAATGACAATATAATAATAATAATATAATATATAATAATAACAGGGGAAAACAAGACTTGATGTAAATGTAAATATACTATACTATACAATATAATAATATACTATAATATATAAATGTAAATAATGGAAAGTTATATTTTGATTGATGCAAGAAATGCACTGTAATGTTTTATATATTTGCCCCCCCCCCCAAAAAAAAATCTTGGTCTGGTTCAAAACAATTGAGTCATCAGTTGCTAAAGGTTGTCCATATTTTTGAAATATGTAATTAATACAACCCAGGCCATATTTCTGCTCCTATCCCCGTGTCTCTCCAGGAACAAGGGTCAGTGAGGACATGTTAAATATGCTGGTTTTACGCTACGGGACTCCTTCTGGACATGTAACGCTGGAGAACTTCATCAGTCTGGCTCTTCGCCTTGGCTTCATGAAAAGTAGGTCCATACGGATAGTAAATACTCCTGGTGCAGCCCATGAAAAATATGTTCCATATTCCATCCTCCCAATGACAAACATGTAGGGCTATATTTGTATATATATATTTTTTTTTTTTTACACCTGGGAGGGGCTGCTAAGTTTGGATTTGTGTGTCAGACTCTCAACCTTCTTATTCTCAATCTGCTCATCAGAAATCTTCAACCGCTTTTCCGATGGAATGACCGTGACGCTCCGTGAATCCGAGGTAAAAAAAAAACACGTAGCGTTACATCAGTGTAGCTAATGCAGCTAATGCTAAATGTCAGCTAGCATACAGTATATTGGTACACAACTGGATTCTTAACCACGTAGCGTTACATCAGTGTAGCTAATGCAGCTAATGCTAAATGTCAGCTAGCATACAGACCTTGACAACCACGTAGCGTTACATCAGTGTAGCTAATGCAGCTAATGCTAAATGTCAGCTAGCATACAGACCTTGACAACCACGTAGCGTTACATCAGTGTAGCTAATGCAGCTAATGCTAAATGTCAGCTAGCATCCAGACGTTGACAACCACGTAGCGTTACATCAGTGTAGCTAATGCAGCTAATGCTAGATGTCAGCTAGCATCCAGACGTTGACAACCACGTAGCGTTACATCAGTGTAGCTAATGCAGCTAATGCTAGATGTCAGCTAGCATCCAGACCTTGACAACCACGTAGCGTTACATCAGTGTAGCTAATGCAGCTAATGCTAAATGTCAGCTAGCATCCAGTATATTGGTACACAACTGGATTCTTAACCACGTAGCATTACATCAGTGTAGCTAATGCAGCTAATGCTAAATGTCAGCTAGCATCCAGTATATCGGCACCCAACTGGATGGGTATGCAAGCATCAGTGGATGACGTTTGAATGTTTAAACCTCCTCTGTAGAACAAGCAGGTTTAGAGACGGCTACTTCCTCCTGGCCATCACGCTGCTCAGTGCCAAATAAGACCCTCTAGACGTAAAAATTGAAATTATTATTATTTATTCCAAATTATTTCAATTCTATTTCAATTATTTCAATTATTTCAATTATTTCAATCTATCTATCTATCTATCTATCTATCTATCTATCTATCTATCTATCTATCTATCTATCTATCTATCTATCTATCTATCTATCTATCTCTCTATATCTATATCTCTATCTAGCTCTATATCTCTATATCTATCTCTCTATCTCTATTTATCTCTATCTATCTCTATCTATCTCTATCTATATCTCTATCCATCTCTCTATATCTATATCTCTATCTAGCTCTATTTATCTCTATCTATCTCTGTCTATATCTATCTCTATATCTCTATCTATCTCTATATCTATATCTCTATCTCTATCCATCTCTATCTATCCCGCTATATCTATCTCTATATCTCTATTTATCTCCATCTATCTCTATATCCATCTCTATCTATATCTCTATCTCTCCATCTCTATCTATCTCTCTCTATATATCTCTGTCTCTATAAATCTCTCTCTATCTATATCTCTATCCATCTCTCTCTCTCTCTCTCTCTCTCTCTATCTCTCTATATCTCAATCTATCTCTATTTATCTCTATCTACCTCTATTTATCTATATCTATCTATCTATCTATCTCTATATCTCTATCTCTCCATCTCTATCTATCTCTCTCTATATATCTCTGTGTCTATAAATCTCTCTCTATCTATATCTCTATCTCTATCTCTCTATTAACACAGCTTGATAATTGGTTTGTATTTTCCAGTGGATGTACATTTCCATGTGCAACTAAAAGGAAGTCCCGGGATGTGAGAAGAAAGTCAAGACAAAGTGTGACTTATATGGTATGGAAGATATGGAAGATATGGTAGATATGGTAGATATGGAAGATATGGTAGATATGGTAGATATGGTAGATATGGTAGATATGGTAGATATGGTAGATATGGTAGCTATGGAAGATATGGTAGCTATGGAAGATATGGTAGATATGGTAGCTATGGAAGATATGGTAGATATGGTAGCTATGGAAGATATGGTAGATATGGTAGCTATGGAAGATATGGTAGATATGGTAGATATGGAAGATATGGAAGATATGGTAGATATGGTAGATATGGTAGATATGGTAGCTATGGTAGATATGGTAGATATGGTAGATATGGAAGATATGGTAGATATGGAAGATATGGTCGATATGGAAGATATGGAAGATATGGTAGCTATGGAAGATATGGTAGATATGGTAGCTATGGAAGATATGGTAGATATGGTAGCTATGGAAGATATGGTAGATATGGAAGATATGGAAGATATGGTAGATATGGAAGATATGGAAGATATGGTAGCTATGGTAGCTATGGTAGATATGGAAGATATGGTAGCTATGGTAGATATGGTAGATATGGAAGATATGGAAGATATGGTAGCTATGGTAGCTATGGTAGATATGGAAGATATGGTAGCTATGGTAGATATGGTAGATATGGAAGATATGGAAGATATGGTAGATATGGTAGATATGGTAGATATGATAGATATGGTAGATGTGGTCGATACGTATTCTGTACTAAGTGGAACATAGAAATAGAATAGTGAGCTTTTAAAATCCAGCCTTGTGAATATGACTGGAATGATAATGTTTTGTACCAGCTAATATGAAATAAAACCCTTCAAACCCAATTCCATTTTTTTTTTTTAAAAGTCTCATATTTCATGACTGGGAATACACAACATTCATGAAAACTAAAGTGTGCGGCATCTCCATGGGTCAGGTTCTCTGGATCCACTTCACTGAGGGTTGCCTGGGGGCAGGAATCACATTTGCATTCAATCTTTTAATTTTTAATTTTTAATTCTATATTTCTTGTAATATGTGTTGACAAATATGGCTAAACTACAGTTATAACTATCAAGTTAATTTATTGAAATTAGGGATGTCAAAGTTAAAGTTAAATAAGAAAGGCAGGAAGTGAACAAATGTAAGTTATTTTTATTTTATTTTTTTAATTGAATTTTTTAAAAATGTTTTTTAATTTTTTTGTAATAATTTTTTTACAATCATTTTTTTAATGGTTTAATTTCATTTGAACATGCATCAGATTACAATTGAATGCATCCCATAATCAGTTCCCAGTTCCACATGTCCAAAAGGAGTAGGAAGAAGCAAAGCTTATTAAATCCTACCCCTCCATCTGGTACTTTTACAATCACTAACTGTTACATTTGTTCACTTCCTGCTTTCCTAATATAATTTACATTTTTTTTATGTGTTTTTTATTTTTTTTATTACATTTTTTTAATGGTTTAATTTTATTTCAACATATAATGATACATATAATTTATTTTTTTATTTTATTTATTATTATTATTTTTTTATGTGTTTTTTAATTTTTTTATTAACATTTTTTTAATGGTTTAATTTCATTTGAACATGCATCAGATTACAATTGAATGCATCCCATAATCAGTTCCCAGTTCCACATGTCCAAAAGGAGTAGGAAGAAGCAAAGCTTATTAAATCCTACCCCTCCATCTGGTACTTTTACAATCAGTAACTGTTACATTTGTTCACTTCCTGCTTTCCTAATATAATTAACAATGGTACATACCATGACACTGTGGAGGTTTGTCATTCCACTCATGTCCCTCACAAGAAATCACAGCAGCGCCGGTTAATTTAAAGCCATAATAACAGGAGTAAAGAGCCTCCAATTTGCCAGGCATGGAGGACAGCACGTAATCACCATTCTTGATCTGTCCTGGAGAGCCACAGCTTTTCAAATCTGGGAGGGGGTCATATTAAATAATTAAATATATTAACACACACACACAAATGATGGAATAGTGATGGAATTACAAAAAAACAACAAAAAAACCACCTTGGCTTTTTTCCTCTTTCCACGCCTCCAAGTTGATTGCTGGTAAATGTTGACAAGAGACGTAACCCGAAGGGTACTTCTCAAATATGAATGCATCAGGATGGACTTCCGTGATGTCGCTATTGTCACAGATGATCTTCGACAGAGAAACCTTCAACAGTTCATCCCTCTGCTGTTGGTTGAACGTAGCATCTGTTTCCCACCAGAACCTTCAGAAACACAAATTCACAAGTAAACAATAAAAATAGTCCTGGTCAATTTGGACTTTCACCATCACTGCTTAGAACATCTTGGATTGGATATCTAAATGTACCGTTGTAATGTTTTATCGTTAATAATCATCATAAAAATGGTAATGGTAATGTTTTAATTTCATTTGAACATGCATCAGATTACAATTGAATACAAAAAAAAACTTAAACTGAATGATGGAAAGCAGGAAGTGAACAAATGTAACAGTTAGTGATTGTAAAAGTACCAGATGGAGGGGTAGGATTTAATAAGCTTTGCTTCTTCCTACTCCTTTTGGACATGTGGAACTGGGAACTGATTATGGGATGCATTCAATTGTAATCTGATGCATGTTCAAATGAAATTAAACCATTAAAATAATAATAAAGAAATTTATTACAAAAAAATTAAAAACAATAAAAAAATTAAATTTAAAAAATAAAATAAAAATAACTTAAATTATATTAGAAAGGCAGGAAGTGAACAAATGTAAGTTATTTTTATTTAATTTTTTTAATATAATTTTTTAATTTGTGGAACTGTGAACTGATTATGTGATGCACTTAATTGTAATTTGATGCATGTTCAAATGAAATGAAACCATAAAAAAATTAAAATTATTAAAAAAAATTAAAAACCATTTTAAAAAAATTTAAATTAATAAAATAAAAACTTAAATTATATTAGAAAGGCAGGAAGTGAACTAATGTAAGTTGTTTTTATTTTATTTTTTTAATTAAAATTTAAAAAAATTAATAAAATTTTTTTCAAATTATTTTTTTAATGGTTTAATTTCATTTGAACATGCATCAGATTACAATTGAATGCATCACATAATCAGTTCACAGTTCCACATGTCCAAAAGCAGTAGGAAGAAGCAAAGCTTATTAAATCCTACCCCTCCATCTGGTACTTTTACAATCACTAACTGTTACATTTGTTCACTTCCTGCTTTCCTAATATAGGTTTAAGTTTTTTTTTGTTTGTTTTTCTTATTTTTTTGTCACGTACCAAAGTACGAGGTGATATGACCATACTTTCATTATACATGTTATCATATTTCCACAGCATTTCAGTCCAGCTTCAGGTTCCAAACGGATCCTGTGTTTATTCTAAATTTAAAGTGTTTCAGTTTTGCTTCAGCTTTTCAGAATCCACAGTTAGTAGAATTTTAGGAAGAAAAAAAAACATCAGAAATGTTGCACTTGGTATGTAGTATTTCTCCCAAATACTAGGTTTGAGGTATTTCCAGTGTGGATCTCACCTGTCACCATCACGAAGGGCTTTCATCTGCTTTCCAATCAGGCAGGCAAAGACAGGACCAACTCTTGCCCCCGGTAGGAAGGCCTCAACAAGTCCTCCCAGCCACACGTCAACGTTGTCAGGGTGTTTGTAGAGTTGAAGGATTCTCTCGGCAACATTAACATCTTTAACGACGCGTGTCAAGTCCTCGAGTGTTCGAATCCGCTTTAGTCCACAAAACTCTCTCCAGTCATTGTAACCTGAAAAGCACATTGAATGAAGTTGACTCGGTGGTCGAGTGTTTAGCGCGCAGACCTCACAGCTAGGAGACCCGGGTTCAATTCCACCCTCGGTCATCTCTGTGTGGAGTTTGCATGTTTCTCCCACATTCCAAAAACATGCTAGGTTAATTAGCGACTCCAAATTGTCCATAGGTATGAATGTGAGTGTGAATGGTTGTTTGTCTATATGTGCCCTGTGATTGGCTGGCCACCAGTCCAGGGTGAAGACAGCTGGGATAGGCTCCAGCAACCCCCACGACCCTTGTGACGATAAGTAGTAGAAAATTAATAGAGTGTAGAGTGTTTTCCTAGAGGGTGGATAAGTGGTTAGCGCGTAGGCCTCACTGCTAAAAGACCCAAGTTCAATTCCACCCTCAACCATCTTTGTGTGGAGTTTGGATGTTTTCCTCATCATTCCTCACCACATTCCAAAAACATGCTAGGTTAATTAGCCACTCCAAATTGTCCATAGGTATGAATGTGAGTGTGAATGGTTGTTTGTCTATATGTGCCCTGTGATTGGCTGGCCACCAGTCCAGGGTGTACCTCGCCTCTCGCCCCAAGAAGACAGCAGGGATAGGCTCCAGCAAGCCCCGCGACCCTCGTGAGGATAAACGGTAGAAAATGAATAAAGAATATTGTATATTTCCCAGTGTTAAGTTGCTGTGTGATGAGCGTTATTTGTAAAATGACAACGTGAGTCCTAAGCGGTAGAAAATGAATGAATGAATGAATAATTCTTTTTGCTTTCTGTAGGATTATGGAGTGATTATACATCTTTGGTGAAAACTGAAACAAAACATGAGCTCCCTTATTTGAATATGCAAATTGGTTAGAAAATAACTTGAATAACTAATTTGTACAATATATGTGAACAACTATGACAAAAAAATGCACAGATATTTATGCAAAATAAAGACTGAGAACAGAAAAATATATCTCATCACGATATATGTAATATGTACACTAGTATCCAAAACTGATCCCACCCTGGTATCAATAATATCAATATTTGGATTACTTTTTGTCAATTTATTTTGATGTATTATTGGATTTTGATATGATCGATTGTTTGGTTTACTTTGGTTGTTTAGTGTTTTTTTTTGTTTTTAGTAAAAGGAAAATCTAATAGAAATGAATTGTAGAATGTAGGCTTACATACAGTATTTAATATTGTATTAAATATTAAGTATTTAATTCTTCACGTTGAGAAAGAGAGACACCTAGTGGACAAACACGGTTAATACTGGAACGGCTTTATGAGAGTGTGTCAGGGTATGGAAAAAAAACATGAAAATTCTTCCTTAACTAGCCCCCCCCCCCCCATTTCTGGGGGTGCTATATAAAATATTATCATAATAATATTCTTGTTTTTAAAAATCATCTCCTCCCCTCCCTGGAGAAATATCGAATCAATAAGTGTCGGGTGTATATTTTAAACCTTTACATGATTAGAGCCCTCTAAACATGAAATAACACCCCTATAGTCACCTTTACACTCATATTACCTCATATAGTCGAGATAAAACCATAAAATAAGTCGTTCAATTAGACTTTGTGTACATGTGTGTTGCTATAAATTTGTTCCAGTGCAAGAGGAAGTGAGTGGGAGAGCACAGGAAGTGCCGCAACAGTAGCCCGTGTTATGGATTATTATTAAAATTTTAAATAAAAAAAATAAAATTTAACTATACTAGGAAAGCAGGAAGTGAACAAATGTAAGAGTTACTGATTGTAAAAGTACCAGATGGAGGGGTAGGATTTAATAAGCTTTGCTTCTTCCTGCTCCTTTTGGACATGTGGAACTGTGAACTGATTATGTGATGCATTCAATTGTAATCTGATGCATGTTGATTAAACCATTAAAAAATATTTCAAAAAAAATTATTACAAAAAATAAAAAAACATTAGATCTGCCCGGAGGAAGAAGATGTAGTACCTGGGAGACCATGATCTCGTCCTCTCTGCAGGTTGAGTGAAGCCAGGTCCATAGGTTGTTGAATATTTATAACAACCAGCCTCTCCGTCGCCTCCTCCTGCACCAGAGTGTTTGCATTGCTGGCTGCTGCTTCCGTTCCAGTTGTACCTCTCAGGATTGGTTCGATTCCGCCTGGGAAGGAAAGAATGTTTCAATTTGTTCTCAAACCCAAGATGTGACACACAGATGTCTTTAATTGCTTCTGAAATATGAATGGATGGATGGATTCTTTCAGAAGATCCCCATTTATTTTTAGTGGATCAGAAAGGGTCGATCATTCCTACTCCTTTTGGACATGTGGAACTGGGAACTGATTATGGGATGCATTCAATTGTAATCTGATGCATTTTCAAATGAAATTAAATCGTAAAAAAACATTTTAAATTACAAAAAAAATTAAAACAACAATTTTTAAAAAATTAAAGTAAAAAAAAAAAACTTAAATTATATTAGGAAAGCAGGAAGTGAACAAATGTAACAGTTACTAATTGTAAAAGTACCAGATGGAGGGGTAGGATTTAATAAGCTTTGCTTCTTCCTGCTCCTTTTGGACATGTGGAACTGGGAACTGATTATGGGATGCATTCAATTGTAATCTGATGCATGTTCAAATGAAATTAAACCATTAAAAAAAATTGTAAAAATTTCAAAAAAAAATTTGTCATTGAAATTAAAAAAAAAAACAACTTTAATTATATTAGGAAAGCAGGAAGTGAACAAATGTAACAATTTTTATTTCCATTTATATTTATTTTTTTGTATTTAATTTTTTCATTTTTTTTCATTTTTGTTTTTATTTCCACTTTTATTTATTTATTATTTTGGCAGTTTTGGTCCTCCATACCTCACCTTCACGGAATATTCTCCATGGAGTGAACAAACTATCGTGCAGCATCAGGTTTGGAAAATGTTGATTTTCCTGGTAGCGCTCATCGAGTCTCCTGATCACGGAAGGGACGGTCCCGTGGCCGAACCGGAATGCAGCGGTAGCAAAGACGTTCGAAACCGACGGGTTCACAGTTGGGTCATATCCTCTGTAGGGCCCGATGTAGTTGTCAAAAAATTCTTTACCAATTATCTTCGGAAGATAATCTTTCATGGTTATGATCTAAAAAAAACATAAAACAATATTAGTTGCTCCCAATCGAAGCAAGACAGTCGTGATTGACTGATTGATTTTTAACGAGTAATAAGATACCTGATGCAGGGCTGCGATAATCTTGCGCGTTTCTTGATATATCATCTCCGGGCTCCAGTGACCGTTGAGGCGTTTAAGCGTCTCCGCTATTTGATTGTGTTGCCTTAACCAAAGCGTATGCAAACAAGTCAAAGGCAGCCCCTCGTTGACTCGACCGTCTCCGGCACGGAAACACGCCGCTTTTGCTTCACCATCGGCGTGGATGCAGGGTGATGACTTTGATTCTTCGAAAGGAAGGTACGGTCTTCCCCTGATGTCCTTGAAGTACTCATTAACACTTAGTTTCCCCTCACGTCCGCTGAGATCTCTTAGGAAGTTGTTGACTCTCGGACTGGAGCCATACACGGATGAAGCGTCGATGAAGGACGTGATGGCGTTCATCTGTTGCTGTTGCAGAGCTTGACTGACGTCGGACCCGACGCCGGTGAGGCAGGCTGGTAAGGAGCGATTGAAAGGCAAGCAGCTTCTGGGACTTGGGAGCTTATCATCTGTCTGGAGGAGATAAATCGAATTAGGAAACGTTCTTGTTAGAAGGTCTGTAGTAGACTTTTGTATCTCCCTACTGCTCTCCATTGTGTCTAAGCAAAGCATTTCATTGGAGGATAAAGGACATAGAAAATGCAGCATGTTTCCACCACAGGGAGGCTGATATCATTGCAGCACCGAGCAGATGCTTTGCTTTATGGGACAACATACTTTTTTGGTATTGTATATTTCGGGCTGTACGGCGGTCGAGTGGTTAGCGCACGGACCTTACAGCTAGGAGACAAGGGTTCAATTCCACCCTCGGCCATCTCTGTGTGGAGTTTGCATGTTCTCCCCGTGCATGCGTGGGTTTTCTCCGGGTACTCCGGTTTCCTCCCACATTCCAAAAACATGCTAGGTTAATTAGCGACTCCAAATTGTCCATAGGTATGAATGTGAGTGTGAATGGTTGTTTGTCTATATGTGCCCTGTGATTGGCTGGCCACCAGTCCAGGGTGTACCCCGCCTCTCGCCCGAAGACAGCTGGTGACGACCGTCGTGAGGATAAGCGGTAGAAAATGAATGAACATTATTCCAACAGTAAAATATGGTGGTGGTAGTGTGATGGTCTGGGACTGTTTTGCTGCATCAGGGCCTGGAAGACTCACTGTGATAAATGGAACCATGAATTATTGTTAATATGCAAATATGGGCTGCATGGCGGTCGAGTGGTTAGCGCACGGACCTCACAGCTAGGAGACCAGGGTTCAATTCCACCCTCGGCTATCTCTGTGTGGAGTTTGCATGTTCTCCCCGTGCATGCGTGGGTTTTCTCCGGGTACTCCGGTTTCCTCACACATTCCAAAAACATGCTAGGTTAATTAGCTTAGACTCCAAATTGTCCATAGGTATGAATGTGAGTGTGAATGGTTGTTTGTCTATATGTGCCCTGTGATTGGCCGGCCACCAGTCCAGGGTGAAGACAGCTGGAATAGGCTCCAGCAACCCCCGCGACCCTCGTGACGATAAGCAGTAGAAAATTAATTAATGTTTTCCTAGTGGGGCTGTACGGTGGTCGAGTGGTTAGCGCGCAAGCCTCACTGCTAAAAGACCCAAGTTCAATTCCACCCTCGGCCATCTCTGTGTGGAGTTTTAATGTTTTCCTCATCATTCCCTGGTTCCTCCCACATTCCAAAAACATGCTAGGTTAATTAGCGACTCCAAATTGTCCATAGGTATGAATGTGAGTGTGAATGGTTGTTTGTCTATATGTGCCCTGTGATTGGCTGGCCACCAGTCCAGGGTGTACCCCGCCTCTCTCCCAAAGTCAGCCCCAGCATACCCCCGCCAATCTAGTGAGGATAAGCAGCATCAAAAATGGATGTATTGATGCATTTTGCAATTTTTTTTACAGGAAAAAAAAACACCTAAGGCAGACTTACATTGAGTGTGATTTTTGGTCTAACGTATTAAAATGAAAAAAATATTTAGCAGTCATACATGTAAGGTTTTTAAGGTGAAATATAAAGTTAATGTGATTTTTTTAGCTCGCAGCTATTTTGCATAATTTATAAGCCTGACTAATAATGACACAGGAATCATTGAACTGGTTATTCCCTATGTTAAATATCCAGCCAGAATATTGCATAAGCTTGTTGGAGGTCTTAATAATAATAAGTCGTTAATAAATAATAAGTCGTCTTGTTAATTAGAGAAATTTCATTCAATTGCAAGAATGCTTCAGAAAATAATTACCACATATCCATTTTATATTAATTGCATTGAAGACGTAATGTTTTGACTGAAACTGTACAGACTACAGGAGTCGTACTACCGTACAGCAGGGGTCTCAAACACGCGGCCACTAGTTTGAGGCCCCCGCCTTGATATGAAAGTTTAAAGTTGATATGGATGCTGTATGGTATCATGTACCCAGAAAAAATTATTACGTTTGATTCATGTTCATGTTAAAGGTTAAATAACTGTTAATAGTTATCCTCCCTATCCGTGTGGAAGTGGTAAGTTTTTGGCTATTTAAGTTTAAAGGAAATAACTTGAAGGCTACTGTTTAAGTCGCTAGCTCTCTAGTTTGCGAGTTAGCATGTGTCTCGAGACATCAAGGCGGGGGCCTCAAACTAGTGTCCTGCGGGCCTCATTTGGCCCGCGGGCCGCGTGTTTGAGACCACTGTCCTAAACTTTTGTGTTTGAGCCCAGTCTCTTGTGTTTGATTAATGTTCATGTTAAAGGTTAAATAACTGTTAATAGTTATCCTCCCTATTCGTGTGGAAGTGGTAAGTTGTTGGCTATTTAAGTTGAAAGGAAATAACTTGAAGGCTACCGTTTAGGTCGCTAGCTCTCTAGTTTGCGAGTTAGCATGTGTCTCGAGACCCTGCAGTTGCGCAATATGTTGTAAATAAAAAGAGTATAAATGTGACTATAGTCGTGTTTTGTCATGTCTACAGGGCTCTAATAATGCTTTGTTCATTTTAATCTGAAAAAAAAAATTGTCTACCCACCAACTATATGTGGTTTCTTAAGTTTTTATTATTTGCCGTTTTATTATTATTATTATTATATTTATTTATTACTGATTGATTTTCTTTATTCTTGATTTGTTTATTTATTTTTCATCTTATTTTGTGCAGAAAAATAAAAATGAAGACATTAAGACTTACCTGGATGGGAAAGCAAGGATGCACATTCGCACAGGTGCTCAGGCAGTCATCTTGAGGTGAAAACGTTACTTTCCCGGGGCTCTGAGGGGTGAACGTTACGTCATGGTCAATATACTGGCCCCACTCCACCAGCATGTGAGAGTAGGCGTCGTCTTTCGCCGTCAACGTGCTCTTTATTATCTTCTTGCTGACCTCCCATGACTGTTCAAAACAAATCAAATCAACTTTATTTGTAGAGCACTTTTACCTGCAAAGACATGCGACACAAAGTTATTCATTCATTTTCTACCGCTTTTCCGCTGGAGCCTATCCCAGCTGTCTTCGGGATGCTCCGGCATCCCTGCGACACTCGGGAGGATAAGCGGTAGAAAATGAACAAATGAATGAATGATTGATTCAAAGTGGTTAGCGCGCAGGCCTCACAGCTAAGAGACCCGAGTTCAATTCCACCCTGTGTGGAGTTTGCGTGGGTTTTCTCCGGGTACTCCGGTTTCCTCCCACATTCCAAAAACATGCTAGGTTAATTAGCGACTCCAAATTGTCCATAGGTATGAATGTGAGTGTGAATGGTTGTTTGTCTATATGTGCCCTGTGATTGGCTGGCCACCAGTCCAGGGTGTACCCCGCCTCTCGCCCGAAGACAGCTGGTGACGACCGTCGTGAGGATAAGCGGTAGAAAATGAATGAACATTATTCCAACAGTAAAATATGGTGGTGGTAGTGTGATGGTCTGGGACTGTTTTGCTGCATCAGGGCCTGGAAGACTCACTGTGATAAATGGAACCATGAATTATTGTTAATATGCAAATATGGGCTGCATGGCGGTCGAGTGGTTAGTGCGCAGACCTCACAGCTAGGAGACAAGGGTTCAATTCCAACCTCGATTACCGTGGGAAGCTGGAATTCATTATAGAGACGACCTCCGTTCCAGCCTTTGGGTTGTCGTACTTGATCTTCGTACTGCGCTGGAAGCCATCTGAGCAAAGCGATGTTGGCCGCTCCCCAAAGTGGATTGAACCTGGCAAAAGACGAGCATGATGCTCAATCAATTCACAGCGATTGATCACAAGGAGTGACGAAAAGACCGTCAAAACAATGTCTTTTGAATTTTAGCAATGTTGTGACATGGAACTTGAACTGAATACTAATTTAAATCACCAACGTGGAATAAAATCTATAAGAAATTGTCATAATTATCACTGCAAAAATAGCAGAAATAGCAGAAATACAGATGGAAACCAAAATGGAACCAAGTTTTGGTACCCATCCCTGACAGAGACACAGGAGGAGATCTAAGTTATCACCAACAACGTCCTCAAAGATGGCCTCATTCCACTGGCAGAGCCGCCACTAACAAGTTGTTTTTCTATAAAATGCAACTCGGCGAACGACCTACGGGAAGGGTCCAGTTCCTGGCTTCGTTCTTAGGGCGGCTACCTGTTGTTGCAGATGCCAGATATGGAGCGGTACTTGCTGGTGTGACTCTGTTGGCAGATGCCTGGATGTGTTGGAGGCGGACATCTTGATAGCTCTGCAATAAGTTCCACATGCTCCCACGAAAGCAAACCTTCGGTTGGGAAAAAGATGACAATAGAAATGTTTAAAGGGGATCTATTATGTATTGGGTTGTTATTGTATTGAGTTGTGGACTCCTATAGAGGCGCTACACACAATAACAATAACAATAACACACAATAAGATAATAAGTTCCACATGCTCCCACGAAAGCAAACCTTCAGTTGGGAAAAGATGACAATAGAAATGTTTAAAGGGGATCTATTATGTATTGGGTTGTTATTGTATTGAGTTGTGGACTCCTATAGAGGCGCTACACACAATAACAATAACAATAACACATAATAACATAATAAGTTCCACATGCTCCCACAAAAGCAAACCTTCAGTTGGGAAAAGATGACAACAGAAATGTTTAAAGGGGACCTATTGTGTATTGACTTGTTATTGTATTGAGTTGAGGACTCCTATAGAGGCGCTACACACAATAACCACAATAACACACAATAACACGCAATAACACAACATAACATAACATAACACATGACAATAGCAATGTTTAAAGGGGACCTATTATGTATTGAGTTGTGGACTCCTATAGAGGCGCTACACACAATAACCACAATAGCATAACATAACACACAATAAGATAATAAGTTCCACATGCTCCCACAAAAGCAAACCTTCAATAGAAATGTTTAAAGGGGCTCTATTATGTATTGAGTTGTGGACTCCTATAGAGGCGCTACACACAATAACCACAATAACACACAATAACACGCAATAACACGCAATAACACAACATAACATAACATAACACATGACAATAGCAATGTTTAAAGGGGACCTATTATGTATTGAGTTGTGGACTCCTATAGAGGCGCTACACAAAATAATAACAATAACATAACATATACCATAACACACAATAACATAATAAGTTCCACATGCTCCCACAAAAGCAAACCTTTGGTTGGGAAAAGATGACAATTGAAATGTTTAAAGGGGACCTATTATGTATTGAGTTGTGGACTCCTATAGAGGCGCTACACACAATAACCACAAGAACACACAATGACACACAATAACACAATATAACACAACATAAAACAACATAACCCATGACAATAGCAATGTTTAAAGGGGGCCTATTATGTATTTAGTTGTGGACTCCGATAGAGGCGCTACACACAATAATCACAATAGCATAACATAACATAACACACAATAACATAATAAGTTCCACATGCTCCCACAAAAGCAAACCTTCGGTTGGGAAAAGATGACAATAGAAATGTTTAAAGGGGATCTATTATGTATTGAGTTGTTATTGTATTGAGTTGTGGACTCCTATAGAGGCGCTACACACAATAACCACAATAGCATAACATAACATAACACACAATAAGATAATAAGTTCCACATGCTCCCACGAAAGCAAACCTTCAATAGAAATGTTTAAAGGGGCTCTATTATGTATTGAGTTGTGGACTCCTATAGAGGCGCTACACACAATAACCTGCACGGAAAGCTTTCTAGATCTTCCAGGTTCTGCACCTCTTTCTGCAGAGTTTTCATGGACTCCCTGCTTCCCACCCAAACGGTTTGTTTAATTTACTGCACCCCCGGCCGTCCTTGCTTTTGGCCCACTCTGCAGGCAACCTTCAGCCCAAATAAGGACGTCCTAGAAGATCGCATTGACATCAGTAGAACTTGATCAAATCCAGCATGGAGATCCATCCAAATGTGCAAACCTCATTATGTGACATTTATAGGTAAAAAAAGTGGGAAAATCATAACAGGTCCCATTTAATACAGCAGAACATTTCAAGTATCAAAATATAAAAAATTAATTAGTCTTAAAAATTTGTCATCCAAAAAGTGAAATTAAACATCCTACCTGCAGCGGTAATATCCCTTTTATACCTCTGCTTCACTTTTTCCTTCAAGACCTGCAGAGTTGATTGAAAAACCTCAGCAGCGTGTCCCATCTCCAGGGTCTCCGTCTCAGTTTGTCGTCGGAATGTAAAGCCGTGAGCGGAGGTCAAAGGTGAACTTCGTCTATGAATAGAAGGCAAATGGTGCTTGTTTCTGTCTTCCAATGTAGGAAGAGTGACAGACATGACATTTAACGTGATTACCTTTGTCTCTTCAGGAAGACACTTTCATCCAGCATTTGAAGACTTTCCTGATAGGATGTGATAATCAGTTTTCCGATGGATGTGGCTGTAGGTAACAGGACAACGCTATTTGTGCATTTTGACAACCGACAACCTTTGCTGTTGGGTACTGCAATTGGGGGGCTTGTGTTTGGACATAGGCTAAATAGGCATAATAATTCATTCATTCATTTTCAATCACAGGGCACATATGGACAAACAACCATTCACACTCACATTCATACCTATGGACAATTTGGAGTCGCTAATTAACCTAGCATGTTTTTGGAATGTGGGAGGAAACCGGACTACCCGGAGAAAACCCACGCATCCACGGGGAGAACATGCAAACTCCACACATAGAGATGGCCGACGGTGGAATTGAACACTGGTCTCCTAGCTGTGAGGTCTGAGCGCTAACCAATCATAATAAGATCAACCAAAATGAAAAATGATGCCCATGCAACTGTAACAAAAATTAAAAATCTACATACCGTATTTTCCGGACTATAAGTCGCACTTTTTTTCATAGGTTGGCCGTTCCTGCGACTTATACTCCGGAGCGACTTATAAATGGAAAAAAAAGTGTTTATGTTCCATAAACACTGGACACCTTTTCTGTTGATGTTTATTTTTTGTGTATCTGAATAAGCATTGTGTTAGCATATCTTACACCTATTCAGCCTGTTCTCTATTCTTTTATTCATGTTAGAACTTGCCTTCCAAGATGACGTAATGTCTGTTTTGGTCAAGTAGTTTGGAAAATAAATTACCCGCAAAAAATGGGACTTATACTCCAGTGCGACTTATGTATGTTTTTTTCTACCTAATTATGCATTTTTGGCCTTGTGCGACTTATACTCCAGTGCGACTTATGTATGTTTTTTTCTACCTAATTAGGCATTTTTGGCCTTGTGCGACTTATACTCCAGTGCGACTTATGTATGTTTTTTTCTACCTAATTAGGCATTTTTGGCCTTGTGCGACTTATACTCCAGTGCGACTTATGTATGTTTTTTTCTACCTAATTAGGCATTTTTGGACTTGTGCGACTTGTACTCCAGTGCGACTTATGTATGTTTTTTTCTACCTAATTAGGCATTTTTGGCCTTGTGCGACTTATACTCCAGTGCGACTTATGTATGTTTTTTTCTACCTAATTAGGCATTTTTGGCCTTGTGCGACTTATACTCCAGTGCGACTTATGTATGTTTTTTTCTACCTAATTAGGCATTTTTGGCCTTGTGCGACTTATACTCCAGTGCGACTTATGTATGTTTTTTTCTACCTAATTATGCATTTTTGGCCTTGTGCGACTTATACTCTGGAGCGACTTACAGTCCAGAAAATACAGTAATTATGACAAAAATTAATTAGTCATTAATGTTGTGATTGACTGATCAAATAAGGCACTTTCTTCAATTTCAGTTCATAAATAATAATCGTTCCTTAACGACTTACTGTTGAGGTGGCTGGCTTCATCAGTTGAGGTACTTGTAGAAATCACGCAGAAGAAAAGCAGCCTAAACGTCCCATAAGAAGCCATTGTATGCCGAAGTTGTCAGTGACTACGAGTACGCTTGGACTATACCATCTTAAATGTGCTGTGGAGTCTTCTTGCTCTGCATAAATGTGTGACGAAAGCACTAGTCTGACTTAAAGTCAACAATCCCACACAAGACTGACTCAGATTCAGTCTTGTCCTTGCTTGACTCACCCCAAAATAAAGGGAACACTTAAACGACACTACAGAGCCTCATTTTCACTTGCTTTAAGAACATGGATCATTTTTGGGTGATTATAATAAGAATATTCCATTCATTCAGATCTACGATGTTATTTTTAGGGATGTCTGATACCAGTATAAAAATGCTTTATTGGTTGATATTGGTATCAGATATGTATGTGTTCATTCTACCACAGGATATACCGTATTTTCTGGACTATAAGTCGCTCCGGAGTATAAGTCGCACAAGGCCAAAAATGCATAATTAGGTAGAAAAAAAACATACATAAGTCGCACTGGAGTATAAGTCGCACAAGGCCAAAAATGCATAATTAGGTAGAAAAAAAACATACATAAGTCGCACTGGAGTATAAGTCGCACAAGGCCAAAAATGCATAATTAGGTAGAAAAAAAACATACATAAGTCGCACTGGAGTATAAGTCGCACAAGGCCAAAAATGCGTAATTAGGTAGAAAAAAACATACATAAGTTGCACTGGAGTATAAGTCGCATGAGGCCAAAAATGCATAATTAGGTAGAAAAAAACATACATAAGTCGCACTGGAGTATAAGTTGCACAAGGTCAAAAATGCGTAATTAGGTAGAAAAAACATAAATAAGTCGCACTGGAGTATAAGTTGCACAAGGCCAAAAATGCATAATTAGGTAGAAAAAAAAAACATACATAAGTCGCACTGGAGTATAAGTTGCACAAGGCCAAAAATGCATAATTAGGTAGAAAAAAAAAACATACATAAGTCGCACTGGAGTATAAGTCGCACAAGGCCAAAAATGCGTAATTAGGTAGAAAAAAACATACGTACATAAGTCGCACACTGCCAAAAATGCATAATTAGGTAGAAAAAAACATACATAAGTTGCACTGGAGTATAAGTCGCACAAAGCCAAAAATGCCTACTTAGGTAGAAAAAAACATACATAAGTCGCACTGGAGTACATATAAGTTGCAAAAGGCCAAAAATGCATAATTAGGTAGAAAAAAACATACATAAGTTGCACTGGAGTATAAGTCGCACAAAGCCAAAAATGCCTACTTAGGTAGAAAAAAACATACATAAGTCGCACTGGAGTATAAGTTGCAAAAGGACAAAAATGCATAATTAGGTAGAAAAAAACATACATAAGTCGCACTGGAGTATAAGTCGTACAAGGGCAAAAATGCATAATTAGGTAGGAAAAAAAAACATGCATAAGTCGCACTGGAGTATAAGTCGCACAAGGCCAAAAATGCATAATTAGGTAGAAAAAAACATACATAAGTCGCACTGGAGTATAAGTGCCATTTTTGCAGGTATTTTAAGGTGTCTCTCCTTTGGAAAGACTAAATAAATGTTCATGTCCTTCAAAGTTAAAAAAAATGAGGACACCAAATGACTTTATGAAATATTTTGAAAATACCAGTGAAGGATGCATGGACCGTTTACTGTGACCACTTTCCTGTCTGTGTTATTGTAACATCTGGAGGTGTACTTTTGTATTGACTTGCGCTCCACTCTTAATTGCTACCAGTGCCATGTTTTCGAGGACCGACCGAAGAATAATTGTATTAATGATGCCGGTGTAACGTTGAGTACAGTCTAAAATTGGACCCAGGGAAGCGGAAAGAGAGGCGGAATTGGCAGCAACAGTCTTGAACTCACAGCTCATGCAGAATCCAGCCTGGAGGCAAACACACAACAAATCAGGTAATTACAGTAGATTGGAACAATAAAAGCTGCTGGGAATTAATGAGACACAGTGAAAAAAAACTCACCGAAACTTACAGATTGATATTTACTTATAAGAGGAGCAATGAGAAAGGCAGACAGCATCGGGAATCAGTGGGAGAATGTGATTAATATTAGCATCAAAACATGTTATGGGAAAACAGTACAGTAGTCCCACACAAATGTAAGTCATGTCCGTCATGGTGAGACAAGCACCAGACTTGAACGCCGGAACAACAGGCTTTTATTGCAGGTTTAATTTATCTCTTGCCAGTCACACCATAATAATAATCATCATAGTAACACAGGCAAACCTAATGTTATTTCATTTCACTTTTAAAACATATTGAAATACATAGAAATTAATCATTATATTACAGTAAATATTATTTAATTACACTACTAACGATTTCCATATGTTTTTTAATGTTTAATACGATTTCCGATTTGTCCTACTTTTTTGACGGTCACTGAACGCACCGACGTACCGTTCTCCGACGCAAAGAGGGCTGTATGGGTGTATTTTAGGATGTTTTTGGATGTATTTCGCTCCTTTTTCTCTCACTTTATACTTGCTCCCGAATGCTGATACTATGTGGGAATACATAAAGGTAAGATTTGATGACTTTTAGTGCTAATGTTCATCATTGTGGTAGTTCGATGCTACATCGCTAACGCTAGCAAAACACTGGAGTTAGCCACCGTCAATAGCAGCTGGAAGTGCAGTTTAGCTAGCAGTTCAATACAAAAATCATCAAAGAGATGTAAAAATGTGAAAAATACTCGTTAGTTGGGCCAATTTTATGCCAAGGTAGCACTTATATGACAATAAAAACAATACCTGCGCTGCTCCGGTCTCTGGCAGGCCAGGTAATCCGTAATAAGTCAAACACAGCGACAGTAGATACAAATAATTAACTTTGGTTATCACTACAAGAGCCATCTGCCAGGGCTTTGAAGATAACTTTACCAATCTAAATACTCTTTTCTTTATCTATTTCCCATCAATATTTGTTCTAACTTGTAGCTACAGAGTTACTGTGCCTCAACCAAACTACGGTGGCGGCCGAGGGTCAAACTTGTGTGTTAATCCCGCATGAAAAAATGAAAAAAAAAAAAATACTATCAACATAGTAAATCACAAACAGAAAGAGAAATACAGGAGCCATTTGAGGTGGATTGAGGTAGTCTGGGCTTCCCTTACCTGACCTCGGATCAGCCGAAGATGATGGATGGATGTTAGAGCCATTATTATACCTACTGTATCATTCTGTAGTAATGACTTCAAGGTAAATGGTGCATAAATTCCTGTTAAAGTATTGTCAGATGCCTTCAAGTCATGTTTGAACATTCATGTTGTAGGCTTTTGACTTCAAGGACCCAGACAGGAAAAAAAAAATGCAGCGCCGTAATAAGCAATTTTCTTATATTTATTTTCCTGTGCCTCTATTCTTTTCTAGCCTACTTTTGATGCCGGATTTTTAAGAACTGTAAATGGCTGACCTATTTTGACAATCCAAATTGCATTTTTGGATTAAATCTTAAATTGTTGTCTGCCTTGGAGTGTTTCATGTGTCAATAGCCACGTTTACATGAGTTTTTCCTCTTTCTGAATGGAATCTTTCCGAAAACAATGGTATACATGGAAAGGAATATTCTAATCTCTTGTCTACATGCGCCACTATAATCAACCAGAATAATCAATGGGGCATGCCCAGTAAAATGTAAACATCAACATCACTCATTGAAATGAAATCATTCATCCATTTTCTACCGCTTATCCTCACGAGGGTCGCCAGAGCCTATCCCAGCTGTCCTTGGGCGAGAGGCGGGGGACACCCTGGACTGGTGGCCAGCCAATCACAGGGCACATATAGACAAACAACCATTCACACTCACATTCATACCTATGGACAATTTGGAGTGGCTAATTAACCTAGCATGTTTTTGGAATGTGGGAGGAAACCGGAGTACCCGGAGAAAACCCACGCAAACTCCACACAGAGATGGCCGAGAGTGGGGTCTTATATACCGTATTTTCTGGACTATAAGTCGCACAAAAATGCATAATTAGGTAGAAAAAAACATACATAAGTCACATTTTTTGCGGGTAATTTATTTTACAAACTCATCAATTCATTCATTTTTTACCGCTTTTCCTCACAAGGGTCGCAGGGGGGTGCTGGAGCCTATCCCAGCTGTCTTCTTGGGGCGAGAGGCGGGGTACAACCTGGACTGGTGGCCAGCCAATCACAGGGCACATATAGACAAACAACCATTCACACTCACATTCATACCTATGGACAATTTGGAGTCGCTAAATAACTTAGCATGTTTTTGGAATGTGGGAGGAAACCGGAGTACCCGGAGAAAACCGGAGAAAATATACAAACTCCACACAGAGATGTCCGAGGGTGGAATTGAACCCTGGTCTCCTAGCTGTGAGGTCTGCGCGCTAGCCACTCGACCGCCGTGCAGCCCAAGATAAAAATCAATCTTGCTAATATTTTCTAATTAAACTCGGGACATTCCATTCCATTTTCCTCCGCTTATCCGGGTCTGGGTCGCCAAGAAGGAACATGAATGAGAACCGTACCAGGCCACGCCTCATGGAGCCATTTTCCGTGTGCGTAAAACAAACTCTTGAAGTTTCCCTGGACACTCAGGCTCCAGTGAAGTCACTCGAAACCGTCACAGCCCACTCAGTGTACTTGACATTCACACTTGACTTGTGACGCCATGACGGCGTCATCTTGGTCCTCACCTCACGTTTTACGTTACTAAACGTTCACGGTTCATCGGCTGTATCATGTGATTGTGTTTGATGTGATGTAGAAATCGCCTTAAAGAAAAAAAGATGGTAAAAATGACAACATTGGGAAAAAAAATTTTTTTATACTGAAATTTAAGGGAATTGGCAGGGCTTGCTCATTAAAAGGGACCTATTATGCTCATTTTCAACTCTTTGTATTGAGTTGTGGACTCCTATAGAGTAGCTACATACAATAACGTTTTAGATTTTCCAGAATCTGCACCTATTCAGCTGTATTTTTCTTTGATTTGCGCTTCCTGACAAAATAGTCTGTTTTAATTTATTCCACCCACGACCCGTCTTCCCGGGGGGGCATGCCCAAAGTGCTTCCTAACTATACCATATAAGGAAGTCCGCCCCTCTGTGACATCACAAAGGGGCAGTTTTACCACGCCTTCTGAAACCGAGCGTTTTGAGCCATCCCAAACTTTTTTCAGGGCTCACTTCCAAATATAGAAACCTCATTATCTGAAACGTTGGCATCATTTAACACGATAACACAACATTCGAAGGTCAGAAAAGTGGAAAAAGCATAATAGGTCCCTTTTTGGCAAATAGGAAACGCCCGTGACAGCCTCAGGAAATGTACAAATTCAATATTTACTTAAGAAAAATTAAATAAAAAAATTAAATTCAATGGACCAAAACAACAGTCTATTTCATGAGGAATTTATTGCAAACACAATAAAAGACACATAACATTAAAAAAAAGGTTTGAAACTGCATTGGAATAGGCTTGTTACAAATAAGTTCAATTGATAAGATTAATTCAAATTAATTAAAAGATTAATTAGGAGTCTTTAGAAGATAAAACCACAATAACAAAAAAAAAACCTAAATATTTTACATGACAAAAATACTTTCCTGCCATTAGAAATTGGTTAATAAAATCCAGCTTATTTCCTGCAAACGTCCACGTCCGTACGTATGTGTTGGTCTAATTCCCACACAAGCGGTGAGAGCACAGAAAGAGAGGGTCCATGGAGGCCACTTTTGAAGCAATGAAAGCATGTATACAGTGGAGGACTGCGGTTAGATGAACAAACTCTAGTTCCTGTAAACAAGTCAAGGACAAAAGCGACATCAGTTGCTACACAAAATTGATTTGACCTCCGAATTTAAGCTGGAATAGACGCAGATGTTTCAGAGCGACTAAAGGTTAGAATCCATGCACACGTACAGAAATCATGTTGATACCTTCATGTCTATTTGCTTGCTTTCTGCATTCTTGAAAAGAAGTTTTACCCTGGTTTTGCCATCATCAGAGGAGCCTTTAAGTTGAGAGAACTTATATCGCCACAGTAGCATCTACGAGAGAACCACACAATAACGAAAACACGGAACACACCAACTCTTTCTTCTTAAAATCACAATTATTCACATTTGTGTATCTGGTCAACATTCAAACAGGTGAAATGATGCATAAAGAAAACAATAACGTGCTACCCAAAAAAGTTATATAATTCCTCTAAACAAGGGAAGAAGCAGTATGACCTTGGGGAAATTTAACTTCACCAAACACTAAAAAAAAAAACTTCAGTATCTGGAATCAAATTATGGAATGGATTGAGAAAAGAACTCAAATAATGAACTAAAACGAGCCATTTCAAAAACAAAACAAGGAGATGATGTTTACAAAGTAGAAGGAACAAGAGTCCTGAAACATATGAACAATACATACAATGATATCTGTGTGTATACTACTTACTACTTATTGCTTAGGACTACTTCAAGTATTACACAGTCTGTACTCACTCGACAACAAACTATGTTTCTATGTTAACAATTAACCTTTCATCCCTAATTATTAGAGATGTCTGATAATTATCTGCCCGATATCAACATAAAAATGCGATATCGGTTGATATCGGTATCAGATCCCCCCCCAATCATGAAAATCCATATTTAAAAAAATGCTGTATACAACACATATGTGTTCATTCCATCACGGGAGATATATCATGTTACACATATTGGTATTGGTATCGATCGATATCGGTATGAGATTTTTTCTCGATCATGAAAACCGATACTAAAATGCTGTATACAACACATATGTGTTCATTCCATCACAAGAGATATATCATGTTACACATATTGGTATCGGTATCGATTGATATCGGTATCAGATTTTTTCCCGATCATGGACCGATATTAAAAAAAATGCTGTGTACAACACATATGTGTTCATTCCGCCACAGGAGATAGTATGTCATGTTACACATATTGGTATCGGTATCGGTTGATATCAATATCAGATGATTTTTTCCCCCAATCATGCAAATCCATATTAAAAAAATTCCTGTATACAACACATATATGTTCATTCCACCACAGAAGATATCATGTTGCACATATTGGTATCAGTATCAGTTGATATCGGTATCAGATTTTTTCCCATCGATCATGAAAACTGATATTTAAAAAATCCTGTATATAAAACATATGTGTTCATTCCACCAAAGGAGATATATCATGTTACACATATTGGTATCGGTATCGGCTGATATCAGGATCAGAAATTGAGATACCGGCAATCTGTTTTCGGCACAAAAGCCAAAACCGAAATATTCTATGTATTATTCTATGTACTAATTATTGTATGTATATAGAATAATACATACTGGGTCTGTCTACTGATTAAACATTTTTATCAGATTAATCACCATTTATAAATGGTGATTAATCTGATTAACCCGATCAGTCGCCATTTGCAGCTATGTCTGAAATAATTTTTTCTGTATTTTAGCAATATAAATGCAGAAATATAAATGTCAGGGTGGGATTATACAGTGGTGTGAAAAGGTGTTGGCCTCGTTCCTGATTTATTATTTTGTACACTTAAATGTTTATTAATGGCCTACAATATATATATATTTTTTTACATAGTGTCATGTTGGTTTGGAATTTTTTTCTCCCTCAATAACAAGTTTCATTGAAAAACTGCATTTTGTGTTAAGTAGTGATGCCATTGACTGATATTTAAATTGTTTTGATGATCTGATATTAGCTTTAAGTGAAACAGGAAGGTGGCAGACGCTTTTCCAAATGACAACAGGAAACGGAAGCCGGAATAAATCCATACTTACATTTGAGGATCCATCCGAGCAAGTAAAGCCTGAATCAAAGTCGATGGTGAAGCACAGTGTCGTCCCATGGTTGCTGCACATGTAGCTTTTAGTCTGATGGGATAGAGAAAATACATTAAAATGATAAAAAAATAATATAAGCCAGTCAGGGAAATAAAATAAACAGTTCCGTTGCAATGGTTAGACTCGACATCTGAATAGGACCAAAAAAAAAAAAAAGAGTTCAAAATAGCCTAAATGTTAACAACTGGAAAAACATTTGGAAAACCCAGAAAGTCTTACGGAAGTGGTGGGGTACTTTTTACATAATAACACAAACAAACACCAACTAAAAGGGGTAAATACATATTCCATGAGCAGAATTCCAAGATTTAAAACCTTTTCTACAGTATGTTAACACTTAAGTTGATACTTAAGTAGGTTCTAATTAGAGCTTCAAAATGCAAAACAAAGAAATGGGAGTGAGGCAAAAACTTTTAGTCTCCTAGCTGTGAGGCCTGCACGCTAACCACTCACCCGCCGTGCAACCAACCTGGTGAAAGAGTTCCCAGGTGGGTTTCGCGGCTTAAATACAATTTTCCAACACTCTGCACAGTAAATCTCCAAGAATGAAAAAAAGAGACATTGTGCAAATATTTGTGAGGGAGATGAGTCTGTTGGCCTCACAGCGAGGAGACCCTAGTTCAATTCCGACTCGACTCCGGTTTCCCCCCACATTCCCCAAACATTTGCTAGGTTAATTGGCGACTCCAAATTGTCCATAGGTAGGAATGTGAGTGTGAATGGTTGTTTGTGTATATGTGCCCTGTGATTGGCTGCTGGGATAGGCTCCAGCACCCCCACAACCTTCGTGAGGATATGCGGTAGAAAATGAATGAATGAATGACTGCAATTGGCTGGCGACAAAAGACAGCTGGGATAGGCTCCATCATACCCATGACCCAAGTGACGGTGGACAGCATAGAAAACAGATGGATAGATGAATGGGTGCCATTGAAATGATCTTCTCCAATTGTGTGAGTGTGCATGGTGTGCGGCACGAAGACATGAAATAAGGCCATCAAACAGCACTGAGAGCTTATCTTCCGTGTCGAAATGAAAATAACGATTCTCAAATGTTTAGGTGGGTCCTTTGATGAGGAGATCAGGAAGACCTGTGTTCGATTCTCTGTGTGGAGTTTGCATGTTGTCCTCGTGCATGTGTGGGTTTTCTCCAGGTACTCCGGTTTCCTCCCACATTCCAAAAACATGCTAGGTTAATTGGCGACTCCAAATTGTCCATAGGTATGAATGTGAGTGTGAATGGTTGTTTGTCTATATGTGCCCTGTGATTCACCCAAAGACTGAATGAATGAATGAATGAACTCTTACTAAATGTTAATCTGAGATATGTGCTTTGTTTGCCACGGTAGGAAAGGTCATCTCACAGAGGCAGGATGTTCCAAATGATTGGACACTCCCTCACTAAGTGACTGCGACGTAAACCTCAGAAGACATGTCAATCAGATGGTCCTGTTCTTCCCGGAGCTGTCACCCTGTATGGATCCCTCAGCCAGTCATACCGGGAGCTGTCACCACAAAAGTAAGATATGAAGAATCCATTTAGTGATGAGAAGTGCTGCTTCAGGCTTGGAACCGCCGTTGCCACATCACGGTCATTAAGTCCAGCAAACTCACTGATGTATTTCTCCGATCAGGTCGCTTGACTCCGCATTTACAAGTGCTGATTCCGTCTGTGAGGTCCGGAAGGTGACCGATTCGGGATTGAAGATATGGATCTTGCTCATTGAGCTTTCCAAATACACCACTGAGGTAGGCCACTTTCAGCAATCTGTTATCTGTTTCAGCAATCAATTCACTTCCAATCTGTAACTGATGCAAGAGCTTCCCCGTGTATTTGACACAGTGGGTCCATCCACTTCACATTTGGTTCCTTGTCTCCGCCATGTGCCCCATTCAGGTAAGAATCCCGAAGCTTGACAGGTCATCAAGCTGTTGTTCTTCAACATTGACCCCGACATGGTAAAACGGACATATAGTATATATATATAGTATGCGGACATAGTATGTAATTAACCGTCCCTATTGCTGTCAGTGGCCTCGTCCATTTGTGAAGCAAAACTGCTTTTGATTCGCAAAATTTCAAATTTCCGAGTGAAAAAAATTTTCAATTTTCAAAATTTTTCAGTCAAAACCTTTTTCAAAATGTTTTGATTTAACAAAATTGACAGGGGGCTAAGACCATATATTTTACACCTAACAGTCCACCTAGAATTATTGTATCTGTAATGGTGCTTGTGTCCCTTTTTTCAAATTTAAAAATTTCAAATTTTTGAGTCAAAATTTTTTTTCAAAATTTTTCAGTCAAAAAGCTTTCAGTCAAAAATTTTTCAGTCAAAAATTTTTCAGTCAAAAATTTTTCAGTCAAATTTCTTTTCAAAATTTTCCAGTCAAATTTCTTTTCACATTTTTTTCAATTTTTTTTTCAAAATTTTTCAGTCAAAAATTTTTCAGTCAAAAATTTTTCAGTCAAAAATTGAAACATTTTGTCAGTCAAAAATTTTTCAGTCAAATTTCTTTTCAAATTTTTCCAGTCAAATTTCTTTTCACATTTTTTTCAAAATTTTTCAGTCAAATTTCTTTTCAAATTTTTTCACAATTTTTCAGTCAAAATTTTTTTCAAAAGGTTTGACTCGCGGGCTGCATTGATTTAACAAAATTGACAAGGGGCTAGACTACATATTTTACACCTAATAGTCCACCTAGAATTATTATCTGTAAAAGTGCTTGTGTCCCTTTTTTTCAAATTTCAAAATTTCAGATTTTCGAGTAAAAATTTTTTTCAAAAGGTTTGACGCGGGCTGCATTGATTTAACAAAATTGACAAGGGGCTAGACACCAAACAGTCCACCTAGAATGATTCTATCTGTAAAAGTGCTTGTGTCCCTTTTTTCAAGAGCACTTTGTAAACAGCAGACCATATACCGAATAACCAAATTGATAAAACAGCTACTTAAACCATCAAAAGGTTGGCTCAACCCATGATGCCAGGTTGTATGATAAATTTCAATGAAATACTTTGGAAAACAACAGGCGGGCCGTAATCAAACACTTGGCGGGCCAGATGTGGCCCCCGGGCCGCATTTTCCCCACCCCTGGCATAAAGAGATGGTAGGGAGATTACCTAGTGTGACTTTTGATTGTGTTTAGCCATTCAAATATTATTTTACCAATGAAACTGGCTAATATTATGAACTCACATAATACCCACATAATACTGTTGATGTTGACTCTTTGGTCCAATTCCTTACATTAGTTTACGGTGCAGATCTGCCACATCAAATATGGCAGACAATCTTGTCTCATTCCCATTTCTGAACCTCCTTGTGACCAAACAGTGCAAAATGTAAATTTTTTTAAAATGTACATCAGGAGTGTATATCTATGTAGCGTTCCTGTGTACTTCTACTCGGTTGAACAGTAGCCTATTGATTATTAGGAGCATTGCTGCCACCTAGCTGGAGGCTTGTGTATTACTCAAGCATGAACAAAGACACTAATACTGAAACCCTCCCAGTCTTATTCCTCACAAATTCATTATCAGCTTCACAGCAAATCCCAAATGACATGCAGTACACTCATAAATATATGCAAACTTTTAGAACAGTTTTCAAGTTTCTTGGAGTGGGATAAAACGAGTCGGAATAATATAATACGATGAAGAATAGAAGATGAAATCCCTTTTTAGAAGTTTTAAGTATTCTGTTTTTCTTCACAGCACATAACACTGAAGGCTTTATCCCAGCAGAGTCTTTCTGTTCCATATAAGTTCATTCCAGTGTTAATATCACACACTTATTCGGAATACTGGGAAAATACTCAAAGAGTGTTTTTCAACAGTTCCCGAGTCATTTTTGTGTGCGGTGAAAATGACATTGGACGCGACAAGACATGGCGGTCTAAGGGTTCTTGACGCGAGTACAGCCATGTTGTAAAACGATGTGTGTTTGTGTGCAAGTGAGTTAAGTGAAGCTGCTAAAGAGTTACCTAATAGGCCTGAACGCACCATTACCGCTATCATGACCGTGTCAGATTGACACAACCTGAGCGTTAGAGCTCCGCCCCCCTCAACGACACCACCCCCGCCACACTTGGCCCCCGAAGGTCAGATTCATTCTGTTGCATTTTATTTTCTTAGCCAGGGGTCGGCAACCTTTACTATCAAAAGAGCCATTTTACCCCCTCGATCACTAAAGAAAAATAGACTGGCGCTGTAAAACCTGGACTGGTGGCCAGCCAATCACAGGGCACATATAGACAAACAACCATTCACACTCACATTCATACCTATGGACAATTTGGAGTCGCTAATTAACCTAGCATGTTTTTGGAATGTGGGAGGAAACCGGAGTACTCGGAGAAAACTCACGCATGCACGGGGAGAACATGCAAACTCCACACAGAGATGGCCGAGGGTGGAATTGAACGCGGGTCTCCTAGCTGTGAGGCTTGCTAACCACTCGACCGCTGGTATTTTTTACATTATATTCACAAATATACACAGTCATCCATTTTCGATGACACCTATCTTCACTAGGGTCACAAGGCTATGCTGGAGTCTATCCCAGCTGTCTTCGGGCGAGAGGCGGGGTACACCCTGGACTGGTGGCCAGCCAATCACAGGGCACATATAGACAAACAACCATTCACACTCACATTCATACCTATGGACAATTTGGAGTCGCCAATTAACCTAGCATGTTTTTCATGCACGGGGAGAACATGCAAACTCCACACTGAGATGACCGAGGGTGGAATTGAACCCTGGTCTCCTAGCTGTGAGGTCTGCGCGCTAACCACTCGACCACCGTGCCACCCCCCCCTCCACAAACTTAATTCATGCAGCATAGTCGCTTAACTTACCAAAGATAAAATGTCAATGTTTTGACCGACATTTTAGCATCTTTAATGGCTTTAGTTTGTTTTTAGTTTCCTTTAGTTTGTGTGTATGCAGCATCCATGCTTAAGTTATTGCATTATAAATCCGCAGGCATCTATTTCAATGTTGCGCATATAATAAAAAAAAGGCTTTTTGTGTTAATGTCACTTAATCTACTGCCTGGCTCTAAAAGCTACAATAATAGTAAATGGTTTGATTGATTTCAAACATGCATTCAATGTGACATTTGTGTACATCCTGTGTTTACAACGTAACAATTCAACATGTCAATGCTAGCCATATATCGGTCATTAATTAGGGACCTCTGATATTGGCTTTTTTTTTTTGTCAGCAGAATCCACAAAGGTGCAGTTTTCATATAAAGTAAGTTCCTTGCTCAACACGCGATGACGTGGGAAACGGTGAGGGGGGAAGGGGGGGGGGCACTTTTGGTGGGAAACAACACTCCGAGCACTGATTTGTGGATACACTTGAAATATGATCCATGTGAAAGAAAATCAGAATTCATTGTACAGAGAGACGGCGCTAAAAGTGGCTGCAATCTCCAGCAAGCAGCACATGGAAGCTAATCACGCTGATATTCCTTCCAAGGTCATTTATCACGATTTGTGATAACTTATTATATGCAGTCCATGCAATAATACTCGACAATTGGCTTGTGATAAATTTCACAGTAAGCCTAAAGCAGGGGTCACTATGTGAAGCGATTATTTTCCACAATAATAGTAACAAAAACATATTTTTTGAAAGTCAGAGGGATATTCATATAGACAAACAACCATTCACACTCACATTCATACCTATGGACAATTTGGAGTCTAAGCTAATTAACCTAGCATGTTTTTGGAATGTGGGAGGAAACCGGAGTACCCGGAGAAAAACCCACACATGCACGGGGAGAACATGCAAACTCCACACAGAGATAGCTGAGGGTGGAATTGAACCCTGGTCTCCTAGCTGTGAGGTCTGCGCACTAACCACTCGACCGCCATGCAGCCCATATTTGCATATTAACAATAATTCATGGTTCCATTTATCACAGTGAGTCTTCCAGGCCCTGATGCAGCAAAACAGTCCCAGACCATCACACTACCACCACCATATTTTACTGTTGGAATAATGTTCATTCATTTTCTACTGCTTATCCTCACGACGGTCGTCACCAGCTGTCTTCGGGCGAGAGGCGGGGTACACCCTGGACTGGTGGCCAGCCAATCACAGGGCACATATAGACAAACAACCATTCACACTCACATTCATACCTATGGACAATTTGGAGTGGCTAATTAACCTAGCATGTTTTTGGAATGTGGGAGGAAACCGGAGTACCCGGAGAAAACCCACGCATGCACGGGGAGAACATGCAAACTCCACACAGAGATAGCCGAGGGTGGAATTGAACCCTGGTCTCCTAGCTGTGAGGTCTGCGCACTAACCACTCGACCGCCATGCAGCCCATATTTGCATATTAACAATAATTCATGGTTCTATTTATCACAGTGAGTCTTCCAGGCCCTGATGCAGCAAAACAGTCCCAGACCATCACACTACCACCACCATATTTTACTGTTGGAATCATGTTCATTCATTTTCTACTGCTTATCCTCACGACGGTCGTCACCAGCTGTCTTCGGGCGAGAGGCGGGGTACACCCTGGACTGGTGGCCAGCCAATCACAGGGCACATATAGACAAACAACCATTCACACTCACATTCATACCTATGGACAATTTGGAGTCGCTAATTAACCTAGCATGTTTTTGGAATGTGGGAGGAAACCGGAGTACCCGGAGAAAACCCACGCATGCACGGGGAGAACATGCAAACTCCACACAGAGATGGCAGAGGGTGGAATTGAACCCTGGTCTCCTAGCTGTGAGGTCTGCGCACTAACCACTCGACCACCGTGCCGCCCTGATTCAAAATTTAAAGCACAAAATAACAATGATAATTTGTGACCAGTGCTATTTTTTAGAAGATGCCTCACGGGCGCCTTAAGTGGTCCACGCGCCCGCGGGCACAGCGTTGGTGACCCCTGGCCTAAAGAGACTAAAACTATCACATGTAGAACTTCTTTGTACTTTGTGAATACCTTATACTGGTACTGTTTCTTAAAGTGAAACCTTGATACCGGGTACTAGTGGTGGGCAAAACCGCTTATTTCAGTGAATCGGAACATTCAGTAAAAAGATCCGTTTGTTTTGTGAATTTCGGTCATTTCGGTCAATCAGTCGTTAGCCTGTGATCACGCTGCAGTCCTTGTAATATAAAATTATAGTAGAAATAACAAAAAATATAAGGTTTTTAATGATTTTTACGATCTTGAGGTGTATCAAAAACAATAATAAAAATAGTGCTGTGTCAGTCATGAATGAACGGCTGACGAGTGTCTGTCAAATCGACCGACAAACCGATATTGCCTGTCTTATCCTACCGTCGCGCCTCGCTCTGTGGGTGGGTGGGGTTAGCTTACTGAAATACCGGGTCAATCTCTCGGTCTCGGTCTTACAGTCAGAAGGACCGACCGGGTCAATATCTCTTTCTGACTGGAAAGACCGAAAAGGACCGAGACTTCGGACAGAGATTGACCGGGTCGTGCGCCGATAGGATAAGACAGGCAAGATAGTCCCGCCCCGTAAAAAGAACGGCGAACTGACTTTCCAGCCAATCAAAAAAAAACATTTGCAACTGAACGGGTATTTTAGGGTCGGTGACCTCGTTCATTCCTTTCACAAAAAAGAACCAGTTCTCTTAACCCGTTCGTTCATGACCGACACACCACTCCCGGGTACCGTTTTAGCACCGACAATACCGATTTGAGACAGGAGTTAAAACCCTCACCCTCATTCGCTGTACTTCCAAGAAGACAGCTCTTTGGAAGGACTTCTCCCACACAGACAAGTCGGAGGACAGCTCCACTCTGAAGGTGTGGCTCCGTCCGTGGCTGATGAGAATGCTGAAGCTCAGAGAGTCGGTGTCCTGCTGGTCGGGTGGATGCTCCAAGCCCAAGTACAACCTTGCCTGAAGCCAGCAGTCCTCTGTCAACCACAGCTGAAAGCACAAAATGTCAATCATTCAGGGTTGATAACCGGCAGGAAAAGGAAACACCGACCATGAGATGGTTGAATAATTACTAATTGGACTAACATTTTTAAAGAGAAGCTTCAAGGGTGGCTGGGTGGAGATTCATGATAACGACCATGATGCAGGGAATGACTTTTTTCATGACTTTTGTCACATTTCTAAACCAGCTTTTTTTTCAAATTCACATTTTTCCAGTTCGGCTGCATGGTGGTCGAGTGGTTAGCACTCAGGCCTCACAGCTAGGAGACTCGAGTTCAATTCCACCCTCAGCCATCTCTGTGTGGAGTTTGCATGTTCTCCCCGTGCATGCGTGGGTTTTCTCCGGGTACTCCGGTTTCCTCCCACATTCCAAAAACATGCTAGGTTAATTAGCCACTCCAAATTGTCCATAGGTATAAATGTGAGTGTGAATGGTTGTTTGTCTATATGTGCCCTGTGATTGGCTGGCCACCAGTCCAGGGTGTACCCCGCCTCTCGCCTGAAGACAGCTGGGATAGGCTCCAGCACGCCCTTAACCCTTGTGAGGATAAGCGGTACAAAATGAATGAATGAATGTTTACAACCGGGCTCAGTGATTAGCGTGCAGGCTTCACAGCAAGGAGACCCGAGTTCAATTCCACCCTCAGCCATATCTGTGTGGAGTTTGCATGTTCTCCCCGCCGTGCATGCGTGGGGGTTTTCTCCCGTAGAAAATGAATGAATGAATGAACATTATTCCAACAGTAAAATATGGTGGTGGTAGTGTGATGGTCTGGGACTGTTTTGCTGCATCAGGACCTGGAAGACTCCCTGTGATAAATGGAACCATGAATTATTGTTAAACTGTTCACAAATATGGGCTGCACGGTGGATGAGTGATCTCCCCGTGCATGCGTGGGGTTTTTCTCCGGGTACTCCGGTTTCCTCCCACGTTCCAAAAACATGCTAGGTTAATTAGCGACTCCAAATTGTCCATAGGTATGAATGTGAGTGTGAATGGTTGTTTGTCTATATGTGCCCTGTGATTGGCTGGCCACCAGTCCAGGGTGTACCCCGCCTCTCGATTTGGCGGTAGAAAATGAATGAATGTTTTATCATCTTCTAACAACTAGTCTTTAAAAAAGTTCCTAACATACCGCATCTCGCCCGAAGACAGCTGGGATAGGCTCCAGCACGCCCGCAACCCTCGTGAGGATAAGCGATAGAAAATGAATGAATGAGTGAATTTTTCAAGTTGCTGAAACTACACTTTCTGTCCCAGGAAGTGGAGGAAAACGACCATACATTCACCAAGTATCCCAATAAACAACATTTAACCAACGGGTTCATTTCCAGCCTTGTCCAGCACCTTACCTTGTGAACCTTGAATAGGACCTCATAGAGGTTATATGATGTTTCCGCTTGTCCCCAGTCAGCAGCACTGAGCTGAAAACAAAGAAAGAAAGATCCTTTAACCGCACACGTCACAGAAACGATGACGCCGAATTGAAGCAAAGTGCAGATCTAACGGAGGACCCAACCGTGTATTTTTCCATTGATTACCGGGGGAGTTCTGAAGATATGAAAATATGGTCCTCTCATTGCCAGGAACTTAAACGATTGTCCTGGAGAAGCACCCCTCCTGTCTGATCTTTCACAAGCCCAGCCCATGTGAACAATCTGCGGAAGAAGTTGAAGACAATATTTATTTTTTTTGCAACTTAAAACTCAATAACAATTTGTGAGCTGTGTGTGTATGCTGGGAGGGGGTGACGGTTCTTAGCTAAGGGGGTGGGGGAGCCATGGTACCTCTGGTTAGACTGTTTCAACTGGTTAGATTGCCGTGATTATCCACCGTTACTAAGTCAGAGCACGCATGTGTATCATTTGCGCGACGTTAGCATGGTTGTGTTGTGGGAAAGAAAGAAACATTTCTCCTGTCCAATTTCACGTAGGCTAATATTTACACACCTGATCATGCGAGGCGCTGTATTTGTTGACCAAGTTGATCTGTGACAAAAAAAAGAAGAACAACCATTATCGCCAAAGACCGCTGGGTTACTTATTCCGTCCTTGTTCCTGGACTGGGGCGTTTGTTTGGACACACTTCCCTCATTCTATTCAATGAGAAAGTAAGTCCAACCTTTTGAGTGGCAGTGGACACCACAATCCGGGGAACGGATTCCGGGAGGTTGATGCACGGATTGACCTGTCTCAGAAGAGACATATTTTTGGGTTTTCCGTAGTGATGCACGCCCAAGGCAATATCCCGTCGCGAAACAGCGAGCAAAGCTAAGATAAGAACGTTTACTCAGCATACACAGTCAGAAAATCATCCTGAATCTCACTCTGTCCTTCAAGCCCCAGATCTGATAGTTCCCTCAAACGTCCTTCCTCCATCCACGTCAGTAACGTTACAAGTTCCAGAAGCTAATATAACCTACAGACTGGATTGCTGTAACATCATCCGCCATTCAAATACAGTAAAGTCTCGTTATATCGATATTCTCGGGACTATCCATATATCCGATCCTGCGCCGAACTGCATTAAAAGTGGGCGGATTGAGTTCATGGATTGCGTATCTAGCATGCTTTTGTACTACAATAAATTTTGTACTACAGTAAATAAAAATAAACTTACGCTGTAGTGATTACCGGTTACCGATAGGGAAGGTGTTGCCACCCGGAGGGGTAGGCGCGAGGGACGGGTGTTTTCCGCTGTGTGTGCTGCACTCTGGTGGTGGAAGTGTGACAAATAAAGTTGACTGGAAGCAGCCGTTCGCCGTGTTCTTTTTTGGTATTGAAATCCTTAAGCAAAGATTGATTTAAGCTGCTTTTGTATCGATATAAGCAGACCAAATTGGCTGGCGGGGGATGAAAAGGGCATCCTAGTAACCGGATTATCATAATAACCGTGTATCGTACTAACGGAGCTAATTATATCATAAAAGACTAGAAATTTGCCGGGAAATGAAAATAGTATCGTAATAAGTAGTAATTCGTTTTAACCGATATCGATATAACGAGACTTTACTGTATAGTAGAACTAAAAACAAATACTGTATTTTCAGAGTCATCAATATCCCCCTGATCATAATGACTACAATTTCTCTTGGTTTCCAATCACTTTCTACAACCTTTCATGGTAAAATGCATGAAAAGACTTACATTCTCCAGGGTCAAGTCACTGATCCTTGTTGATATTGCTTGGAGCCAATCCGTGGTTTCAGCTGCATTGCAGAATTGAAGAATATTGGGCGTGGATCCATTCAAGGCAAGCACTTCAAATGTATTGGACCTGCAAAAGTGCAGAGGTCAGAAAAGAGGCGAGAGCGATGGAAAGGATTGACAGCTTTATCGCATTGACTGGACTTATTTAGCTCAGTATATACAAGTATGGTTTTTTTTTTAATCTTAGCAGATTTAGTTGTCAGAGAGTCCGTGAAAATCCATTTTTGACAATTCTATTGTGGCAAAAACTGATATTCCTATGAATATTCTCATTGGTCCAGGTCATTGATCCAGAAGACGTTTCCTCTCTCATTTAAGTAGAAATCATCACTGGTCAAATCAAACACTAGTCTGACTAGCTAAGACAGGCCTAGCTGACTTAGTATTTTATCGTCATATCCACTTTTGCTCTTTCGAGGTGTCAAATGATAGACGTTCAAAACAACATAATTTGTTCACTTCCTGCTTTCCTAATATAATTTGGGTTTTTTATTTTATTTTTTAAATGTAATTTTTAAAACTTATTAAAACTTAGCTTATTAAATCCTACCCCTCCATCTGGTACTTTTACAATCAGTAACTGTTACATTTGTTCACTTCCTGCTTTCCTAATATAATTTAAGTTTTTTTTTAATTAAAAAAATGTTTTTAATTTTTTTGTAATTTTTTTTATGGTTTAGTTTCATTTGAACATGCATCAGATTACAATTGAATGCATCACAATCAGTTCCCAGTTCCACATGTCCAAAAGGAGTAGGAAGAAGCAAAGCTTATTAAATCCTACCCCTCCATCTGGTACTTTTACAATCAGTAACTGTTACATTTGTTCACTTCCTGCTTTCCTAATATAATTTAAGTTTTTTTTTAATTAAAAAAATGTTTTTAATTTTTTTGTAATTTTTTTTATGGTTTAGTTTCATTTGAACATGCATCAGATTACAATTGAATGCATCACAATCAGTTCCCAGTTCCACATGTCCAAAAGGAGTAGGAAGAAGCAAAGCTTATTAAATCCTACCCCTCCATCTGGTACTTTTACAATCAGTAACTGTTACATTTGTTCACTTCCTGCTTTCCTAATATAATTTAAGTTTTTTTTTATTTTTTTTTTATTAAAAAAATGTTTTTAATTTTTTTTATGGTTTAGTTTCATTTGAACATGCATCAGATTACAATTGAATGCATCACAATCAGTTCCCAGTTCCACATGTCCAAAAGGAGTAGGAAGAAGCAAAGCTTATTAAATCCTACCCCTCCATCTGGTACTTTTACAATCTGTAACTGTTACATTTGTTCACTTCCTGCTTTCCTAATAATTTTTTTTTTTTTTTGACCAGTCAAGACCATTAAAAAAAAGTCTGAGAGGGATGTCTTGAAAAATGGCTGCGATTGAATAAGTGAATTACTTTCATAGGTAAAAACTTACATGGACACAATATGTTAGCATGCTAACAGTTAACATGGATTTAACAGCAAGTGCAGCATTGCAGTTCTGGCATCAGTTCTGCCAGCATTCACATACAATTTGTCCAGAAATTGCACATTTTAAGTATTTGTGCCAAGTAAGGAATAAAGTGCCATGTATAAAAAATAAAAATTCCAAAGTAAGAAATTAATAACATGGACCGACATCAATGTCAGAAAACTGTATCCCTGTCAGAAGGCGGCTTAAGCCAGTCCACACTCAGACAGCCGTACTACAATCCTCCGTCACAAGAAGCAGAGAGAGGCTACTCTTTCTCAAAATTGCTTTGCTAGCAGCGTTCGATGCCGTTTCATGAGTGCATCACATGCGTGTTTATTTTTTTATCGTGTGCCGCATGGATTCACACTGCATGTTATCGATCCTTCTCCCTCCCAACACAAACACACCGTCGAAATAGTATAAACAAAACAACATTACTTCTGGAATGTATAAAATGTCAAGGAAAAAAAATGTGAAATGTTGATATTAATAATTCATAATCATAAAGATTTGTCTTTGTCAGCAGCCTTGGTGGTTTCCTTTCACCTTCTTCTTCAGACCTCGGTAAAGTGGCGACGCATTCAATAACTTATAAGTGAATTACTGTTAAGATTGCATTAAAAAATATATTTAGTCGAGTTAAATCGGATTAAAAGAAGTCTACAAAGCGAAATCGATATACATATTCTGATACATATTCCACCCTTAAAGCGACACTGACCTTTTAAGCCGTTTATGCCTGTGCATACATATCGGCGTTAACAACGTCTTGTCTAAAGGAACAGCGCTTGCTAAGCCAACAACAGTGCTGACTGCACGTTAAAAGGTGGATTCTATCATTCCGGATAACGCTTACCTTAATTCATCCGTGCCGGTTTTATATCTGGAGACTCTGGCCATCAACAAGGGCAGCGAGACGGCGTCCATCCAGCGTTTCTCATACTTTGGTTCATTAGCTGAGGGGGAAGGAGGCGATGAAGCCTAGAAGAAATAAATGATCTTCTCAAGTCTCGGCGATTGGATTATATAATAATAATAATATAATAATACATTTAATTTGTATAGCGCAGGGGTCTCAAACTCAATTTACTTGGGGGCCACTGGAGCTAGGGTCTGGGCGAGACTGGGCCGCATCAGGTTTTCAAAGAAAAAAAACAAAAAAAAATTTATTAAAAACAAAAAAAATTATAAAAACATCGTTTTGGTTCCAATTTTCTACAATAAAAGCTCTGATAAAACATTCCACTGTTCTCAAATATCTTACTTTTTATTTTTCTACACAAAATAAGATGAAAAATAAATAAAAAAATCAAGAATAAAGAAAATCAATCAATCAGTAATAAATAAATAAATATAATAATAATAATAATAAAACGGCCAATAATAAAAACTTAAGAAACCACATATAGTTGGTGGGTAGACAAATGATTTTTTTCAGATTAAAATTAACAAAGCATTATTAGAGCCCTGTAGACATGACAAAACACAACTATAGTCAATTTTTTTTATTTACAACATATTGCGCAACTGCAGGGTCTTGAGACACATGCTAACTCGCAAACTAGACAGCTAGCGACTTAAACGGTAGCCTTCAAGTTATTTCCGTTCAACTTAAATAGCCAAAAACTTACCACTTCCACACGGATAGGGAGGATAACTATTAACAGTTATTTAACCTTTAACATGAACATTAATCAAACGTAATAATTTTTTCTGGGTACATGATACCATACAGCATCCATATCAAACTAACATTAAACTTTCATATCAAGGCGGGGGCCTCAAACTAGTGTCCTGCGGGCCACATTTGGCCCCCGGGCTGCGTGCATTCCTGAACTGTATGAGAATTGCTCTACAAATAAAGTTTGATTGATTGATTGATGTGGCTTTAAAAATGTAAATCTCCAACAAAATGGCGGAATATTTTGAGCAAGTGTTCGGAATATTATTTACTTTATCTTTTGTATTGTGTCTGATTTTTGAGGTGGCTCCATTCTTGTGTTGTCCTTTTCAATATGGGTGCCATAAGCACACGTCCAGTCTTTTAGTTAGTGGTTCTTTCAGACGCCAGATTGTTCCTGTGCTTCCATGTTCCACAGAACGCCGTTAAATGGCTGGGATCTGCACTTCAGAAGGCAGCGGATGCGGCTGGAGGGGACCCAGCAGAGGCTGGCAAACCTGCTTTTCATTAACCAAGCTTTAACCAAGGTGCTTTTTGTTGTTTTGCCTTTCGGCTAGTTGTGTTTTATGCTAGTTTTTGTACTTTACCTATGGGAAATTCTCTATGCGAGCTTTTATTAAGGACTCTTAATGCTTTGCTATTGGCTTTCTTTGTCTTTGTGGAGTCCAAAAGCAGAATCCCTGGTCTACAGAACAGGACTAAAATATATCTTACTGTGCTTTCGCTGCCATTGAAATGTGAGCCGCAGTCGAAGAGTGACGAGGATTCACCGCTGTTATCAGCAGATGGAGAACCTGTGAGGAGAAAACAGGAACGATGCTAAAATTACACGGTGGACTAGTGGTTGGCCACACAGTCAGGAGATCTCGGTTCTACGGTTTCGTCTAACATTCCAAAAACATGTTCCGTTCCTGTGATAATTCCGCGTGATAGGTGACCTTCGAATTGCACACAGTCCGTATTGCAGATCTACTGTTATTATTTCTGCAGTGTTTTTTAATAAAGCTTTGTTTGTGCAGCTTATAGCGTTCCCTGAAATATGGATGGCGATGGGCCATAGACGGTACAGTCAAAGTAGACAAGTGGCAAAGTCGTGATTGTAAATCTTCACCCTCAAAGAAGCTCTATATATATCAAAACAAACTCCAAGGTTACTTTATTATAACATTTTAAAAAATGTATCGAACGCAGGACGCTTACCAAGAGGCAATTTCAGAAAAGACGGAACTTCCCGTAGATAACGAACAGTGATAACGACCTCATCGCCGGCCGTGCGCAAGAGGTGAACCTGACAGGATGACAAAGGGGGACACAGATGAGGAAATGTAGTGCGATAAATTAGCAGCGATGCATACAAAACCAAGCTAACCTCTGTAGGCTATGTACAGTGGAACCTCGGATAGCGTGTTTTCTGTTTTTATACACCACAATTTGGATGCATTCTCCCGTTAGCATACAATATGGCGCATGTCAAAGCAAAATTTGAGCATGTAGCACTTTTAGCGCAGGAGGAACTTTCGTTGTGTGCGGGGCTGCGTCGGACTCGGGATGAAACTGGCACTGAAGACAGAATCGCCTGCATCTGCGCTTCAGAAGGCAGCGGATGCGGCTGGAGGGACCCAGCAGAGGCTGGCAAACCTGCCAAAACTTTCATTCAGGTTTTCAGTGAGAAGACTAGAAATGAATGCATTGTGAAACACTAAACGTGAGTTGTGGATACCAGCATGTTGTTTATGTTTCGGTAAAACAAGCCTATTAGCTTGAAAATAAATGTTACGATATTTACACTGCATGTATTTGATGGACGAGTTCACTCATGGATTATCGGGATCGGTATCGGCATCATAAAATCGTAATCGAATAATCCCTAATTCTACCCAATCTGAGTAAGCAACGCGATAGGACGCCCCTGGGTAAACAGATGGAATTGAACAAAATATACTCACGACTTGCTCATGAGTACAATGCTCCACGTTTATGCCGTTGACCTGCAGAAACCAAAACAGGATAGAGATGAACTTCACTGCCATGTTCAGAAAAACTGATACAGCGGCTCTAAGGTATTGATGTACAAATATTGACTCTTCTATCCTTTGCCAACCACATTTTATAAAACCTTAGCAAGCCATCAGTTGACGTAAATAATGTGTGAGCATTTATTCCAATAATTACAGTCCTTTTGAATTTTCTGTTCTAACATTCAACAAGGGCTGCACGGCGGACGAGTGGTTAGCGTGCAGGCCTCAGAGCTAGCAGACCCGGGTTCAATTCCACCCTCGGCCATCTCTGTGTGGAGTTTGCATGTTCTCCCCCGTGCATGCGTGGGTTTTCTCCGGGTACTCCGGTTTCCTCCCACATTCCAAAAACATGCTAGGTTAATTAGCAACTCCAAATTGTCCATAGGTATGAATGTGAGTGTGAATGGTTGTTTGTCTATATGTGCTCTGTGATTGGCTGGCCACCAGTCCAGGCTGCCCGAAGACAGCCGGTGACGACCCTCGTGAGGATAAGCGGTAGAAAATGAATGAACATTATTCCAACAGTAAAATATGGTGTTGGTAGTGTGATGGTCTGGGACTGTTTTGCTGCATCAGGACCTGGAAGACTCACTTTGATAAATGGAACCATGAATTATTGTTAAACTGTTCACAAATATGGGCTGCACGGTGGACGAGTGATCTCGCCGTGCATGCGTGGGTTTTCTCCGGGTACTCCGGTTTCCTCCCACATTCCAAAAACATGCTAGGTTAATTAGCCACTCCAAATTGTCCATAGGTATGAATGTGAGTGTGAATGGCATGAATGAACTTTCAACAATCAATCCAAAAACTAGTTTTGGATTGATTGGATTGAAGCCGAAATGTCGAGGATAGAAAACAGTACCGACCTGCAGGACAGCATCACCAACAAACAGCTTCCCCTCCTGTTCCACTGTGAACATCCAGAGACATTACACTGATTTTTTTTTCATGCACAAGGTTCTTTGCATTGATACTTTATCGTTGAACGTAAAGGGAAAATTGTGTGCATACACACATTTTTCATATACATTGTTTCCGTAGGAATCCCCTTAAAACTGAGACCCTGGTCTTTGGTGCGGGTCCAAAGTGAAGAAATAATGGCTTGACTGTTTCTTCAAAATTGAACAGGAACAGTCTGTTCCCAAAGCAAACCAGCCTTCCTTTTTTATTTGTGTATTTACGGGTCACAGTTGCACGTGTCGGACAGGCTATTTATACCGTAGACTTGTGTTTGCGGTAGACTTGAATGATGCTGAGAAGATAATCCAAATGTCGTAACATTTTCTTCATCTCAGCAATTTAAATGTCAAGGTCGAAAAGTGCTTATTTTCCACACAAAAAAACAAAAACACAAAGCTGATGTTCTTGTTACCAGGCACTTTCTATCTTCGACCGATTTGCTTATTTGAAGTCATATCAGATCTTCAATCAGTCACCTTGATCACAGCGGTCTCAAACACGCGGCCCGTGGGCCAAATGTGTAGTTTGAGGCCCCCGCCTTGATATGAAAATGTTAGTGCGGCCCGCGCAAGTTTGATATGGATGCTGTATGGTATCATGTACCCAGAAAAAATTATTACCTTTGATTCATGTTCATGTTAAAGGTTAAATAACTGTTAATAGTTATCCTCCCTATCCATGTGGAAGTGGTAAGTTTTTGGCTTTTTTAAGTTTAAAGGAAGGCTACCGTTTAGGTGGCTAGCGCTCTAGTTTGCGAGTTAGCATGTGTCTCAAGACCCTGCAGTTGCGCAATATGTTGTAAATAAAAAGAGTATAAATGTGACTATAGTCGTGTTTTGTCATGTCTACAGGGCTCTAATAATGCTTTGTTCATTTTAATCTGAAAAAAATCAATTGTGTACCCACCAACTATATGTGGTTTCTTAAGTTTTTATTATTATTATTATATTTATTCATTACTGATTGATTTCCTTTATTCTTGATTTGTTTATTTTTCATCTTATTTTGTGCAGAAAAATAAAAATTAAGATATTTGAGAACAGTGGAATGTTTTATCAGAGCTTTTATTGTAGAAAATCGGAACCAAAGCACTGAAAAAGTTTGTATATTTTTCTGTTTTTAATCAATGCGTTTTTTTGGTTTATTTTTTGAAAACCTGATGTGTCCCAGACTCACCCGGATGAGTGCAAACCTTGTCATGCACCAGTTTACTGTCATGGCGCAGAAGCAGGGAAGTAAAACGCAAACATCCTCTGTTTGACACATTTATAAAATGCGTGAAACTCCCACGGGACGACAAAAAGTCATTGGTTTGAAGAGTAAAGAGCCAGCTCAATAATGTCGGGTTAAAAGCTTTATTGAGCTCCTACGAGCCTCAAGAAGTACATTGATTTTCTGGTTTCTACTGTTGCTTGCTATTGTTCTCTGGGTTAAATCACTTGCTCAAGCCACTCTATGAAAAAAGTCGTTTTTATATCGGATTGGTACTGTTTTGGGCCAATATTCAAGGTTGCAATATCGGAAAAAGGACCGCATCTCGACATACAAAAGCCCTTTGATCAGGGGTCTTAAACTCAATTTACTTGGGGGCCACTGGAGCTCGGGTCTAGGTGAGACTGGGCCGCATCAGGTTTTCCAAAAAAAAAACAACCAAAAAACGCATTTATTAAAAACAAAAAAATTTAAAAAACTTCGCTTTGGTTCCAATTTTCTACAATAAAAGCTCTGATAAAACATTCCACTGTTCTCAAATAACTTTTTATTTTTCCACACAAAATAATATGAAAAATAAATAAACAAATCAAGAATAAAGAAAATCAATCAATCAGTAATAAATAAATATAATAATAATAATAATAAAAACTTAAGAAACCACATATAGTTGGTGGGTAGACAAATTATTTTTTTCATATTAAAATGAACAAAGCATTATTAGAGCCCTGTAGACATGACAAAACACGACTATAGTCACATTTATACTCTTTTTATTTACAACATATTGCGCAACTGCAGGGTCTTGAGACACATGCTAACTCGCAAACTAGCGAGCTAGCCACCTAAACGGTAGCCTTCAAGTTATTTCCTTTCAACTTAAATAGCCAAAAACTTACCACTTCCACACGGATAGGGAGGATAACTATTAACAGTTATTTAACCTTTAACATGAACATGAATCAAACGTAATAATTTTTTCTGGGTACATGATACCATACAGCATCCATATCAAACTAACATTAAACTTTCATATCAAGGCGGGGGCCTCAAACTAGGCCACATTTGGCCCGCGGGCCGTGTGTTTGAGACGCCTGTGTTAACATAAGAGATAATACCAGAAAGCTAACACAAGAGGAAGGTTAAGATCAAAAGTCCCATCAGAGACTGCACTAATTTACGATATGAATTATTTAAAAAAGTGATATAAAGTCCATTCTTACCTACTTGAGCTTTGAATATCTTGGAAATAACCACGGGCACGTTATGCTCAGCACCCCCCTGGAAGGCAGGAGAGAAACAGATGAAATTGACAAACACATTTTTCCATACAAAGCCCTTTTTCATTTCCACTTTGATGTCTTCTAAAGCAATTCGGATGTGCTTACTTTGATGCTTAAGCCCAGACAGCCAGTCTCCTGTCTTCGGAGAACTACAGTTCTGTGCTTTAAAAAATTAGATTTTATTGGCAAAAGGGCGTGCGAGGTAAGGAATTATGCAGCTAATTAGAATACAAATATGAAACCCCTAAAAAGGCACTTACATTTACTTGAGATCGACTCCCCCCGGTGCAAACCACGTCCAGTTTCTGGATGGTTAACACCTCATGGGTCAGCTTCAGGCAGACGTCATAGGAATTGGTGGTCTCTTCATTGTACAGCAAAGCAATTCCGGATTTCAACTGTTGGAATTGAGAAGAAACGTTGGTGTTTTGCAGAGGAAACCGATTCCGTACACAATCCCCTTTTGTCAATCAGCGCAGCTCGGGGTTAATTGCTTTGTTTAACGTAACGAATGTGTGAACACGAGTGCTTGTGATGGAAGTGATTGGCTTCTGAACCGTGACGGCACAACAGCAGGTGAAAAGACAAGAGAGCTCATTTTCCTCAAGTCGAAATGAAATGCATCTTATGCTCTGTGATCCCTCGCCGGTTCCCTTTCAGCACAAACCGGAATGAAACTATCAAAATTCCAACAACTGCACCCCTGAGCTTTTCCGATTAATTGGATTTTCCAAAACGTTTTTGTCTGCCAGATTTATCAGCGAGTAGTGATGGCCCGGATGGATTTCTTTCAAGTTTTATACTGATTAAAGTCGCATGTACGCCAATGGAACCGCCGGTTCTTCACCTCTCCAGTCTGGCAAAGCTCCAAAAATCTACTGCGTGAAAGACAAGTTCAAGAACCTTCTTTTAAAACGTCATCCCTCAATCAGTTTTGGACGGTGCTTATCCTGTTCAGAGTCTCACAGACGCAGAAACACCTTGAACCTATCATCAGTCACATGACTGATGATCTGATGAGGGACAGAATTTTTTCGCTAGCGAAACTGATCATTCATTTATTCATTCATTTTCTATCCTACACCCTGGACTGATGGCCAGCCAATCACAGGGCACATATAGACAAACAACCATTCACACTCACATTCATACCTATGGACAATTTGGAGTCGCTAATTAACCTAGCATGTTTTTGGAATGTGGGAGGAAACCGGAGTACCCGGAGAAAACCCACACATGCACGGGGAGAACATGCAAACTCCACACAGAGATGGCCAAGGGTGGAATTGAACCCTGGTCTCCTAGCTGTGAGTTCTGCGCGCTAACCACTCGTCCACCGTGCAGCCCATATTTGCATATTAACAATAATTCATAGTTCCATTTATCACAGTGAGTCTTCCAGGCCCTGATGCAGCAAAACAGTCCCAGACCATCACACTACCACCACCATATTTTACTGTTGGAATAAGGTTCATTCATTTTCTACCGCTTATCCTCACGAGGGTTGCGAGGGTGCTGGAGCCTATCCCAGCTGTCTTTGGGCGAGAGGCGGGGTACACCCTGGACTGGTGGCCAGCCAATCACAGGGCACATATAGACAAACAACCATTCACACTCACATTCATACCTATGGACAATTTGGAGTCGCTAATTAACCTAGCGTGTTTTTGGAATGTGGGAGGAAACCGGAGTACCCGGAGAAAACCCACGCATGCACGGGGAGAACATGCAAACTGGGGGTGTAATTGAACTCGAGTCTCGTAGCTGTGAGGCCTGCGTGCTAACCACTAGACCGCCGTGCAGCCGGTATTTTTTTTTGCTGTTTTTTTCATTATATTCACAAATATACACAGTCATCCATTTTCTATGAGACTTATCTTCACAACGGTCACAAGAGGTGAAATTCAGGAAAGAGGCGGGGTACACCCTGGACTGGTGGCCAGCCAATCACAGGGCACATATAGACAAACAACCATTCACACTCACATTCATACCTATGGACAATTTGGAGTCGCTAATTAACCTAGCATGTTTTTGGAATGTGGGAGGAACACGCAAGCTCCACATAGAGATAGCCGAGGGTGGAATTGAACTCAGGTCTCTTAGCTGTGAGGCCTGCGCGCTAACCACTTTTCACCGTGCAGCCACGAATCAATCATTCATTCATTTTTACCGCTTATCCTCACGAACGTCACAGGGGGTGCTGGAGCCTATCCCAGCTGTCTTGGGGCTAGAGGCGGGGTACACCCTGGACTGGTGGCCAGCCAATCACAGGGCACATATAGACAAACAACCATTCACACTCACATTCATACCTATGGACAATTTGGAGTCGCTAATTAACCTAGCGTGTTTTTGGAATGTGGGAGGAACCGGGGAATGACGAGGAAAACATTCTAACTCCACACAGAGATGGCCGAGGGTGGAATTGAACTTTTTTGTTTTTTAGCAGTGAGGCTTGCGCGCTAACCACTTAACCACCGTACAGCCCCTCTAGGAAAACATTAATTAATTTTCTACTGCTTATCGTCACGAGGGTCGCGGGGGTTGCTGGAGCCTATTCCAGCTGTCTTCACCCTGGATTGGTGGCCAGCCAATCACAGGGCACATATAGACAAACAACCATTCACACTCACATTCATACCTATGGACAATTTGGAGTCGCTAATATACCTAGCATGTTTTTGGAATGTGGGAGGAAACCGGAGTACCCGGAGAAAACCCATGCACGCACAGGGAAGAACATTGCCTACTATAGTGGTTCTCAATTATTTTCTATTACGACCCCCCCCAGGGGGATAGAATTTTTTTCAATGTCCCCCGATTTGGAAACACATATGCCAGGACTGCTTCATGTGTGAGGGAAGCGCTAGTGACAGTGCATACCCAAGCGGGAACGACGTAAAGAGTACTTGACAAGGGGGCAACAAATAAGTTGGCAGGGGGGGGGTCATTGATGAATTGCGTGCCAAGTATGTCGTTTATGCATAATCACAATCTAAACAGTCTTCAGCACAAAGTAGTCTTCAGGCTTTTCAGGCGTACTATAAATAAATAAATGACAGGCGTTGCCAAGGGAAATTGTAGGACAATGCATGCAAGTACAAAGATGTTTGCATGCACAGGGACATCAGGGAGAGAAGATAAGAAAAGTATCCTTGCATGCCTTAGCAAAGCATGGAAACACATTAAAAAAAAAAAAATCCAATCTATGCCTTTAAGTTAGTACAGAGTTAAATCTGCATGTTTCATAACAAAAGATGATTCCCACCCTAGGATATGAGTTAACTCAATATTTTAGTGAGCCCACCCCCTCTTTTGTTTGACATTTTTGTTACTTTCACTTTCACAAGCCGATAACGAGCATTTCCCCCACAATGCTTTGCTCTTTGAATTTTGTTTCTTCCAAATGCTTTAATCCAAGAATAGTCTCGGTGATTTGTCAGGTTTCTTCACTTCATTAATGCTACACAGAGTAAGCGTCTACTTTGGTTTGGATTCCCCTCGCGGTAATAAATAAAATCATACAGAGATTAATAATGTTTGTGGAATGCAGCAGGAATGATGAGAGGTGTCACGATACGACGCGACACGAAACGATACACAGGATCACCTCCTACTTCGGTATGTGACAAAAAAAACAAAAAAAAAACTTAAACTATATTAGGAAAGCAGGAAGTGAACAAATGTAACAGTTAGTGATTGTAAAAGTACCAGATGGAGGGGTAGGATTTAATATGCTTTGCTTCTTCCTACTCCTTTTGGACATGTGGAACTGTGAACTGATTATGGGATGCATTCAATTGTAATCTGATGCATGTTCAAATGAAATTAAACCATACAAAAAATAAAAAAATTAAAAAGAAATTTTAATTAAAAAAATACGTAAATTATATTAGGAAAGCAGGAAGTGAACAAATGTAACAGTTACTGATTGTAAAAGTACCAGATGGAGGGGTAGGATTTAATAAGCTTTGCTTCTTCCTACTCCTTTTGGACATGTGGAACTGGGAACTGATTATGGGATGCATTCAATTGTAACCTGATGCATGTTCAAATGAAATAAAACCGTAAAAAAAAAACATTTAAAATTACAAAAAAAAATTAAAACAACAATTTTTAAAAATTACATTTAAAAAATAAAATAAAAAACCTAAATTATATTAGGAAAGCAGGAAGTGAACAAATTATGTTGTTTTTTGGACATGTGGAACTGTGAACTGATTATGTGATGCATTCAATTGTAATCTGATGCATGTTCAAATGAAATTAAACCATACAATTGTTTTTGTAACATTTTTTTAAATTAAAAAAATACAATAAAAAAACTTACACCTTTTAATCCAATCCAATCCACTTTATTTATATAGCACATTTTATAAACAGAGTTTCCAAAGTGCTGCATGGACTAGTAAAATAAAAAGTAAAAATAAAATACAATAAATAAAAGGTACAAATTGAATTTAATCCAAAACTAAAAGATCAAATAAGAAATAAAATTGTAAAATAGATATTAAAATATTTAAAACAAAAAGCAAAGCAATAAAAGTATAAAAAAATAAAAGAAAAAACTAAAAGACACAGGACCATACGACTCATTTCGAGTTAAAAGTGGGTTTTAAGACGAGACTTAAAGCTTTCAATGTTGGGGGGCCTTTTTTTTTTTTTTAACTTGAGAGAGTTCCATAGCTTGGAGCCCACCACAGAAAAGGCTCGGTCTCCCCTGGTCTTAAGTCTTGTTTTTTCGTTTTTTTTTCTCATAATTTTGTTTTAACTTGCCCCGGGCCATCGGTACATCGTTATTGTCGAGCCCTGGTTAATTAATACAGAATATCCTTTGGTCAACTATAAAGCTCCAATGTTTTGTTTTTCTACAGGCAAAATGACAAATATTTGCTGTAGAGGACATACCACATCACGATGCCGTATCGCTATCGCATACAGTACAGTACACACAGTATGTTTGTATTGGCGAAAAAAAAAAAATACAAAAGATTGAGCTGCAACCAGAATAATGCTGACAACACACCTCAGAGGATGCAGGGGAAAAGTTATGGAACTGACATTATATCTCAACATTACCCAAAAGAAATACACTTTCACAGTCCCACATTGTGTTTTTCTTCCAAACGCTTTCACCTTCACCTTGCTAACTGACAACTTTCCAGGCACTGATAACCTTGAGGAGCTGCACGGCTATCTCGCCGACACACGTACACAAACGTAGCCTGGAGACAAGACTCGCAAAGCCTGCTCGCAAAGCTCACGTCCACATCAATCACATCATTTCTTAAAGTCATCACGGGAAGTCCATTACAGACTGACCTCATCACAGTAAGACACATACGTGCTTAGTTTTCATTGACTTTACATTACAGTTGTATTAAGATTGTATTACACTAAATTACTTTTAACCTTAAGAACACAGACTCGGGGTATACTACATTTTCTTAAATACTACCAATTCATCTATTATATACTACAATATAGCGATATTGTGTCTGCACGATGGACGAGTGGTTGGCGAACAGGCCTCGCAGATAGGAAACCCGAGTTCAATTCCACCGTCATCTGTGCGGAGTTTGCTTGTTCTCCCCGTGAATGCGTGGGTTTTCTCCAGGTACTCCGGTTTCCTCCCGCATTCCAAAATCATGCTAGCTTAGGACCCTCGTGAGGAAAACAGTAGAAAACGAATGAATGAATGAGTTCTGTAAGCTGCACAGTGGATAAGTGGTTAGCGTGCAGGCCACACAGCTAGGAGACCAGGGTTCAATTCCACCCTCAGCCATCTTTTTGTGGAGTTTGCATGTTCTCCCCGTGCATGCGTGGGTTTTCTCCGGGTACTCCGGTTTCCTCACACATTCCCAAAACATGCTAGGTTAATTAGCGATTGAAACAGTGTACGAGTGGTTAATGCACAGGCCACACAGATAGGAGACCCGAGTTCGATTCCACCCTCGGCCATCTCTGTGTGGAGTTTGCATGTTCTCCCCCTGGTTTTCTCCGGGTACTCCGGTTTCCTCCCACATTCCAAAAACATGCTAGGTTAATTAGCGACTCCAAATTGTCCATAGGTATGAATGTGAGTGTGAATGGTTGTTTGTCTATATGTGCCCTGTGATTGGCTGGCCACCAGTCCAGAGTGTACCCCGCCTCTCGCCCGAAGCACTACATCCATGTCGCTGCCTGAGTAGGAGCACTCATTGTCGGACACACTTTGTCAGAGACACCGCTGGTGCCGTGGAGCTCAGCAGCCAGACATGACGGCATCGTGTTTACTAACTGTAGACAATCTTGGCACAATGTCGGTAGTGGAAATGTAGTCATAGAACGTTTTTTTGCAGGAAGACCGTTTAATGGCGAGAGTGCAGTTCACCTGATAGTTCACGTCCACACGTCACGTTGACAGATGAAAATCTTTTTCTCTTGCTGGGAATCAACAACTAGATAACTTCTGCCTATGCTTTTGTCGCTTATAGACACGCCCATATAAGGAACTCTGACCCTTTGTGACATCACAAAGGACCAGTTTTACAACGCCTTCTGAAACCGAGCCTTTTGAGCCATCCCAAACTTTTTCAGGGCTCAATTCCATATGCTTAAACTTCATTATCTGAAACTTTGGCATGGTTTAACACAAGAATACAACATTCTAACAACATTTATAGGTTAGAATAATGGAAAAAGCATAATAGGTCCCCTTTAATGGAAAATGAACGACGTCAGTTTCCTGCCTTGGCTCTTAATAAAAATGCCAAGGAAACACTACGTATGAATAATGCAGAGTAGCTGTTTTATTTGCTGTGGAAACATTTCAAGTCAGTCTGTTCCGACATTGCAACTTTTTTTGATCCATCCAGATTCATGACACTCGCTATCTCATGGCATTTAAATAATTAAAACAGCATCTAAAAAGGTTTTAACTCGCCGCTGGTTTTGTAGCTGAGTTGATGATGACATGTGCATGATATAATCTTATATACCGTATGTCCCCTATCGCTCTGTCCTACAGGGATTAATTAGAATATTAAAACTGGGGTATTCCCAATGGTCCGGTTCTCACCCCCCCCCAAGGTTCGTCCCTACCATGTTCATGCGCCAGCGATTGAACTAACGACAGCACCCTGCTGTATCTGTACATACAATTTTACAATGACACGGAATATTTCATCCAAGAGAATGATGAAGCCTGTAAAGCCTTGGGTATCAATTTCCATACATATATTTCCGAGACCTATTCCATCACAATATGGTAAAAACTTGCCTTCAGTCCCCCCGGATGTTTGATTTGATAGATAGATAAAAACTTTACTAATTCCAAAGACAATTACGAGGCAATCCAAAATGTCCGAGTCCTCCTAACCCCAACCTGGCTGTGTCAATGAGAATCTCCCATTTTGCAGTTTTGGTGAGATTTTCTAAAATGATACTTAGTCAGTTGAAGCAACTTATAATTAGTGCAATTTTTGCATGTTTGTTGATTGGAAAAAGTGCAGAAAATGAGTATCAACTTTGATAAGCAGGTACAAAGTCGGCAGATGCTAGGCTACCGCTTGTATCCTTCTACCGCTAAAATCGTAAATAATTACAGGCCATCTCTAAATGATAAAAGTATAATAAATAAATTTTAAAAGTGTTTGAAAAATTGGTCTGTGATCAACGGAGGGGTTTGCTGAAATCAAATCCCATTTCCATTCAAGTTGGGTTTGAGGTTGCCCTAAAGATCTGTAATGATGTGTTTGAGGTATTTGACTCTAAAAGGCTTCGTCTTGCTCCGGTTTTTGACCTGTCCAAGGTCTAACTAGTTTCCTGGTTACAAACAAGCCGGCTGTTGCTTTGCATATGATTTGGAAAATAGCACTCAATGTATTCAGATGGCTGGAGTCATTTCTACTTTTTATGAGGTCACAAAAGGTGTACCTCAAGGCTCAGTCTTAGGTCCCATTCTGTTCACAATTTACATGATTGGTCTGTGTGCATACATCCTAAATGTACTCTCTAATTTATTAATTCATTCATTCATTTTCTACCGCTTATCCTCACGAGGGTTGCGGGGGTTGCTGGAGCCTATCCCAGCTGTCTTCGGACGAGAGGCGGTATGTTAGGAAGTTTTTGTTAGAAGCTAATAAAATATTCATTAATTTTTACCGCTAAATCGAGAGGCGGGGTACACCCTGGACTGGTGGCCAGCCAATCACAGGGCACATATAGACAAACAACCATTCACACTCACATTCATACCTATGGACAATTTGGAGTCGCCAATTAACCTAGCATGTTTTTTTGGAATGTGGGAGGAAACCGGAGTACCCGGAGAAAACCCACGCAAACTCCACATGAAGATTCCCAAAACCCAGGTCTTCCCGATTTCCCAACTGTGTGGCGAACAGGTTAACCACTCGTCCACCGGGCAAATTATTATCAGTCCGTAATCGTAACCGTAATCCTAACTTGACAATCATTTATTCATTTTGTACCGTTTATCCTCACGAGGGTCACGGGGTGGGGGGTGCTGGAGCCTATCCCAGCTTGTCTTCGGGCGAGAGGCGGGGTACACCCTGGACTGGTGGCCAGCCAATCACAGGGCACATATGGACAAACAACCATTCACACTCACATTCATACCTATGGATAATTTGGAGTCGCTAATTAACCTAGCATGTTTTTTTTGGAATGTGGGAGGAAACCGGAGTACCCGGTAAAACTTCAGTTTAGTAACTGGGAGTAATTATCGATGGGGAACTTTTATTCCAAAAAATCTGATCTCCCGATAAAGTGAATCCTGGTTTCCACAATAGAAACAAGATATTTCTTTCTATGGTGATGTTGTGTATATGTTTGCTTCAACCAGCTGCCTACGTTCCTTGACTCCGGTCTACCGCTGTGCTCTGATGTTTGTCCGTGGCTGTAGCCACCGCTGTGAACTGTATGCTAAAACCAGCATGCCGTCCTTTAATGTAAGGCCATAGACGCACTGGATGACGCTGGTTGGTAAGGTTCTTCTGGGTTTGGGTCTGTAGGAGGGAGGGGTATTCTACCTTGGCAACATCACTATGAACAGGGTATCGGGTAAAGGAATAAGACCTGAAGAAGGTGCATAATTCATAGTCAAAACAAGGTGGTAATGGTACAAACTCCGGGACCCTAACCAGACATTTTGGAGACCAACACCAGAGGGTGGAATTGATCTTATTTACTTCAAAACCAGAAGATGGTGTTTGTACTGGAAAGTACTGAAAGAAAGTTTCAGGCTTCAGTTCTGGCTTAACAAGTTCAGGAAAACCGAATCGGGAATCAGGACCACCGTTTGTTTCGATGGTCGAGTGGTTGGAGAACAGGCCTCGGAGCTAGGAAACCCGAGTTCAATTCCACCGTCATCTGTGTGGGGTTTGCATGTTCTCCCCGTGCATGCGTGGGTTTTCTCCGGGTACTCCGGTTTCCTCCCACATTCCAAAAACATGCTAGGTTAATTAGCGACTCCAAATTGTCCATAGGTATGAATGTGAGTGTGAATGGTTGTTTGTCTATATGTGCCCTGTGATTGGCTGGCCACCAGTCCAGGGTGTACCCCGCCTCTTGCCCCAAGACAGCTGGGATAGGCTCCAGCATTCCCGTGACATAAAAAAATGGACGGATGGATTTGTTTACATCGACAAAAACAATTTGAAACATTCATGTTTATCATCTGGGCTGCACGGCGGTCGAGCGGTTAGCGCAGAGGCCTCACAGCTAGGAAACCCGAGTTCAATTCCACTCTCGGTCATCTCTGTGTGGAGTTTGCATGTTCCTCCCACATTCCAAAAACATGCTAGGTTAATTAACGACTCCAAATTGTCCATAGGTATGAATGTGAGTGTGAATGGTTGTTTGTCTATATGTGCCCTGTGATTGGCTGGCCACCAATAAAATAAATCATTGTAATGTAACATTTTCTTCTGGATATTCACTTTCGGAATATCAAGTGTGGTTTTTTTTGCCTCCTTTCCAATTACCCATGTCGGTCCAAGAAAATACACACTGGTATACTATGTGTTCAAATTCCAAAAGCATTGCCAGTCACACTCCACTAGGATACAGCGTAATTATTTCTCAGCAACCCCCACCGAGAGACAACCTCAGGCGTGTGACCGCGGGGGGTTCTGTAAGTTGAATCGACATGCATATCGCTTATCCTTGTTGGTTTAGAAAAGGATACAGCAGAGTGTGACTGCCTGGTGATTGTATTGTATGGCATTGTTCCATACTTAATCCCATTTGTAATGATGGGATCTCTGAGGTGTCCTTGTTATCGTATTCACTCTGGAAAAAGGCTGGGATGCTCACAAACGGCCGCCACTGATTAGGCTGACAATGTTGCGTCTCCGCATGGGGTATTACTAAATTGGCAAAAACACAAGACCTTGGGACTTATTTAACACTGACCTCCGTGTGCATTCATATGCTGACACAACATACCCAGCCAGGATAGATTTCATGATAATAATGTTTATTATATGCTTTGGTTTTTTTTGGTTTTTGGAGGCATAGAAAAAAAATTATGGGTTCCTTTGACTATTTTAATGTAAACGTTCTTATTGTCTTAAATTGCATGATTACATTTCAATGATGTCTACCGGGGGCGTCACTCGGTTCTGAGGACAAGGGGGACAAACACTATTTCACACCACTGTGTACCCTGGGAATTGATTTAACGCAGTTGGGTCTGGAACCAATTAACCGAGATAAACGAGGGATTATTGTACCTGCTAACTAAGAAGAGAACGTCAATAAATAGAAATGTAGACGTCAGTGGTGTTACTAGGCCTATTTTAGGGGGGCTTCAGATTATTATTTTTTTTTTTTTTACAAAAATTTTTTTTTTTTTTTACAAAAAAAATATTTTTTAAAAAAATTGTAATTTTTTTTTAATTGTAAAAAAGATTTTGCAAAAAAAAAAATCTCTGATAAATTTCATATACCATATTTTCCGGACTATAAGTCACACTTTTTTCCATAGGTTGGCTGTTCCTGCGACTTATACTCCAGAGCGACTTATAAATGAAAAAAGTGTTTATGTTCCATAAACACTGGACACCTTTTCTGTTCATGTTTATTTTTTGTGTAGCTGAATAAGCATTGTGTTAGCATATCTTACACCTATTCAGCCTGTTCTCTATTCTTTTATTCATGTTAGAACTTGCCTTCCAAGATGACGTAATGTCTGTTTTGGTCAAGTAGTTTGGAAAATAAATTACCCGCAAAAAATGTGACTTGTACTCCAATGTGACTTATGTATTTTTTTTTCCTACCGAATTATGCATTTTTGGCCATGTGTGACTTATAGTCCAGAAAATACGGCATTTCAAGTTATCGTAAACGCTTGATTGCAATTGTTGCTGCTAACGGCGGCCCAAACAGTTATTAGCTTTTTCACACAGATGTTGACATGTGACAAACATGCAAAAAAAATAAGAATTGCATTATGGAAAGCAGGAAGTGAACAAATGTATCAGTTAGTGAGTACCAGATGGAGGGGTAGGATTTAATAAGCTTTGCTTCTTCCTACTCCTTTTGGACATGTGGAACTGTGAACTGATTATGGGATGCATTCAATTGTAATCTGATGCATGTTCAAATGAAATTAAACCATTAATTATTTTCAATTAAAAACAAAAATATTTTTTTAATTAAAAACAATTTATTTAAATTAAATTAAAAATATAAAATAAACTTAAATTATATTAGAAAGGCAGGAAGTGAACAAATGTAACAGTTACTGATTGTAAAAGTACCAGATGGAGGGGTAGGATTTAATAAGCTTTGCTTCTTCCTACTCCTTTTGGACAATGTGGAACTGGGAACTGATTATGGGATGCATTCAATTGTAATCTGATGCATGTTCAAATGAAATTAAACCATAAATTTTTTTAATGAAAAACAAAAAATATTTTTTTAATTAAAAACAAAAAAAATAATTAAAAACAAAAAATATTTTTTTAATTAAAAACAAAAAAAATAATTAAAAACAAAAAATATTTTTTTAATTAAATAAAAAAAAACTTAAATCATATTAGAAAGGCAGGAAGTGAACAAATGTAACAGTTACTGATTGTAAAAGCTTTGCTTCTTCCATTACCATAACCATTCAAGTGTTCAAGTTTTCCTTAAGTTTCTACTATATACAATATGTCTTATGCTCCATTATGAACATAAATGTTGTTAACCTCCAAGCGGAGCAGATCTAAGATCAGCCGAAGTGTCTTTGTTATTGAATGTGACATATAAATAATCCTTTTAATAAGCCCCAAGGCGTCTATGTACAGTAATGTGATGACAGGAGGCTAAAATGGAGTTCCAACAGCACGTCGTGAAATGCGGGCTCACTTACCGATGTGGGTGGGAAAAGACTGGCAGGTCGCTCAATAAACTGGGGGTGTTGTTTCCCGGTAACGTTCATCTCCCGGTGCCGCTTATGCCGCTTGTGCCGCTTCTCCGCCGGACTTTTGGCAAGTCACGTCCCCGACCAGCGTCCTTCTCCGAGAGTCACACCGGAGCTCCGGCTCGCTTCTCCGAAGACGTCCGTGTCGGGGTGTCGCATCCGCCGCGGAGACGCCACTGGTGTCGGCTCCACTGGTGTCGGCTCCACCTGCCCGCCGACTGTACCAACATCCTCCCAACTGTACGTCACATTAACCCCTTCTCTGACGTTCTCTGCTTGCTAATTGTTGCTAGTTGCTAATGTTGGTATCGACCCCATACAAATGACAAGTATTCGGTGTGATACTTGGAATTAGCAAGTATTAACTACTACTTGTACCCTTTAATAAACAAAGTTAAATACTCAATGATAACTTTTAACTCAGTCCATGTCAGCCATTTTTCAAAAGCCTTCCCTCTCTGTGGCGGCCATTTTTTATTATTTTGATTGATTTTCAAAGCCTACATAATATAGTCTCTTAAGGCTAGCTACATATATACATGGTATATACCAACATGAAGACTAGACTCATATTTAAATCAGAAAAAAAATATTTTGTCCTCTTTCCAGCCTTTAATAGAAGAACTCAATTTGGGAAGAATTAAATTTGAAACACTTCTATGCTAGGACTACGTTATGCTAGCCATAGCATTTCAGTATGTGGAATCAAACTATGGAATGGATTGAGTAAGGAAATCAAACAATGCACAACGATGAGCCAATTCAAGAAACAATACAAGCAGTTGATGTTTGCTAAATACAAGGATGAAGAGTCTTGAACCAGTCATGATGTGCTATATATATCACTATATTGACACTTACTATGGTACCCATTATGGCATTGGATGCTCATATCACCGAGTACTTCGGAACGTGACAAAAATAAAATAAAATTAAACATAAAAAAATGAAAATAAAAAAAATAATAAAAAAATAATATAACTTTTTATAGATTTTATAATAATAATTTTATAATATAAAATAATATAAATTATCAAAATTATGTATAAAATTGAATTTAATTTATAAAAAAAACAAAAAAAAATTATACTATATTAGGAAAGCAGGAAGTGAACAAATGTAACAGTTAGTGATTGTAAAAGTACCAGATGGAGGGGTAGGATTTAATAAGCTTTGCTTCTTCCTACTCCTTTTGGACATGTGGAACTGGGAACTGATTATGGGATGCACTCAATTGTAATCTGATGCATTTTCAAATGAAATAAAACCATTAAAAGATTTTTTTTTTAAATTTCTGATTATTTTTTAAAAAAATTAAAAACAATTTTTTAAATAAAAAAATACAATTAAATAAAATGAAATTATATTAGGAAAGCAGGAAGTGAACAAATGTAACAGTTACTGATTGTAAAAGTACCAGATGGAGGGGTAGGATTTAATAAGCTGTGCTTCTTCCTACTCCTTTTGGACATGTGGAACTGTGAACTGATTATGTGATGCATTCAATTGTAATCTGATGCATGTTCAAATGAAATTAAACCATCACCATAATAATCAGTAGTAGACATAATTAAGTTTCATCAAAATATCAGTTGGACATAAGCCACAACATAAACACCACAAAAAATGGTTGTATGACATGAATTTTTAAATTTTTTTTTTACAAAAATAACACAATTTTTGTATGAAATTGTATTTCATAACATTAATTATTTACAATTTTTACAGTTGCAACTGAACTATGTGTGGGGTTTTTTTTTCCCGGCTTAAAACGGCATCAAACATGATCTTTTTTTTGTTTTTTTTGTCTTGTTTTTGTGGAGTTGTATCATCACCTCTTTGTGAACCTCGGGTAACAAAAAAACAAAAAAAAAACCATAAATACGTCTTTGGGATTGAGCGGTCTGGTACTAAAAAAAACTGCATAATGAACTCATTCGCTATGAAAAAAAACCAAACCTACATGACCTTGTATGGAAAAAGTGATAGCCCATCCTTTTCTAAAGCTTTAGGACTCTAGTGAACTACAGCGAGAGCCACTATCCAGAAATGGCAAAAAAATTAAACAGTGGTGAAACCAATAAAAAGGACCCTAATAGCACAGAAGTCACAAAAGACCCCGCAACAACAGTCAAAGAAGTGCAGGCCTCACTTACCTCATAAGAAAGACACGGGGCAAAATGTTCCAAGGCAAAAAAAAAGAACATTAAGACTCACATCAAGATGTTTCCTGACAACATTGAGATGTTTTTGCATATTCATTAATCTGGCAGTTCAGGTTCAATGCCACGATGGGCGGGGTAGCGCCTCTATCGGGATAAAGACATTTGTCACAGTAAGCGGGAACGGCGTGGACTTCACCTTCGGGATTCCTGCCCTGAAGAAAGAAAGACCAAAGACCATTACTCACCTCCACTGTTTAAAGTTTCAAGAGAAAAGCGTGTCCCGCGTTCTTGTCTGAAGGAATTAAAACAGGAAGTGACAAAGCGATATCACGGCAATCTAACTTGTGAGGTCTTGTTTTCCGTGCAGGACTCCGGAGTTCCTGTGCTCCTTCCTGCTTTATTGAAAAGCTCCGGGGGAAATTCATTTGAAATTCCATGTCATAATAAAGTTCACTTTTTGCCTTAAGAGACACCGGACTCAAACACGAGTCTGGATGGATTTATCCCAAAACTAAGCACGCCAGCAGTAGCGTGTGATGCTTTCAAACTCACTTTTACATTTTAAGTGCAGATGAAAGAATCATATCATAATCATCATCATATCTTAATATGTTCTTAAGTATGTAGGAGGTCCACACAATTATTCTTAATTACTAATTTCAGATATTTTTCCTCTGCTTTTTAATTCTGTTTTTAATCTGTCAGCTTATGTTGCATTTTACATAACAATAATGTTCATATACAAAGTGGTTAGCATGTTAGCAGGCCACACAGTCAGGAGATCAGGAAGATGTGGGTTCAATTCTGGGTGTGACTGGCTGCCGACTAGTACACCGTCTCTCGTCCAAAGACAGCTGGGATAGGCTCCAGCATATATGTGACATAGAAAGATGGACGGATTGATTCGTTTACATCGACAAAAACTATTTGAAATATTCATGTTTATCATCGTGGCTGCACGGTGGGCAAGTGGTTAGCGCAGAGGCCTCACAGCTAGAAAACCAGAGTTCAATTCCACTCTCGGTGATCTCTGTGTGGAGTTTGCATGTTCCTCCCACATTCCAAAAACATGCTAGGTTAATTAGCCTCTCCAAATTGTCCATAGGTATGAATGTGAGTGTGAATGGTTGTTTGTCTATATGTGCCCTGTGATTGGCTGGCCACCAGTCCAGGGTGTACCCCGCCTCTCACCCGAAGACAGCTGGGATAGGCTCCAGCATTCCTGTGTCATACAAAAATGGACGGATGGATTTGTTTACATTGACAAAAACTATTTGAAATATTCATGTTTATCATCATGACCGCACGGCGGGGAAGCGGTTCGCCCAGAGGCCTCACAGCTAGGAAACCCAAGTTCAATTCCAACCTCGGTTATCTCTGTGTGGAGTTTGATTGTGCCCCCCACATTCCAAAACCATGCTAGGTTAATTAGCAAGTCCAAATTGTCCATAGGTATGAATGTGAGTGTGAATGGTTGTTTGTCTATATGTGCCCTGTGATTGGCTGGCCACCAGTCCAGGGTGTACCTCGCCTGGGATAGGCTCCAGCACCCCCTGTGACGCTTCGGAGGATAAGCGGTAGAAAATGAATGAATGAATTATTGATTAATGGCTGCATGGTAGACAAGTGGTTAGCGCGCAGGCCTCACAGCTAGGAGACACGAGTTCAATTCCATCCTCGGCCATCTCTGTGTGGAGTTTGCATGTTCTCCCAATCCGGGTACTCCGGTTTCCTCCCACATTCCAAAAAACATGCTAGGTTAATTAGCGACTCCAAATTGTCCATAGGTATGAATGTGAGTGTGAATGGTTGTTTGTCTATATGTGCCCTGTGATTGGCTGGATAAGCGGTAGAAAATGAATGAATGTTTTATCATCTTCTAACAACTCGTCCTTAAAAAAAAGTTCCTAACATAGTTTGGGGTTTTAATACTCACATATTAGCGATGATCCAGAGCCTATCCCAGTTGTCTTTAGTCGGGAAGCGGAGTTCACCTTCGACTGGAAAAACCTAATATTTCATGAAATAAATGAAAGAATCAATATTTGAATTCAGGCAAGTTCTAAAACGAAATAGTAAGGAAGTCCCGTTTAACGTTTCTTATTCTTTCACAGTCGAGCAGAGGGACTCGTCGTGTTTGATGAGTTCAGACGTTGCCAAGGGGACCTGGGTGGTTCCGTCTCCGCAATCTTCTGCCTTGGCTCTCCTGCAACTGGCATCAAAAATGCAAAGAGCATGGCATGGAACCAAAAGTAGAACACGGCTAGTGGCGTGCAGGGTGCGGGAACCTCGAAATTCAGTCCGTCACAAATCCCCCGACTTCGCTACGACAGTTCCGTCAGAAGGAATGGGGCAGAATTCCAGCAAAGTAAAAAAGTAAAAGTGCAAACCTTGTTAGTACTACTAACTAGTACTTGTATTTCCTTTCAAAGCCAACTCTAAAAAGCATTTATTTAAAATTCAGTGTCATTATTTTATTAAGTTAGGAAACCAACACATTTATGAAACCGTATTATATACACTGCCTACAACATGGATTTTAAAAAAAGACAAAAATAAGCCATAATAAAGAATTTCCACGTGACATGGCCATAAATAAAGTTGATTCAAACAGTAATTACAGATTCATTAAGTCACAGATCAAATCCCAGTGTTCATTTGTTCACATTAGGGAAAAAAAATGCATTAAATAAAACTAAAATACATAAAGTGTCATTTACCATGTGTTCCATGGGAAACAAATAAAAGGCAATGTTTGAAGAAATCATTTCTCATGAAATATCGGAAAGCATTAAAAGAAAAAAAAAATGTTCAATGCCGTCATTTAGAAGAAGAAGCAGGGTTGAAATCATGAAAGCAATCAAGTGATGGCATCATTGCTATTATTTCCAAAATATACACAAGGGGGGGGGGGTGTCACCGCAGTAAACAGCCATGGCAAGAAGTTCAATTTGGCCAGTTCAGGAAGTGATCCAGCGGGGGGGTTCGACCCCGAGGACGTACCAGACCAGACCCAGGTCTGTGTGAGCCCGTATCAGCCATCAGTGCAAGTGCTCCTCCTTGTCGCGGCCTTTCTTGTCCTTCTCGTCCTGCAGGGCCGTGCCCAGCTTCTTGATGAGCACAGACAGGACCTTGTCCAGCGGGTCCATCACGCCCCTCTGCAGCCACTTGGGAATGGTAGTCCTGGCGTGGTGGAAGCCCAGTTTCTGTAAGATGTAGTCCACGCCCACCGGGTCTATCTTACGGCCGGTCCAGGAGATGAGCCTGCAGGTGACGCCAACGTTTAGACGTTTGGGAAGAAAGTGTTCAAGTAATCCAGCATCCAAGGCTCACCCGTGGGTGTTTGTTTGTGGTAACCCTTCACAATAAAGTACACACAAGTACAGTACTTAATGAGGTACAAACCTACCAAACCACTACTCACTACTACTACTAAATGTAAACATAAATGTCTTAATTCCTCACTAACTAGCCAGTGGTTCCACAGTAACTACTCTAAATGTATGTGTCATAGTTCCTCACTAACTACTCATTGGTTCCTCGGTAACTACTCTAAATGTATGTTCCATACTTCCTCACCAACTAGTCATTGGTTCCACAGTAACTACTCTAAATGTATGTGCCATACTTCCTCACCAACTAGTCATTGGTTCCCCAGTAACTACTCTAAATGTATGTGTCATAGTTCCTCACTAACTACTCATTGGTTCCACAGTAACTACTCTAAATGTATGTGTCATAGTTCCTCACTAACTACTCATTGGTTCCACAGTAACTACTCTAAATGTATGTGTCATAGTTCCTCACTAACTACTCATTGGTTCCACAGTAACTACTCTAAATGTATGTGTCATAGTTCCTCACTAACTACTCATTGGTTCCACAGTAACTACTCTAAATGTATGTGTCATAGTTCCTCACTAACTACTCATTGGTTCCACAGTAACTACTCTAAATGTATGTGTCATAGTTCCTCACTAACTACTCATTGGTTCCACAGTAACTACTCTAAATGTATCTACCTTAGTTCCTCCCTAACTACTCATTGGTTCCACAGTAACTACTCTAAATGTATGTGTCATAGTTCCTCACTAACTACTCATTGGTTCCACAGTAACTACTCTAAATGTATGTGTCATAGTTCCTCACTAACTACTCATTGGTTCCACAGTAACTACTCTAAATGTATGTGTCATAGTTCCTCACTAACTACTCATTGGTTCCACAGTAACTACTCTAAATGTATGTGTCATAGTTCCTCACTAACTACTCATTGGTTCCACAGTAACTACTCTAAATGTATCTACCTTAGTTCCTCCCTAACTACTCATTGGTTCCACAGTAACTACTCTAAATGTATGTGTCATAGTTCCTCACTAACTACTCATTGGTTCCACAGTAACTACTCTAAATGTATGTGTCATAGTTCCTCACGAACTACTCATTGGTTCCACAGTAACTACTCTAAATGTATGCGTCTTAATTCCTTACCGGCTACTCATTGGTTCCTCGGTAACTACTCTAAATGTATGCGTCTTAATTCCTTACCGACTAGTCATTGGTTCGCCAGTAAGCACTCAAAATGTATATATAAATCCTCACTAACTACTCATTGATTCCTCTGTAACTACTCTAAATGTCTTAATTCCTCACTAACTACTCATTGGTTCCTCGGTAACTACTCTAAATGTATGTGTCTTAATTCCTTACCGACTACTCATTGGTTCATCAGTAACTACTCTAAATGTATCTACCTTAGTTCCTCACTAGCTACTCATTGGTTCATCAGTAACTACTCTAAATGTATCTACCTTAGTTCCTCACTAACTACTCATTGGTTCCTCAGTAACAACTCTAAATGTATCTATCTTAGTTCCTCACTAACTACTCATTGGTTCCTCAGTAACTACTCTAAATGTATGTGCCTTAATTCCTTACTGACTACTCATTGGTTCATCGGTAACTACGCTAAATGTATACCTTAGTTTCTCACTAACTACTCATTGGTTCCTCAGTAACTACTCCAAATGTATGTGTCTTAATTCCTTACCAACTACTCATTGGTTCACCAGTAAGCACTCTAAATGTATATATAAATCCTCACTAACTACTCATTGGTTCCTCAGTCACTACTCTAAATGCATATGACATAGATGTATGCGTCTTAGTTCCTCACCAACGACTCATTGGTTCCTCAGTAACTACTCTAAATGTATGTGTCTTAATTCTTCACTAACTACTCATTGGTTCCCCAGTAACTACTCTAAATGTATGTGTCATAGTTCCTCACAACTACCCATTGGTTCCTCAGTCACTACTCTAAATGCATGTGTCATAGATGCGTCTTAGTTCCTCACCAACTACTCATTGGTTCCCCAGTAACTACTCTAAATGTACGTGTCATAGTTCCTCACCAACTACCCATTGGATCCTCAGTAACTACTCTAAACATATGTGTCTTAATTCTTCACTAACTACTCATTTCACACTTTTTTTCAGTCCTTGAACGCACCACAGCTGTGCGCAGCTAGGAAGGGTTACCACCCGATCATTCACCATCCTCCATTGTCGCGGTCCACGGTGTGAGCTGGCTAAAGGATAGACCCGATTCAAGTTGACTGACCTGAGAGTGGGCTCCAAGTGCCAAGTGTTGCACATGAACTCCCTCCAGTCCACCGTAGTGTAGTTGATGCCGTCGTCGTTGTCCTTGTCCGCGGCGCCATCGTCGTGCTGGGCCGTGGGGCTCCTCTGGCCTGGCCGAGCCACAAACATCCTTGGGGCAAAAAGCGCTGGAAACAAAAACAATGACGGTTGCATTGTTGCATTAATACGCCGTGTGAGCGCAACCGTTATTTGCACCGCTAACGGGATCGATTTATTCATCGACGTCTCACCGATTCAAACCCACGACTGGCAAAACAGAAGGAACACAAACCTTTCTCTTTCTCCTTTAAGTAGGCGGACACCATGTCGTGCAGGAACATGATGAGCTCCGCGTCCATCGTCACGCAGATGTGGTCTGTGAATTCCGTCACCACGCTGCACTCCACTTTTGGTTTGCTGGTGGAATCTGGGAAACACACCAATCCAACAGGACATTGAACACTGCCGACGAAAAGTTTGGGATCACTTGCAAATTTCTTTGTTTTCTAAAGAAAAACTCATTTTCATGCATTTCACAATTTTTTTTCCATTTAAACATAAAAAAAAAAAACGAAACTAAAACTAAAATCTCTTACTCTTATGCTGTTAACTACTCCCTTCAGAGAGCAGCACAAACTGGGTCTAACGAGGACGCAAAAACGATGCACAACTGTGCAAGAAGACAAATATCAGAGTGTGTAGTGTAGAAAAAAAAAATAAAAAAACTTATAAGGAAAGCAGGAAGTGAACAAATGTAACAGTTACTGATTGTAAAAGTACCAGATGGAGGGGTAGGATTTAATAAGCTTTGCTTCTTCCTACTCCTTTTGGACATGTGGAACTGTGAACTGATTATGGGATGCATTCAATTGTAATCTGATGCATGTTCAAATGAAATCAAACCATAAAAAAAATAAATAAATAAAATTTTTAAATTTAAATTTTTTATTTAAAATTTTTTTTTAATTAAATAAAAAAATTACATTAAAAAAATACATTATATGAGAAAGGCAGGAAGTGAACAAATGTAACAGTTAGTGATTGTAAAAGTACCAGATGGAGGGGTAGGATTTAATAAGCTTTGCTTCTTCCTACTCCTTTTGGACATGTGGAACTGGGAACTGATTATGGGATGCATTCAATTGTAATCTGATGCATGTTCAAATGAAATCAAAGCATAAAAAAAAAATAATTAAAAAAAGAAATATATTTTTTTAATTTAAATGTTTACATTTTTTTTTTAATTAAATTAAAAAAAATAATAATAAAAAAAATTATAGATTAAATTTTAAATTAAATTAAATTTCTAAATTTAATTTCTAATTTAATTTCTAATTTTAAAAAGTCTGAAGGGAACGGCAATGTTTGCATTGCCAAGTAACCGCCTCAAAGCTCTCATAATTCAGGACCATATCTAACAAGATAGTGGGTAAAAACTCAACCCCAAATCTGACCTCTGCAGTGTTCAAACTAGTAATTTTGGCAAGGCACCACACCTAACAACGAAGGTTCGTCGGGATCTTGCACGTGGATGGACTTGAAGTCCAGCTGCATTCTGGGAAGAGCAAAGATGGTCTCCGTCTCGTGATTGTAGCTGGAGTTGCTGCGGAAGCTGCTCAGCAGGCTGGAGCTCTTGGCGGCGGCTCCGCCGTCTTGGTTGTTAGCCTCCACGTTCCTGAGCAAGTTTAACTCTGGGAGGAAGAGATTGAAAGAAAAGAGAAGTTGGAGAAGTCCTTTGAGCTTTTTTTCTTCCTTGAACTCCATCTCGGCTATTTTGCATTAAAGATAACAAGCCGCCGCTTCAAGGCAAGATCGCGAGTGGCTGGTTTATGGTTTGGGGACCCGTTTGTCTCAGCACTGTTTCAAGTGGAGAATTTTCAAAGTTCTTAACGACTCTGCGCTTAGTTGCCAGTTTGAATTTAACTTGAATTATTAAAAATATGAAAAAAAATGCTGGATTATTTCACAAAATAACAAAAAAATTTTTTTACCTTCATTTCTCATGGCAGTGACATAGTTAAACCATTCTTTAACGGTGGCGACGCCGTGTGGAGGGTTTTCATGACGGCGTCGGGTTATCTTGGTTATGGTGGCCATGGGGCTTTCCAGTGCACCACACGGTTTGGTCACCATTGTGTTGTGACCGAGATGGAAGTCCAACGTCTGCACGATGTAAGTGGAATCATCCTTGGATCCTGTTGAAGAAAATACATTAGCGCAGTGTTTTTCAACCTATTTTGAGCCACGGTACGTTTTTTTTTTTTTTTTTTTTACATTGGAAAAATCTTGTGGCACAACACTAACCAAAAATGTTCCAAAATGTCACCACGACCTCACACGTGCATCAATAAGTCTATGGGAGGAACAAGGCAGGTGTTGCCACACGGACCAATATTACAATCACCTTTCCGGGAAACAATGGTATCCATGGAAAGGAATATTCCAATCTCTTGTCTACATGCGTTTGTGAAAATCAACCAGAATAGTCAATAGGGCATGCCCAGTAAAACGTAAACATCAACATCACGTGATTACCGACTTCCGATACAGAGTTTTTTTTTTCCCACTTGTCGGAATAACTCCGTATTGTCAGTTTTTCGTTCATCCAATCTTGGAATTTAGTTCAAATCCAAAACAAACTTAGCTTAGTCCAGTGCCGATTGCTGGCCTCCATTTTTAAAAGTGAAGAACGTCTGGATCTGCGTGTTACGTCATATCTGAGCATGCGCTGAAAGAACGCACCCGGGATCAATTTAAACAGGAAAAAGATCAAATTCAATCTTGCTAATATTTTATCATTAAACTCGGGACATGTTTTATATACATACAGTAAAGTCTTGTTATATCGATATCGGTTATATCGAAGTACTGCTTATTACGATACTATTTTCATTTCCCGGCAAATTTCTAGTCTTTTATGATATAATTAGCTCCGTTAGTACGATACCCGGTTATTATGATAATCCGGTTACTACGATGCCCTTTTCATCTCCCGCCAGCCAATTTGGTCTGCTTATATCGATACAAAAGCAGCTTAAATCAATCTTTGCTTAAGGATTTCAATACCAAAAAAGAACACGGCGAACGGCTGCTTCCAGTCAACTTTATTTTTCACACTTCCACCACCAGAGTGCAGCACACACAGCGGAAAACACCCGTCCCTCGCGCCTACCCCTCCGGGTGGCAACACCTTCCCTATCGATAGTTCCATGGTGAATTATGTCCCGGTAACCGGTAATCACTACAGTGTAAGTTTATTTTTATTTACTGTAGTACAAAATTTATTGCAGTACAAAAGCATGCTAGATACGCAATCCATGAACTCAAGGAGAAAATTACATGCCATATCAAAGATCCGCCCACTTTTAATGCAGTTCGGCGCAGGATCGGATATATGGATAGTCCGGTTATATCGGTATTTTTTCCGACTCCCGAGAATATCGATATAACGAGACTTTACTGTATATATTTTCTTTTTTAATAAAACTGGACTTGTGAATAAAGTATAGAAGGGTTTAGATTCTGTTCCACAGATGGCGCTAATGCACACGAAAGCTGCTTGCCAACCGCCAATAAACAACAGAAGAAGAAAAACACCACGAAGAAGAACGCAGTCTGACAACTTTCCGTTTGAGCGGGTACAAGATACCTCAATCGGATTGGTTAAAGGAATATTCAAGGTACACTAGTGTGCCGCGGGACAGTGCTTGAAAACCACTGCATTAGCGTACCGGACGGACACAACAGAGGACCTTAAAATGAAAGCGTTCTCTCACCATCCTCCAGTATTTTCTGCGCCTCGGTCCAGAAGGCGATGTTGGGCTCTTCCAGGTGGAAAAGGGCCCACGACTTGGAGCGGAAGTTGGGTCCGTGGAAGCAAGCCAGGGTCATGTGATTGCCGTGCAGGCTCATTGAACCCCCCAGCTGCACCGTGTCCTCGGGTAGAGGCATCTGGAAGAGGGATATGTGGCAGCCGGCGATGACCTTCAGCACGCCGGGCCAATGGCGGTGATGAGCTGCATCCATGTCTGCATGCGAGACACAAAATGAGGGTAAATAGATTCTCACCATGGCGGCTGCTAACGATTATTAGCATCTTTTTACTTGTGTTTATTAGTTCAACGACGTCATCAAGTCCTTACCTCGATGAAAATGCAAATAATGCTAGGTTAATTAGCGACTCCAAATTGTCCATAGGTATGAATGTGAGTGTGAATGGTTGTTTGTCTATATGTGCCCTGTGATTGGCTGGCCACCAGTCCAGGGTGTACCCCGCCTCTCGCCCCAAGACAGCTGGGATAGGCTCCAGCACCTCCGCGATACTCTTGAGGAAAAGCGGTAGAAAACGAATGAATGAATGAGTTTTGTACGGTGATTAAGTGGTTAGCGTGCAGGCCACACAGCTAGGAGACCAGGGTTCAATTCCACCCTCGTTTTCCCCGTGCATGCGTGGGTTTTCTCCGGGTACTCCGGTTTCCTCCCACATTCCAAAAACATGCTAGGTTAATTGGCGATTGAAACGGTGTGGGAGTGGTTAGTGCACAGGCCACACAGAAAGGAGACCAGAGTTCGATTCCACTGTCGGCCATCTCTGTGTGGAGTTTGCATGTTCTTCCCGTCCGGGTCTTTCCTCCCACATTCCAAAAACATGCTAGGTTAATTAGCCACTCCAAATTGTCCATAGGTATGAATGTGAGTGTGAATGGTTGTTTGTCTATATGTGCCCTGTGATTGGCTGGCCACCAGTCCAGGGTGTACCCCGCCTCTCACCCCAAGACAGCTGGGATAGGCTCCAGCACCCCCGTGAGGAAAAGCGGTAGAAAATGAACTGATTTTTTGTGACCAAATAAACCATTGTTATGATAATATATAGTACTAATTAATATCATAATAATACAATATTTCCATCTTTCACTCTCTAATGTCGTGAAATTGTATTGATTGTATTTTCTCATATTCTGAAAAAAAAAAAAAAAAAGAGTACGCTTACAAAGCTCTGCCGCTCCTTTATCGGTGTTGATGACGGGGGTTTTAGGAGGCAGGTAGGGGCCGGGGCCCCACGTGGAGAGCGCCCGCTTGCTGGTGTCAAACTGCTGCGTGAAAAACTCCTGCAGCTTCATGCCGATCTTGATGAGGTCTGGCGTAGTGGAGCGTGAAATGATCACCTGGAAAATGTCCCACTGCAAGTCCCCGTGGACAAAGATCTCGCTGGAAGGAAGCGGTGGGGGGTGGGGGGGTAGGAGGGTTATACGTGGAACAATGGTATCAATGGTATCAAGTGCAATCAAGCGCTGATGTAATATAATACCTTTTCTCCGATATGCTGGAATCGACGGTACACAGGTTGACTTTCCACTCGTCTTGCAGTTGCAGGTCAGCATTACTGAACACGCCCATTAGGATGCTGGAGCCCATGTAGTCCACTCGGGCCTCAGTGGAGCCCATGGTGATTTGGATTTTATGGCTGGGTTGCTGGTTCGGGTGCTCAGAGATGTGCGCTAGGAAACAAAAAGGAACTATATATATATATATACATACTATATATCACTATATTGACACTTACTATGGTACACATTATGGCATTGGATGCTCATATCACCGAGTACTTCGGTACGTGACAAAAAAGAAAAAAATATATATTGGGAAAGCAGGAAGTGATCAAATGTAACAGTTAGTGATTGTAAAAGTACCAGATGGAGGGGTAGGATTTAATAAGCTTTGCTTCTTCCTACTCCTTTTGGACATGTGGAACTGTGAACTGATTATGGGATGCATTCAATTGTAATCTGATGCATGTTCAAATGAAATTAAACCATTAAAAAAATATTTTAAATAAAAAAAAATTAAAAACCACATAAAAAAAAATTAATAAAAAAATAAAATAAAAAAAATTAAATTATATTAGGAAAGCAGGAAGTGAACAAATGTAACAGTTACTGTGAACTGATTATGGGATGCACTCAATTGTAATATGATGCATGTGCAAATTAAATAAAACCATTAAAATTATATATACTTGTTTTTATCAAAAAATAAAATAAAAAGACCCAAATTGTATTAGGTAAGCAGGAAGTGAACAAATGAACAAAACAAAAAATTAAAAAAATAAATTAAAATACACATAAAAAAAACTTAAATTATATTAGGAAAGCAGGAAGTGAACAAATGAACAAAACAAAAAAATTAAAAAAAAAATTAAAATACACATTAAAAAAAACTTACATTATATTCAGAAAGCAGGAAGTGAACAAATGTAACAGTTACTGATTGTAAAAGTACCAGATGGAGGGGTAGGATTAAATAAGCTTTGCTTCTTCCTACTCCTTTTGGACATGTGGAACTGGGAACTGATTATGGGATGCATTCAATTGTAATCTGATGCATGTTGAAATAAAATTAAACCATGAAAAAAAAATTTAATAAAAAAAAAATAAAAAACACATTAAAAAAAGCAAAAAAAAAACTTTAATTATATTAGGAAAGCAGGAAGTGAACAAATGTAACAGTTACTGAGTGTAAAAGTACCAGATGGAGGGGTAGGATTTAATAAGCTTTGCTTCTTCCTACTCCTTTTGGACATGTGGAACTGTGAACTGATTATGTGATGCATTCAATTGTAATCTGATGCATGTTCAAATGAAATTAAACCATTACACCCCCCCCCCCAAAGCGGCAACTGAGACACAACTTCTGTATTATAGTGACTCAATTTGAGTAAGTTCATTCATGCATTCATACATTTTCTATGCTGCTTGTCCTCACTAGGGTCACGGGTGTAAGCTGGAGCCTATCCCAGCCGACTCTGACCAATTCTGATGTCATTTCTCAATTGTATACATGCAGATGAAAACAAAATGAAATACGAGGAATGGAATAAGAGCTCCCTAACAAGCCGCAGAGCAAAAACAACAAAAACAAAGCCCAGCTGCTTAGACCGTATGTGCTTTGTTTACTTACAGACCATCTCCAGGGTGTTGACATCTATATTTCCACCCACCACACCACCCTTGGAGTCCAGCTTGGAGCGTCCCAGGCCGACAGACATGCTGATCTCTCTGTCGCGGTTGCTGCCCACAGATAGACGGCCTTGGCTCTTCAGACCGCTGGTTGTCCAGCTGCAGGGGGAATAAGGCTGATGAATAATGCACCAGTGCTCTCTATGAAACATAAATGACTGTCAAGAGCGAGGAACGTCCGAAAATAAGAACAGGAAAGAATCAACAAAAGGTCAAGCAACCGTTGGTGACACCGATACCTCGACAAGATATCCATTTGTACACGTGTGGATTAGCTTAGCTTAGTTATACATTTGAATTCATTTTTACGTGCAGTAAATTCCTGTCCTGTCCAAGAAATAAATAGCTACAACCAAAACTGCTGAACCAGCGGATTATAGATGTTAATAATTCTTAACACCTAAATAATTCACATGGAAGAGGAGAGTTGACTATTCCGGCCTCCCAGGTGAGGGATAAGCTGAAATAGAACTTTGTAAAAATTGCTGAGCTCATCAGTGCTGCCACAGATATGAGGTCGCTGTATTCGTGACAGGAGACATTTCAGTAATTCTGACTTAAATTCATCTTAACTTAACTTTTTCATTCATTCATTCTCTACCGCTTATCCTCACGGGGGTCTGGAGTGCTGGAGCCTATCCCAGCTGTCTTCTTGGGGTGAGAGGCGGGGTACACCCTGGACTGGTGGCCAGCCAATCACAGGGCACATATAGACAAACAACCATTCACACTCACATTCATACCTATGGACAATTTGGAGTGGCTAATTAACCTAGCATGTTTTTGGAATGTGGGAGGAAACCGGAGTACCCGGAGAAAACCCACGCATGCACGGGGAGAACATGCAAACTCATATACACATATGTATATATACATACACACATATACACACATGTATATATACATACACACATATACGCACATTTGTATATATACACATATATGCACACACACGTGTATATGCACACACACGTGTATATGCACACACACGTGTATATGCACACACACGTGTATATGCACACACACGTGTATATGCACACACACGTGTATATGCACACACACGTGTATATGCACACACACGTGTATATGCACACACACGTGTATATGCACACACACGTGTATATGCACACACACGTGTATATGCACACACACGTGTATATGCACACACACGTGTATATGCACACACACGTGTATATGCACACACACGTGTATATGCACACACATGTGTATATGCACACACGTGTATATGCACACACATGTATATGCACACACGTGTATATGCACACACATGTGTATATGCACACACATGTGTATATGCACACACATGTGTATATGCACACACATGTGTATATACACACACACGTGTGTGCGATTACAACAGTAATTGGATTACTTTTGTAATCAGATTACTTTTGTAATTTTTTTTGTAATTTTTTGTGATTTTTTCAATTTTTCTTGTTTTTCATTTGTTCTCTTTTTCTCATTTTTCCCGTTTTTGTCTTTTCTCATTTTTTTCAGTCATGTCATTTTTCAAATTTCACAAAAATCAGACAAAAACGGGAAAAATGAGAAAAAGAGAAAAAATGAAAAACAAGAAAAAATTAAAAAATTACAAAAAAATTACAAAAAAAATACAAAAAAATTACAAAAAAAATACAAAAAAATTACAAAAGTAATCCGATTACTTTTTTGTAATTTTTTGTGATTTTTTCAATTTTTCTTGTTTTTCATTTTTTCTCTTTTTCTCATTTTTCCCGTTTTTGTCTTTTATACACACATATATACACACATGTATACACACACACACATATATATACATAAACGATAACAATTGGACTTATGACTCGTTATCATCATGGTGTGATGGTGGTATTGTCATGTCCATGTTAAAAAGTACATAAACGTTAATAACATACGTGTTGTTTCCCATGACGTTGCTCATATTCATCTGGACAGTGAGCTGTTTCAGGTTGATGGCGAACACCACCAGCGTCTCCCACGGCGCCCCCTGCTGGCCTGCTGCTTTACCATTTTTACCGAATGAGGGCGTGGATGTTTTTGTCACTGAATCTGGACGAGAAGAAGCGAAGGAAAGAGTCAGCGGAGAAAAGAACAATTCATGCGTACATTTTACCATGTAGAAATTCACCTCTTCTCGGTGCAGACGAATCGGACACGCTCCTGCTGCGACCGGGTGCGGGGGACTTGAGGTGACCCAGGCCACCTGGGGACATGTTGCTTCCTGTGGAGTGCTCAGAGAAAACATTGGGGGACTGGGGCATGTGAGTCCCAGTACTCCCGTCCCATGTTCTCCAGTACGCTTTGCGGCTGGACTCGGGGGACAGATGCTGAGTCATGTTTTCGGCCGAGTCAGGGGTGGTGGGGCCAGAGGCTGAAGAAAGGTAAGAGACAATATGTGTCAAGGAATACCCTTGGAAAAGTACCCGGAAGAAAACCCACCCATAAACGGGGAGAACATTCAAACTCCACACAGAGATGTCCGAGGGTGGAATTGAACTCGGCTCTTCTAGCTGTAAGGCTTGCGAGCTAACCACCCATCCGCTGTGCAGCCCATATTTGCATATTAACAATAATTCATGGTTCCATTTATCACAGTGAGTCTTCCAGGTCCTGATGCAGCAAAACAGTCCCAGACCATCACACTACCACCACCATATTTTACTGTTGGAATAATGTTCATTCATTTTCTACCGACGGTCGTCATCGGCTGTCTTCGGGCGAGAGACGGGGGTACACCCTGGACTGGTGGCCAGCCAATCACAGGACAAACAACCATTCACACTCACATTCACACTCACATTCATACCTATGGACAATTTGGAGACGCTAATTAACCTAGCATGTTTTTGGAATGTGGGAGGGAACCGGAGTACCCGAACATGCAAACTCCACACAGAGATGGCCGAGGGTGGAATTGAACCCCCGGTCTCCTAGCTGTAAGGTCTGCGTGCTAACCACTCGACCGCCATGCAGCCCCTCTAACAAGAGTATCAAAACTCCAACTCATCTAAAGTGAGCCTCCAACAATGCTGGTAAAAAGGAAAACCAAGTCACCTGGTAGATTGATGGTCTGGTCTCCAAGGAAGAGGCGCCTGGCAATACTTCGGCGGTACCAGGCTCTTGGGAAGGCCAGGATCTCACTCAGTCGTCTCATGTCATACTTGAAGGAAGCGGAGCCAATATCGCAGACAGCTACAAGGAAAAGATGACATTTCTTTCATAATTATAAACAGTTGTGTTTGGATTAGTGCTTGAAGAAGCGTATACTTAATATGCATCTTTGATAGGATATTTTGGTTTAAGTACACATTCAAGATTCAGCCTTCACAGCCCAGCGACTTTGCAGATTTTGGTCAAAAAAAATGTCTTTCTCCGAAAATTGTCTGTTTTTTTCACAGAAAACAAATCTAATTCGGGAATAAACTTAAAGCATATATGTGCCACTGCTTTAAAACGTTTGTCTTGATGCATCACGGATAACGTAATGTTTTGTCATCAAGGGATGAGATTTCACACCGTGTTCGATGGCCCTTCAACGCCACAGTTGCCGTGAAACGCAAAACTGTAACATACATTATCATTCATTAGTGCCGGATCAATCAGGATTCAAACAGTTATACTTCAACCCTAACATAATTTAATTATTCATTTATTCATTTTCTACCGCTTATCCTCACGAGGGGGTGCTGGAGCCTATCCCAGTTGTCTTGGTGGTGCGAGAGGCGGGGTACACCCTGAAATGGTGGCCAGCCAATCACAGGGCACATATAGACAAACAACCATTCACACTCACATTCATACCTATGGACAATTTGGAGTCGCTAATTAACCTAGCATGTTTTTGGAATGTGGGAGGAATGTCGGAGTATGCGGAGAAAACCCACGCATGCACGGCGAGAACATGCAAACTCCACACAGAGATAGCCGAGGGTGGAATTGAACTCGGGTCTCCTAGCTGTGAGGCCTGTGCGCTAACCACTCACACACCGTGCAGCCTTGATATCCATTATTATTCATTCATTCATTTTCTACCGCTAATCCTCCAAAGTGTTGCAGGGATGCTGGAGCCTATCCCAGCTGTCTTCAGGCAAGAGGCGGGGTACACCCTGGACTGGTGGCCAGCCAATCACAGGGCACATATAGACAAACAACCATTCACACTCACATTCATACCTATGGACAATTTGGACAATTAGCCAATTAACCTAGCATGTTTTTGGAATGTGGGAGAAAACTGGACTACCCGGAGAACATGCAAACTCCACACAGAGATGGCCGAGCGTGGAATTGAACTCGGGTCTCTTAGCTGTGAGGCCTGCGCGCTAACCACTTTTCACACCATGCATCCATGAATCAATCATTAATTCATTCATTCATTTTCTACCGCTTATCCTCCCGAGTGTCGAAGGTATGCTGGAGCCTATCCCAGCTGGCATCAGGCAAGAGGCGGGGTACACACTGGACTGGTGGCCAGCCAATCACAGGACACATATAGACAAACAACCATTCACACTCACATTCATACCTATGGACAATTTGGAGTGGCTAATTAACCTAGCATGTTTTTGGAATGTGGGAGGAAACCGGAGTACCCGGAGAAAACCCACGCATGCTCCGAAATGACCGAGGGTGGAATTGAACCCGGGTCTCCTGGCTGTGAGGCCTGCGTGCTCGCCACTCATGCAATTTAATTAATAACGTCCAAAATTCCCGAGTTCCAACTGTGGACTAAACAGGAATAACGTGATATTTGTCAAGTGTGCCAACAAACCTGAGATGTTGATGAGTGTGGTGTCCATTTTGCCTCCTTTACCAGGAATGAAGCTTTCTATAAACGTGGGGCCTCCAGTCCGCCTCATCCTGGATAAGCTGACTTTAACAAACTCCAGGTTGATACTCAGAGAGTCCTTCCTTCCCGTCACGGACGACGGCTCCTCATCTACCGTCCCTTTAAGAACAACATAGACGTTTACGGAAAACAGACCACAATATCATTTATTGTATGAAAAAAAAAGATAGAATTAGAATAGAATTAGCGTACCTAATGGGCTTGGACCCGGCGGCAGGCCAGTGACAGCAGATTTCTGCTTCCCGGCACCGTAGGGGTGGAAGACGTAGAGGGAGAAATCAGACATGCAGGCAGTGAAGCTCAGACCTGAGGAGTTACTTGGGGGTCCAGTCAGGTCTGACTGGCTGCTGTTGTGGCGGCTTCTGCCCAGAGGGCTACCCAGTAATGGAGAGGCTGGGGATGGGAAGAGAGCAAAATAAATACGTTGATATTTGACTTTTATTTGATTGTAATCGGCAGTACTGGGAATAACATACATCGACATAAAGCAGGGATAGACTGAATGGGGAATGATTACTACAGTGGAAGCCACTTAAGTCGCTTGAGTCCATGTCAACAATTAATCATGTCCTGTTTAAGTGCAAAATAAGCTCCTAATTAAAAGCATGGCAGTATTTTCCAAAACGTCAGTATCGTTAGCCAACAATAGAAAGATTGGCTCATGTACAAAAGCTTGATTATCATTGTGATCAATACATAAAACAAATGTACCTAATTTAATAAGCTTTGCTTCTTCCTACTCCTTTTGACTATATATTTATAGTATTGTATAGTACGTGTAAAATATTGTATATTACAGTAACAGTCCACCTGGTATTATTGTATCTGTAAAATTGTAATAATTGCAATCTGCTATTATTAATTATTTTATATTTATATTTAAATATAACAATTACAATAAAATAAAAATAATTATATTATTATTATTATGTAAAATATGCAAATATAACAATAATATTATATATAATTAATATAATAATTAGCGTTAATATAATAATTATAATAATCATAATAGTTCTAATAATAATTATAATAATCTAATAATAATAATAATAATTATTATTATTATGTGTGTGTGTCCCTTTTTTCAGGAACAACTTTGTAAACAACAGACCATGTCAAAAAACGAAATTGATAAAACCATCAAAAGGTTGGCTCAGGCCATGATGCCAGGTTGTATGTTGACTTTAAATGAAATACTTTGGAAAGATTGGGCGGGCCGTATTCAAACACTTGGCGGGCCGGATGTGGCCCCCGGGCCGTAGTTTGCCCACCCCTGGGTTAGTCAGTCGGAGGAGTGTTAAGATAAGAGGGTTCCACTGTACTGGACTATGATCTATTTATTAGTCCAAAAGTCATATGTACAGTATGTAGTACTGTAATCTTACATTGATGAGACATACAGTAGTATGTACATGGGAGTACTTTGCAGAAATTCACTTATAACGGTCGGTGAACAGTGATAAACGAGGGACAATGACTTTTCGGTGGCAATTTCACTGCTGTGATATTGTGCAATGACAATAAAGAAAGTCTACCCATCTATCTATCTATCTATCTATCTATCTATCTATCTATCTATCTATCTATCTATCTATCTATCTATCTATCTATCTATCTATCTATCCATATATCCATATATCCATATATCCATATATCCATATATCCATATATCCATATATCCATCCATCTACATCAACCAAAAAGCCACAGACCTTTGCTAGGAGGTAGTTTAGGGATATGCTGCGCTGGTGGAGTGGAGGAGGGTGGGTGCGACCCGTCATTTGGATGAGCTCCAGTCGTGGTCTCCAATTCACCACGGTTAGAGGAGAAGACCAGATCCAAGGAGGGCAGCTTGAGCATACATTCAACTCTGGACATGGGAAGGCAGCTGAAGCGAATCTGAGAGGGCTGAAAAGACACATACGAGGACATGAACACTGAATATTCTTAGATTTATAGATTTAAAAAAAAAAAAACACACCAGTATATTTTATATATTTATTATTATTTTTTTATTTAATATTTTATTTTATTTTTATTTCCTTATTTCTAAAACTTGCTGATATAGTTCATCTTCAAACAGCTAAAATAATGCATAGGGCTAAAAATAACCAATTAGCTAAAAATGTCTTCCAATACTTCTCTACAAGAGAGGAGAAATATGATCTTAAACTAGCAGGAAAGCAGGAAGTGAACAAATGTAACAGTTACTGATTGTAAAAGTACCAGATGGAGGGGTAGGATTTAATAAGCTTTGCTTCTTCCTACTCCTTTTGGACATGTGGAACTGGGAACTGATTATGGGATGCATGTTCAAATGGAATTAAACCATTAAAAAAATAATTAAAACAATTAAAAACAAATTTTTAATTAAAAAAATAAAATAAAAAAAAAACTCAAATTATATTAGGAAATGTTCAAATGAAATTAAACCATTAATTTTTTTTTAATTAAAAATATTTTTTTTAATTTAAAACTTTTTTTTTTTTAATTAAATTATAAAATTAAAATAAACTTAAATTATATTAGAAAGCAGGAAGTGAACAAATGTAACAGTTACTGATTGTAAAAGTAACAGATGGAGGGGTAGGATTTAATAAGCTTTGCTTCTTCCTACTCCTTTTGGACATGTGGAACTGTGAACTGATTATGGGATGCATTCAATTGTAATCTGATGCATGTTCAAATGAAATTAAACAATAATTAAAAAAAAAACTCAAATTATATTATGGAAAGCAGGAAGTGAACAAATATAACAGTTACTGATTGTAAAAGTACCAGATGGAGGGGTAGGATTTAATAAGCTTTGCTTCTTCCTACTCCTTTTGGACATGTGGAACTGGGAACTAATTATGTGATGCATTCAATTGTAATCTGATGCATGTTCAAATGGAATAAAACCATTACCATTACCATATTTGGTCATATAATTCCAGGAAACGTGTTGTACCTGAACTCTGACATAGACAACCACATCCACAGGGAAAGAAGAATATGCCGATGTGGAGGAAGAAACCAGCGAGGTGGTGGACTCCTCCAGTGGTTCTACTGTATCAAACTGTCCCATGTCCTCTTCCTGGGACGCCACGACTGAAATAAAAAAAGAGTTGAGTATAAAAAAAAAAAAAACGGTGACGGATGTGACGGATTGCGTAATCACGTTTCAGCAAACAAACCTGCGTAGCTTCGTTCCACTGGGGTGATGGGAATGGTTTCGAGTGCTTTTTCCAAGAAGTCGAGCAGACAAGGACTGATGACCATTTCTTCTGGTAGAGTCTGAAGAGCCACCCAGGCGTACAGCTTGGCTGTTTTCACTCCTCCGCTTCCTTTAGTTTTGGCTAGAAACACACGTTGACGTTAAAAAACTTGAAGTTCATGTCTTTGGGCGAAGAAAAATCCGCTAAATGAATTTAGTTTTTTTTTTAATATGCACAAGGATGCAATGGAAGGACATGGAGAGCGCAGAGTGTTATTGGCTACAGATGGCGCTAGGACATGCAATCGAAAATGACGTGAACAATCAATACCTGATGACACAGATGGGGGCGGGGGAGGTAGGAGTGAGTTAGTCTTGCTTTGGACAGCATTTGGAGGACCATGATCTTTCATACCATACAGCTTGGACTCTTTGGAGAGAGTGCGCGAGAGCGAGGATCCACGTGAGGCATTCGGCGACTCGGTCTTAAGGGTCTTGGAGTTATAGTGCAACTGGAATTTGAGGGGGGGAGATTAATAATTAATAATTAATAATTCAAAGCGATACGTTCTATTACAAACAGTGGCCATTTTGGATCGCTGATGGAGAAACTGACCTTTACATCCACTCCTGGAATATAGAAAACGGTGGTCTCGAGGTCGTTGGATTTGGTCTGCAGGGAAGAGGGACATTTCTTGCCGGCGAGCAGATGAGTGGTGGAGATATAAGTGGGCTGCATTTTTTTCTTCTTGGGGGGTGATTCCTGGTCGAGACTCCGAAGGCTGCGATCACAGCTCCTAGAAAACGGGCAAAAAGTCATGAAAAAAGGAAGTTAGCATCTGGTTAGTGTGGTTTTTTTTTGGCTAATGTTCAAAATTTTGGGTAAAATTTTGAAATATGGAACATCTCTTGTTGTCTTATTAGTAAACCTCATGAGTCCAACTGTGATTTTGAGGTGGAGTGGGGTCGAATTTAACAATCGATTTTGAATTGATTAACACAACCAAAATTTTTAACAAAATTATTTGTTTTTATTATCATTTTTTTAATGGTAATGATTTTACTTAATTTGAACATGCATCAGATTACAATTGAATGCATCCCATAATCAGTTCACAGTTCCACATGTCCAAAAGGAGTAGGAAGAAGCAAAGCTTATTAAATCCTACCCCTCCATCTGGTACTTTTACAATCAGTAACTGTTACATTTGTTCACTTCCTGCTTTCCTAATATAATTTTTTTTATTATTTAATTTTTTAATTTTAATTTTAAAATTTTGTTTTAAATAGAAAAATTTTAACATTTAAATTTAAAAATTTCATTTGTTTTTTTCAATTAAAAATTTTTTTTTAATGGTTTTATTTCATTTGAACATGCATCAGATTACAATTGAGTGCATCCCATAATCAGTTCACAGTTCCACATGTCCAAAAGGAGTAGGAAGAAGCAAAGCTTATTAAATCCTACCCCTCCATCTGGTACTTTTACAATCAGTAACTGTAACATTTGTTCACTTCCTGCTTTCCATAATACAGTTTAAGTTTTTTTTTTGTTGTTGTTTTCTTTTTAATAATGTACCTCGTACCAAAGTATGAGGTGATATGGACCATCCAATGACATAATGGGTACCATAGTAAGTGTCAACACTTTTAGCTAATTGGTTATTTTTAGCCTCATGCATTATTTTAGCTGTTTGAAGATGAACTATATCAGCAAGTTGAAGTATTTGTGATTTTAGAAATAAGGAGTTAGTATGTTCTCTGTAGGCGCCATTATGAATTATCCTTACTGGCCTTTTTTGCAGTACATTTTTAGCGAGTGAAGATTTGTGATAATTTGTGAAGCAAAGGTGAGAAAAATACACAGAGAAATGGAACCGCTAGATTTTGTAGCTTGTTCAAACGTTTTTTTTTTTAATTGAAAAAATGTTTTTTTCATTTTTGTCATTTTTTTTTAATTTTATTTTTGTCACGTACCGAAGTACTCGGTGATATGAGCATCCAATGCCATAATGGGTACCATAGTAAGTGTCAATATAGTGATATATATATATGCAATTTTTTTATTCCTGACCTCCAGAGATTGAGACAAGACTGTAAAGGAGATGACGTTTACTGCACCTCTTGAAGGAAATGTCCTCGTGCTCAGGTTGCTGAGTGCTGGGATGAAGAACACATTTCCCGCTGTCGATTTCCACACGAACGTCGAGCTCAAAGTCGATGTTTCTTTCAGTGGTTGGGCCACTGAAACCCCGACTGCCAGGCGTACTTGGCCAACGCTCGCTGAACAACTGACTGACTGCAGAAAAGCCCGATGGTTTCCTGTGAGGCGCTTGGCTAAAAAGAAAAGGAGCAAAAGTGTTCAATGGAAATATAAATATTACATCAAAACAGAAATAATTACAGTATTGACCTGAATGCAAGAGGGGTTGTTTTTTTCTACTATAAAAAGTCTCTCTTTGTTCTGCGCAAACGCCATTATATATAAGAAAAATATATTTTTTATTTTTTTCATTGATTTAATTTCTCTTCTTTTATATTATTATTATTAGTAGTACCGTATTTTCTGGACTATAAGTCGCTCCGGAGGATAAGTCACATAAGTCCAAAAAAGCATAATGAGGTTGAAAAAAAAAACATACATAAGTTGCACTGGAGTATAAGTCGCAGCGTCATACAGATTTTCGACTATCGGAATACAAAATATATTTATAAACTGTATTTTGTGCTCAGTTGTGTTGTCATTGACTAATATTTAAATTACCGTATTTTCTATACTATAAGTCTCTCCGGAGTATATATAAGTCGCATAAGTCCAAAAAAGCATAATTAGGTAGAAAACAACATACATAAGTCGCACTGGAGTATAAGTCGCACAAGGCCAAAAATGCATAATTGGAGGAAAAAACATACATAAGTCGCTCCGAGGTATAAATCGCACAAGACCAAAAATGCATAATAAGGGGAAAAAACATACATAAGTCGCACTGGAGTATAAGTCGCACAAGGCCAAAAATGCATAATTAGGTAGAAAAAAACATACATAAGTCGCACTGGAGTATAAGTCCCACAAGGCAAAAAATGCATAATTAGGTAGGAAAAAACATACATAAGTCGCTCCGAAGTATAAATCACACAAGACCAAAAATGCATAATAAGGGAAAAAAAACATACATAAGTCGCACTGGAGTATAAGTCGCACAAGGCCAAAAATGCATAATTAGGTAGAAAAAACATACATAAGTCGCACTGGAGTATAAGTCGCACAATGCTAAAAATGCATAATTAGGTAGAAAAAAACATACATAAGTCACACTGGAGTATAAGTCGCAAAAGGCCAAAAATGCATAATTAGGTAGGAAAAAACATACATAAGTCGCACTGAAGTATAAGTCGCACAAGGCCCAAAATGCATAATAAGGTAGAAAAAAACATACATAAGTCGCACTGGAGTATAAGTCGCACAAGGCTAAAAATGCATAATTAGGTAGAAAAAACATACATAAGTAGCACTGGAGTATAAGTCGCAAAAGGCCAAAAATGCATAATTAGTTAGGAAAAAACATACATAAGTCGCACTGAAGTATAAGTCGCACAAGGACAAAAATGCATAATTAGGTAGGAAAAAACATACATAAGTCGCTCCGGAGTATAAGTCACACAAGGCCAAAAATGCATAATAAGGGAAAAAAACATACATAAGTCGCACTGGAGCGCTAACAAAAATATTTGAATAATGTAATGTGCAATGAAAATTGCGTTGCGATTTGAACGGGTCTTTTTCCGACCTAACTCCAGCACACGTCATTAATGCTATGAAGTGCTAATGCTATGCGATGCTAATGCTTTAATACTTCCAGGCAAGGGATGGTGAACCTGCCGCCACTTGATTTCAAGTCGCAGGAACAGCCAACCTATGAAAAAAAACTGCGACTTATTGTCCGTAAAATACGGTATTATTAATCTATCAGTTATTGTAGAACATTTCCAAAAACTAACCTTGAAAAAAAAAGGTAATCTATACTAGTTTATATATAATCAGAGTCGTCTTATATTCGGGTCAATACAGCAGTTCTGTCAAAGCATCATATTGTCAACATAGTGAACATTAATCCAAATAATGTAGAAGGAAACAAAAACCTACAAGGGTCTTCGATAGCTGAGCGGTCTCTCACGTTCAAACTCATCGTCCTTTTCTGAATCCTCAGACGAAGACGAGGACAGGTCGTCTCGCCGCATGTCGTCGTGCTGGAAGGGAATCGTGGGTGAGAGGACAGCAGGAGTGCAAGGAGCGCTGAACACCGAGCACCGGTCTCCAGTCGGAGATGAAGAATGGAGGTGGTGGTGAGGTTGATGAGGATGGGATGGATCGTCGATGGTGACTGATAAAAGGTCCATCTCTGACTCTTCGGGGAACTTCACAAAAACATCAAAGTCAATGGAGGGCAGTTGATGTCGGAACATAAATAGGAAGCTATTTATGGATTTACGATATCAGGAATTTTAAAGCAATCCAAATGATACCCAACCCGCCTAGAGATGAGAACCAATGAAGGAGAAGGTTCTGTTATGAAGTAATAACAATATAATTATCATTACAAGTATCATCTGAAGACATTACACCACCACCGTGTTATTTTTCTCAGACATCAGGCACTTAGAATAAAACCACATAGATGGTGAAGGAGATGAGGTTGGCATGACAACACGACCAGGAGAAAATGAAAAACACAAATAAATAAAGAAGAATATGCAAAAAGGTGATTGCAATGAGTTATGCAAGTACACAAAATGGAAAACACAAGTAACAGTACTACAAATACTACTCACTTTGAAGGCTGGATCAACTAGCAATGTATATGGTTTCTCTTTTTTAAAACATGTCGGAACATATATTATTTTAAATAACATGCAAATAAATAAATAGCTTACAGAAAAAAAAACAGGAAGTTAAGTCAAGAATGTCAACAACATATCGGATCTGCCAGTTGACATTTTAGAACAGGTCATCTCTAGAATGGGCGATACCCGTTTTGGAGTGGCAAAAGGGAACCACTGCAGTTCAAGCGATGCCCATGCATGATTATTGTTAGAAATCAGCAATTTATTAGTTTTTGAAAAGCCAATTAGGAGGTTTAAAAAGAGTTCCCAGACAGGATGAGAATATGTGGACTTCAAAATGTACATTTCGGTTTTCCTCGTTTATTTGACCAGAATAGCCCGAACCCACATAGCAACAGGGAAAAAACTGTGGAATTATAATAAAATATATTGTTATTTTTAAGCTGCATGGTGGTCGAGTGGTTAGCAAGCAGGCCTCGTATGTTCCTATGTATGTTCTCCGCTGTGCATGCGTGGGTTTTCTTCCGGTTTCCTCCCACATTCCAAAAACATGCTAGGTTAATTAGCGACTCCAAATTGTCCATAGGTATGAATGTGAGTGTGAATGGTTGTTTGTCTATATGTGCCCTGTGATTGGCTGGCCACCAGTCCAGGGTGTACCCCGCCTCTCACCTGAAGACAGCCGGTGACGACCGTCGTGAGGATAAGCAATAGAAAATGAATGAACATTATTCCAACAGTAAAATATGGTGGTGGTAGTGTGATGGTCTGGGACTGTTTTGCTGCATCAGGACCTGGAAGACTCACTGTGATAAATGGAACCATGAATTATTGTTAATATGCGAATATGGGCTGCACGGCGGATGAGTGGTTAGCTCTCAAGCCTCACAGCTAGGAGAGCAGAGTTCAATTCCACCCTCGGCCATCTCTGTGTGGAGTTTGCATGTTCTCCCCGTGCATGCATGGGTTTTCTCCGGGTACTCCGGTTTCCTCCCACATTCCAAAAAACATGCTAGGTTAATTAGCGACTCCAAATTGTCCATAGGTATGAATGTGAGTGTCAATGGTTGTTTGTCTATATGTGCCCTGTGATTGGCTGGCCTCCAGCACCCCCCCCCCCCCACGACCCTAAAAAGCCAGCATCCTGAAAGCCGAAGCCAATATTTGATCATCCTGTCTGGCTTTTCAACCTCCTAGCAATGCGATCATCACAGAGAAGAAGAGAAAGTATTGTATTATTTGGTAGTAGTAGTAGAAGTGTACTTTTTAACAAATACCTTGAACACATCTCCTGGACTGACAGGTGCAATTGCAGACTCCAGTGCCTGATTATCAATGTTGAACCAACAAAAGAGGAATCAAAATAAAATGGAACTTTCATAAATGAAAAAAAAAATAAATGAAAACTGAAAATATAAAATATATAGTAAAATAATATTTGCCCTGGGTTTATTGTAGAAAGACTTTATAGTACTAATAGGGCATATAAGTTGTGGGTAAGGCCATGTAAGATTATTTATTGAGTAAATTACATCCAGAAATGAATAATTGTATATTTTAGATGGTTGGCTAAGGCCCTGTTATATTATTACTATTATATTTACATCAGTAATTGTGTGTGGGAATGCCTCATGGATATGAAAGATGAAAAGTGTCATGGGAGTCATGATGTGATGATGATGTGATGATGATGTGATGATGATGTGCCTGAGGCTAGCTACTAATGTTAGCCATCATTGAATGCATACTGGAACTCAGGGGTGGGCAAATATTTTGACTCGTGGGTCGCATTGAGTTAACAAAATTGTCCGGGGGGCTAAAACAAATATTTAACACACACTATTTTATGCTTATAATTTTTATAATAAATTTCCTTCAATTATTTGTCTAATTTTATCTTTTTTTTTAAACAAAATAAGACATCAAACTTGCAAGTCATGTTGCCAATTTGTATGTTAAAAGTTAGACTTAGAAAGCAACTGGAGGGCCGGATTCAAATGCTTGGTGGACCACATGTGGCCACCGGGCCGCAGTTTGCCCACCCTTTGATGAATTGTTGCTTGCTTCTCCGAAACTGCTTTGGTGTGTGTGTGTGTGTGTGTGTGTGTGTATACACGCTAAAGACGTATACCAAAATAGTGAAGAGCACCCGGCCAAAATTTGTTGAATAAAATGGCTAAACCCATCTATGATGTTCAAATCATAAAACATGACATAAGTAGATAATAACACACATATATCAAGGATGTAGCTTTGTTATTTACCGTATTTTCCGGACTATAAGTCACACTTTTTTTCATAGGTTGGCTGTTCCTGCGACTTATACTCCAGAGCGACTTATAAATGAAAAAAGTGTTTATGTTCCATAAACACTGGACACCTTTTGTGTTCATGTTTATGTTTTGTGTAGCTGAATTAGCATTGTGTTAGCATATCTTACACCTATTCAGCCTGTTCTCTATTCTTTTATTCATGTTAGAACTTGCCTTCCAAGATGACGTAATGTCTGTTTTGGTCAAGTAGTTTGGAAAATAAATTACCCGCAAAAAAATGCGACATACTCCAGTGCGACTTATGTATGTTTTTTTCTACCTAAGGATGTATTTTTGGCTTTGTGGGACTTATACTCCAATGCGACTTATGTATGTTTTTTCCTACCTAATTATGCATTTTTGGCCTTGTGAGACTTGTACTGCAGTGCGACTTACGTATGTTTTTTTTCTACCTAATTATGCATTTTTGGCCTTGTGCGACTTATACTCCAGTGCCACTTATGTATGTTTTTTTCTACCTAATTATGCATTTTTGGCCATGTGCGACTTGTACTGCAGTGCGACTTACGTATGTTTTTTCTACCTAATTATGCATTTTTGGACTTGTGTGACTTATACTCCAGTGCGACTTATGTATGTTTTTTTTCCTACCTTATTGTGCATTTTGGGACTTGTGTGACTTATACTCCAGTGCGACTTATGTATGTTTTTTTTCTACCTAATTATGCATTTTTGGCCTTGTGCGACTTATACTCCAGTGCGACTTACGTATGTTTTTTCTACCTAATTATGCATTTTTGGACTTGTGTGACTTATACTCCAGTGCGACTTACGTATGTTTTTTCTACCTAATTATGCACTTTTGGCCTTGTGCGACTTATACTCCAGTGCGACTTATGTATGTTTTTTTCTACCTAATTATGCATTTTTGGCCTTGTGCGACTTGTACTCCAGTGCGACTTATGTATGTTTTTTTCCGACCTAATTATGCATTTTTGGCCTTGTGCGACTTATACTCCAGTGCAACTTATGTATGTTTTTTTCTACCTAATTATGCATTTTTGGCCTTGTGCGACTTGTACTCCAGTGCGACTTATGTATGTTTTTTTCCGACCTAATTATGCATTTTTGGCCTTGTGCGACTTATACTCCAGTGCAACTTATGTATGTTTTTTTCTACCTAATTATGCATTTTTGGCCTTGTGCGACTTATACTCCAGAGCGACTTATAGTCCAGAAAATACGGAAAGTACTGCATGAAGGACAATGTTCATGTTACCGTATCCTGAATGTTGAAAGTGACTCTGGGTCCAGGAGAAGATGCATCCACGCGCACGTCAGGGAAGTCATCCACATCTCCTATTCTGGAACTGCAAACAGCAAGTGGCATACAAAATCTTGATCATGAAGTATTATGCAGTATTAATATTAAAATTCAAGCTTTATTAAAAGAAAATGATATTTGCAGTCAATCTTTCATTCATACTATTTGGTCCTCATTTAACTGCATATTATACTGAGGGCTGGCAGCAGTATATAGTACGCATCCTTCGCTTCAAGAAAATTGCCTCGGAGAAAAAAATCGACGCATGAATTAATTATGCCCATTTTTAGCCGTTTTTATAATTTGACTTGAATGAATTATCTTGCCGTCGTTACCTCTGTCTGTCCATCCTTTTTAAAGGTGGTCGACCTGCTGCTGTTGAGATGCTTTTGGAGCGGTTGTAGCTTGGTTTGTAGCCAAGACCCCACTTATCCTTTAGGGAGGCCGCCTAGCAGAGGGACAAAAACAAAGTCACAAATATTTAAAGTTATGAATATTTGAAGTTACGAAGGAAACGGTGTCGTTCTTGAGTCGCGGCTAGTACCATTGAGAGGAGAGCTTACCCTCATGCTGGAACGACGCAGCTTCTTTCTGACATCTCGTCTGATGTCATTGACGGCCACAGACTCCAGCTGTTGGTAACGCTGAATCTCTTGGTTGATGGTGCCTTCACTTGCACCCAATTTCCTAAGGAGTTTTCACAAAATAGAGAGCACTTTAAGAGCACGGTTAACCATAAATCTGCAGGGCATGCAGACTGCAAACTTGGAATTTAGCTTAGTGATTTTGCTTGTGTGGTTCGCAGCTAGGAGACCGAAGTTCAATTCCACCCTCGGCCATCTCTGTGTGGGGTTTGCATGTTCTCCCCGTGCATGCGTGGGTTTTCTCCGGGTACTCCGGTTTCCTAATTGGCGACTCCAAATTGTCCATAGGTATGAATGTGAGTGTGAATGGTTGTTTGTCTATATGTGCCCTGTGATTGGCTGGCCACCAGTCCAGGGTGTACCCCGCCTCTCGCCCAAAAGACAGCTGGGATAGGCTCCATGGTTTAACCATCATTCTCTATACGCCACCAGTTGACATCCGTTACACATGCACACAGTTTCTTTATTCTGTTCATAAAAACTAAAAAATAATTATCATTGAATTAAATAAAATTAAAAATATTAAAAAAATAAATTAAATTAAAAATATTTAAAAATAAATTAAAAATATTTAAAAATAAATTAAAAATATTTAAAAATAAATTAAAAATATTTTAAAACGAATTAAATTTAAAAAATATTTAAAAATAAATTAAATTAACAATATTTAAAAATAAATTAAAATTGACAATATGTAAAAATAAATTAAATCGACAATATTTAAAAATAAATTAAATCGACAATATGTATAAATAAATTAAATCAACAATATTTAAAAATAAATTAAATTAACAATATTTAAAAATAAATTAAATTGACAATATGTAAAAATAAATTAAATCAGCAATATTTAAAAAATAAATTAAATTGACATTATGTAAAAATAAATTAAATCGGCAATATTTAAAAATAAATTAAATTGACAATATGTAAAAATAAATTAAATCGACAATATTTAAAAATAAATTAAATTAAAGAATAAAAAATAAAAAACAAGAAACTTACAAAAAAAAAAACTAAGGTAACATAGGTCCTAAAAATAAAGTCAACATTTCAAAAAAAGAAAAATAATTAAAAACCAAACTATCATTAAAATTTATTGCAAATGAATTGCAATTAAAACATCTAATTGATTGTTAGTACGCCTATCCTAATGTCTTTCCCTTTGCATAATTAAACGTGCAAGTGTCAGTGTTGACGCCAGACTCTTACTTGAGGTCATCGATGACCTTGGCCTGTTCGTTTAGCTCACGGATATCCACTACCCTCTTGGTAAACTTCCTGCCACGGGGGTCAACCACCTGGTTCCCCATCAGCATCTGCCTCCTGGGATCAACCGTCTCCTGTTGGGACAACGGGTACAATGTTGATAATAATTCAAACCCACCAAATCCCCACCTTGAAAACACGTCCAGACACGGCTCCGAGTGGGTGATTAATGTGTTATTAGTCTTATTAGAATTCAATCAAATTTGTGGTAATATGAGGCGAAAGTCACGAAAACCAGGGACACCAACACCACCGTCACCAACAAAGTGAAGGAAGGAAAGACAATTTGAGATCTTTCCGACGATTGTGCAACACCGATTTATGTCATCTCACCAAAAATTACTGCACATCTTAATGAGGAGGCCAGTGAGTCCAAATTCTAAGCAATACTATTTTGAAACCGGTTTTATTATTTAGGTGTAGTATTGCTTAGAATTTTGCAACCATTTGTTTACAGAAAGGTCGGACATCTCGGAAAAAGAATTTGACACCAGGCTGGCTACATACACAGGCCCAGGAGAGTGGTCTTTGTTCCCGGGTACTGCCCGCGGAAAGGCGGGGAGTGGGACAGTTTAAGTAGTCGGCCGGGACAGATACACTCTGAGGTCTGGGACTGAGGCCCAGGATGTGGTTTACCAGACGTTTCTTTAATGTCAGCCGTGGGCTGAACTGGCTCTCAGGACTCTGCAGGAACACGTTAGGGACAAATCAATGATGTCATATTTTGGAAATGAAGTGTGGTTGGTTTCCTGTATTTTTCCATATGAGCTTATTTCCAGAAGCCGCTAAATTCGACTGTTTGAGTTCTTCAAGGTTTTTCCACACAAACATGTCAACAACTTTTTACATAAACATACTCAAAATATCAGCATACTTCATTAAAACGACCAAAAAAATCCTGCTTATGTTGATGAAATTTGAATTGGAATTGTAAAAGAAAAAAAAAAGAGCTGAAATGATGTGTTTACATAATAACATTGTTATTTATAATAATTATTCCCAGACATTATTATATTATATATTATTATTATATATTATTATTATTATGATTATTATCATCATCCTGTCCAGCCATTGGGGCAGACATTATCATTATCATTATCATTATCATCATCCGGTCCAGCCATTATTATCATTATGATTATTATTATCATTATCTTTATCATCATCATCATCATCATCCTGTCCAGCCATTGGGGCAGACATTATTATTATTATTATATATTATTATTATATATCATTATTATCATCATCATCATCCTGTCCAGCCATTGGGGTAGACATTATTATTATCATTATTATCATCCTGTCCAGACATTATTATTATTATTAATTATTAATTATTCATCATTATTATTAAATATTATTATTATTATTATTATTATTATTATTATTATTATTATTATTATTATTATTATTATTATTATTATTATCATCATCATCATCATCATCATCCTGTCCAGCCATTGGGGTAGACATTATTATTATCATTATTATCATCCTGTCCAGACATTATTATTATTATTAATTATTAATTATTCATCATTATTATTAAATATTATTATTATTATTATTATTATTATTATTATTATTATTATTATTATTATTATTATCATCATCATCATCATCATCATCCTGTCCAGCCATTGGGGCAGACATTATTATTATCATCATCGTCATTATTATTATTATTATCATTATTATTATTATCATTATCATCATTATTATTATCATTATTATTACCATTATTATCATAATCGTCCTGTCCAGCCATTATTATTATTATTATTATTATCATCATCATTATCATCCTGTCCAGCCATTGGGGCAGACATTATTATCATCATCGTCATTATTATTATTATTATTATCATTATTATTATCATTATTATCATAATCATCCTGTCCAGCCATTATTATTATTATTATCATCATCATTATCATCCTGTCCAGCCATTGGGGCAGACATTATTATTATTATTATCATCATCATTGTCATTATCATTATTATTATCATTATGTATTATTACAGTATTATTATTATCTAAATGCCCTTTAGATTTGCTCTGCCAGGGAAAATAGTAAGCTACATCTCCCAGTTATACGGAGTATTATTTGGCTTTATTTTGGTGGTTTGTTGCAAATTTGGAGCGACCGGAGCAGGAGGGGATGGAAAAGAAGAAAACGTACGTATGTGAATGTGTGTGTGTGTGTGGGGCTTGCCTATGGAAGTAACACTGATCTTGCCCATGGAAGAATTGAAGTCCCGGGCCGCAAAATACAACTTGTTATGCCGCAAAACATCCATTCATTCATTTTGCTAAACGGCACCACCAAAAAAGAGTCGATGCCGTGACGTCAGACAAGAAGGACCTACTGGCGATATACTATACATCTTTGGTCTTTTGTGTTATTGTTTTATGACATTTTGTAAACTAATCTTTATTTTTGTTATGGACTACTATTACTGTCTTGCAACAAATGTAAAATAAATATGGACTGACCAAGTGTATGGTGGGGGACATGGTGTCACAGTCATCTTCATCTGAAAGGTCTGCCATGTTGACCGAGTTGAGGTCGCCGATGTCTTCCACGTCGTCCTCTCCCGTCAGTGACGTCAGCGTATTTCCCAGAGCGTTGAGGCGTTTTCCGATGTTGGGGTCCATGTGAACATCGATGCCGCACATTTTCCAAAGCACGTTCAGGGTCCACGTTCCAGCACTACTGCTCTCTGGAAGACCAAGATGCAGGAACAAGGAATGAAAATGGAAAATTCAGATACAAAGTGAAGTGTCGGATATATTTTATCGACTCAAACTTACCAGCAGAGGGCTGCCCCGTGGTCCTGGAACACACTTCGTATGTACCATCGGGTACTATACCTGAGTATGAACATGACAAAAATACTTCAATGATGAATGAAATTCAGTCACAGGAAACTGTAAAGTGTTTTCACTTACAAGCATTCATGACCAGATCGCCTCGGATTTCGGGTTTCCAGTCGTCCCAAGAGGTCTCAAAGCCTTCCGCGAAGCGGATGCAGAAATTCTTGAAGTGGCCTTTGCTCACCAAGGACTCGGATGAGCAGGCGGTGATCAATGTGCTCTCAATGGTTAAAACCAGAGCTGAGCCGGTGTCGAAATCTATGCTGTGGTTTGCCTGGTGGTGAAGCGGGAAAGTGGGGTGAGTTACTTAGTAGTACAGGTAAACATAAGTACTTGAATGGTAACACTTCACTTTGCTTTTTATCACTTTTAGATACTATACTAATATTATGATTATGGGTGTCTTTGTTCACTTCCTGCTTTCCTAATATAATTTGAGTTTTTTTTTAATGCATCACATAATCAGTTCCCAGTTCCACATGTCCAAAAGGAGTAGGAAGAAGCAAAGCTTATTAAGTCCTACCCCTCCATCTGGTACTTTTACAATCGGTAACTGTTACATTTGTTCACTTCCTGCTTTCCATAATACAATTTGAGTTTTTTTATTTTATTTTTTTAATAAAAATTTTCTTTTTAATTGTTTTAAAATTTTTTTAATGGTTTTATTTCATTTGAACATGCATCATATTACAATTGAATGCATCACATAATCAGTTCCCAGTTCCACATGTCCAAAAGGAGTAGGAAGAAGCAAAGCTTATTAAATCCTACCCCTCCATCTGGTACTTTTACAATCGGTAACTGTTACATTTGTTCACTTCCTGCTTTCCATAATATAATTTGAGTTTTTTATTTTATTTTTTTAATTAAAAATTTCTTTTTAATTGTTTTAAAAAATGTTAATGGTTTTATTTCATTTGAACATGCATCATATTACAATTGAATGCATCACATAATCAGTTCCCAGTTCCACATGTCCAAAAGGAGTAGGAAGAAGCAAAGCTTATTAAATCCTACCCCTCCATCTGGTACTTTTACAATCGGCAACTGTTACATTTGTTCACTTCCTGCTTTCCATAATACAATTTGAGTTTTTTATTTTATTTTTTTAATAAAAATTTTCTTTTTAATTGTTTTACATTTTTTTAAATGGTTTTATTTCATTTGAACATGCATCATATTACAATTGAATGCATCACATAATCAGCTCACAGTTCCACATGTCCAAAAGGAGTAGGCAGAAGCAAAGCAAAGCCTCCATCTGGTACTTTTACAATCACTAACTGTTACATTTGTTCACTTCCTGCTTTCCTAATATAATTTAAGTTTTTTTTCATTTTATTTTTTTAATATGTGCATTGTTTGAGGTCCTTACTCAATCCATTCCATAGTTTGATTCCACATACTGAAATGCTATGGCTAGCATAACGTAGTCCTAGCATAGAAGTGTTTCAAATGGAGTTCTTCCCTGAGATCAAATTTCTCCTCTCTTGTAGAGAAGTATTGGATGACATTTTTAGCTAATTGGTTATTTTTAGCCTTATGCATTATTTTAGCTGTTTGAAGATGAACTATATCAGCAAGTTGAAGTATTTGTCATTTTAGAAATAAGGAGTTAATATGTTCTCTGTAGGCGGCATTATGAGTTATCCTTACTGACCTTTTTTGCATAACTCTGGTAAAATTGATAATTTGTTAATAGTTGGGTTGTTTATATTGTTTATTTTTTATATTGTGTATTTTGCTGCTCTCTTTGCTGCTCTGCAATGCAAATTTCCCCACTGAGGGACGAATAAAGGGATATCTTACAATCAATACAATCGAACGACTAAAAGCTACAGTGGAATGTTACCAAACTTTATGTCAGATTGTTGCATTTATTATTATTATTACCTGAATTTCTGAATACACAACATGGATCAAATCATAATATCAATGTGTTTAAACAAATTTGGACAATCAATCACAGGAATTCAGGTAATTTAAGTTCAACATGCTTGCTTCCCCCACAAGCGTGTCATGTGACTTAGTGAATGTAATCATTTGGTATTAAAAAAAAAGTGATTGTCCTGAAAAAGAATGTGGTTTTAATCCAAAGTTAAGAAGGCCCACGCCGGAAACGATTCAGACACCACCACCTCTGTTAGTAAAGACAAAAGTTGGGAATTGAACTTTGAAGTCACCGCCGTTTTAGACAATGCAAATTGCAACAGATTCCTTTGAAGATTGATGTTGACAGTCAGCCATTGATTGTCCCCTCAGCAAGCCATTACAAGGTAAATAAATAGCAGGTTACTTTTTGGGCATTTTTATGCTGGGCTTTTGATTGGCGGGGACCCGATTCAGAGTCGACGCCCTCTGTACCAGGTGCTTGTCCTTTCTATGGAAATAAGTCATGGCATGGTAATAATATACCCAAATATGCTTTACATCAAAGTCGTAGTAGAAGTCTAACATCAACTGACATTTGAATGAGGAACGTCAACAAACTGTGCTCCCCTCTTGTTGTTAAAGCTGTTACAGTAAAGTCTCGTTATATCGATATCGGTTATAACGAATTACTGCTTATTACGATACTATTTTCATTTCCCGGCAAATTTCTAGTTTTTTATGATATAATTAGTTCCGTTAGTACGATACCCGGTTATTATGATAATCCGGTTACTACAATGCCCTTTTCATCTCCCGCCAGCCAATTTGGTCTGCTTATATCGATACAAAAGCAGCTTAAATCAATCTTTGCTTAAGGATTTCAATACCAAAAAAGAACACGGCGAACGGCTGCTTCCAGTCAACTTTATTTTTCACACTTCCACCACCAGAGCGCAGCACACACACCGATTCCCGCACTTCCTGGTTCACAGGTCATGCTCAACCCGCCCCACATAGCTGGCCAAACACATGCCTGCAACAGAAGAAGCAACTGACATAGCATACACACCTATTCCAACGAAGACACAAGCGTACAAATACATGTATTTAATTGTGTTGTATTCAGATATCTTTTTATCGCTTGCAATAATCACTGTTTTTCATATGTACATGCTGGCGGTTCTTCTGTTGCAGGCATGTTCTATACTATAGAACAATGTCGAGTGCATTATTGCTCACTTTTAATGCAGTTCGGCGCAGAATCGGCTATATCGACAGTCCGGTTATATCGATATTTTTTCCGACTCCCGACAATATCGATATAACGAGACTTTACTGTATATCAACGTTCGATGGAGAGAAAATAAACAATGAAAATAAACAATAATTTCACTTGTATCTCCCTTTTTTATCGTCAAGGTCCTCAACGTGTTTCGACAAAGTCACCAAATTCGTGTCGTGAGTTGTGAATCCACAAGAAACTCCCACAGAAAGCTTTCCAGATCTTCCAGATTCTGCATCTCTTTCTGCAGTGTTTTCATGGACTTCCTGCTTCTGACCCAAAAGGGTCTGTTTAATTTTTTACCAAGTCCTGGTTTTACCAAGACCAAGTCCTGCTGAGGATTTCCGGATAGAAATATACAAAATACAAAACTATAAGTCGTTAAAAATGGTTGCTAAAAAATGACATTTTGGGGTAGAAAAAAATTCTGGAGTAAAGAGACAAATGGGGCGGCACGGCGGACGAGTGGTTTGCACGCAGGCCTCACAGCTAGGAGACACAAGTTCAATTCCACCCTCGGTCATCTCTACGTGGAGTTTGCATGTTCTCCCCGTGCATGCGTGGGTTTTATCCGGGTACTCCGGTTTCCTCCCACATTCCAAAAACATGCTAGGTTAATTAGCGACTCCAAATTATCCATAGGTATGAATGTGAGTGTGAATGGTTGTTTGTCTATATGTGCCCTGTGATTGGCTGGCCACCAGTGCAGGGTGTACCCCGCCTCTCGCCCAAAGACAGCTGGGATAGGCTCCAGCACCCTCCGCGACCCTCGTGAGGATAAGCGGTAGAAAATGAATGAATGAATGAATGAGTTCTTCTCCTATTTTGTGTGGAAGTGGTAACTTTTTGGCTTCTTATTTGTCTTTCCCCACCCTCCGCCATCTCTGTGTGGAGTTTGCATGTTCTCCCCGTGCATGCGTGGGTTTTCTCCAGGTATTCCGGTTTCCTCCCACATTCCAAAAACATGCTAGGTTAATTAGCCACTCCAAATTGTCCATAGGTATGAATGTGAGTGTGAATGGTTGTTTGTCTATATGTGCCCTGTGATTGGCTGGCCACCAGTCCAGGGTGTACCCCGCCTCTCGCTCCAAGAAGACAACTGGGATAGGCTCCAGCACCCCTGCAACCCTTGTGAGGACAAGCGGTACAACATGAATGAATGAATGTTTACAACCGGGCTGAGTGATTAGCGTGCAGGCCTCACAGCTAGGAGACCCGAGTTCAATTCCACCCTCGGCCATCTCTGTGTGGAGTTTGCATGTTCTCCCCGTGCATGCGTGGGTTTTCTCCGGGTACTCCGGTTTCCTCCCACATTCCAAAAACATGCTAGGTTAATTAGCGACTCCAAATTGGCAATTATTGAAGGCAATTATTGCTATACTGATATGAATATTCTCCCCCAGATACTTCAAGCATCTTTTAAAATCAATAACTTTCATGCAATGACACATCCTGGAAAACGGGAAGAAAATTTGCACTTGATGTTGGAACTGACAAGGAGCTTCCCAGATCTGCCAAACATCATCAGCTCTTACATCATTTCTAATGAATATGATTAGTATGTAAATGCAAGGATGTGGCCCAATTCATTATTAATGCATTACATATCATTTACCAAATGTAAAAAAAACATTATATACTAAGTCCTTAAATATTAAGTAAAGCCGATTACCTGGGACGCGTTGGTGATCGGGAGGCAGATGCCCAGGTCATTGACGGTCAGTTGAAGGAAGAGGGTACTGAAGGCTTGGGCCGAGGTCTGCTGGATTCCTGGCAGCTTGTCCACCACCTCTTTAGTGGCCACATGGATGTCCTTGTTAAGGGCCAGACGCTGTTCATTCCAGTTGTCATATGCTGCCTTGTAATTCAGCCAGAAGAGCACAGCTGCAGAGGATACCCGGGTAGATAAGAAGAGCGTTACAAAGTCATGGTTGGAAATAAACAGAGAAAAAAGCAACATGCGCTGTAAAGAAAGAGAAGTTAAACATTCAAACACAGTAGAACCATTTATACAATATGCTTCTCTCTTTCCGAATGACCTTTCCGAAAGCAATGGTATACATCAGGGGTCTCAAACTCAATTTACTTGGGGGCCACTGGAGCTAGGGTCTGGGTGAGACTGGGCCGCATCAGGTTTTCCAAAAAAAACAACAACCAAAAAACGCATTTATTAAAAACAGAAAAATGAATCAACTTTGCTTTGGTTTCGATTTTCTACCATAAAAGCTCTGATAAAACATTCCACTGTTCTCAAATATCTTAATTTTAATTTTTCTACACAAAATAAGATGAAAAATAAATAAATCAAGAATAAAAAAAATCAATCAATCAATAATAAATAAATATAATAATAATAAAAACTTAAGAAACCACATATAGTTGGTGGGTAGACAAATGATTTTTTTCATATTAAAATGAACAAAGCATTATTAGAGCCCTGTAGACATGACAAAACACGACTATAGTCACATTTATACTCTTTTTATTTACAACATATTGCGCAACTGCAGGGTCTTGAGACACATGCTAACTCGCAAACTAGAGAGCTAGCGACCTAAACGGTAGCCTCCAAGTTATTTCCTTTAAACTTAAATAGCCAAAAACTTACCACTTCCACACGCATAGGGAGGATAACTATTAACAGTTATTTAACCTTTAACATGAACATTAATCAAACGTAATAATTTTTTCTGGGTACATGATACCATACAGCATCCATATCAAACTTGCGCGGGCCGCACTAACATTAAACTTTCATATCAAGGTGGGGGCCTCAAAGTAGTGTCGCCGCGTGTTTGAGACCCCTGGTATACATGAAAAGGAATATTCCAATCTCTTGTCTACATGCGCCGCTATAATCAACCAGAATAGTCAATAGGGCATGCGCGGTGAAACGTAAACATCAACATCACGTGATACCGACTTCCTCTAGTTTTTCTTTCACTTGTCGGAATAACTCCGTATTGTCAGTTTTTCCCGTTCGTCCAGTCTTGAAATTTTATTTGAATCCAAAAAAAATTTTTCCGCAGCAGTCCAGTGCCGATTGATCGCCTCCATTTTTAAAACCGAAGAAGGGGATGGGATAAATTTTTAATAAATATAAATATTTATAAGTATATATAAATAATAATAAAAAATATATATATATATATATATATATATAAATATAAATATTTTTAATAAATAAATTAAATAATAATAAATTAAAAATAATGAATAATTTTCCGGCCGTCCAGTCTTGCTATTACGTTCATTTTTTTTTTAAAAGTTTGTATCAAAAATGAACTTTCCGCTGTAGTCCAGTGATGACTGCTCGCCGCCATTTTTAAAACCGAAGAAGGGGATGGGATAAATTTTTAATAAATATATATAAATAAAAAAAAAATATATATATATATAAAAATATACATATTTTTAATAAATAAATTAAATAACAATAAATTAAAAATAATAAATAATTTTCCGGCCGTCCAGTCTTGCAATTACATTCATTTTTTTAAAAGTTTGTATCAAAAATGAACTTTCCGCTGTAGTCCAGTGATGACTGCTCGCCGCCATTTTCAAAACCTGAGAGACGTCTGCGTGTTATGTCACACCTAAGCATGCGCTGAAAGAACGCACCCTGACAACTTTCCGTTTGAGCGGGTACAAGATACCTCAATCGGATTGGGGAAAGGAATATTCCACCCATGTGAATCCCATTATATATTCATTCGGATTGGCACTTTTCTTTTTCGGAATGAGGCGTATACAAAGGTTACATTCTTTCCGTTTGAGCAAATAACACAAATAGAATTGGAATATTTGGGTCCATGTATACGTGGCTACTACAGTAAAGTCTCGTTATATCAATATCGGTTAAAACGAATTACTACTTATTACGATACTATTTTCATTTCCCGGCAAATTTCTAGTCTTTTATGATATAATTAGTTCCGTTAGTACGATACACGGTTATTATGATAATCCGGTTACTACGATGCCCTTTTCATCTCCCGCCAGCCAATTTGGTCTGCTTATATCGATACAAAAGCAGCTTAAATCAATCTTTGCTTAAGGATTTCAATACCAAAAAAGAACACGGCGACCGCTGCTTCCGGTCAACTTTATTTTTCACACTTCCACCACCAGAGTGCAGCACACACAGCGGAAAACACCCGTCCCTCGCGCCTACCCCTCCGGGTGGCAACACCTTCCCTATCGATAGTTCCAGGGTGAATTATGTCCCGGTAACCGGTAATCACTACAGCGTAAGTTTATTTTTATTTACTGTAGTACAAAATTTATTGCAGTACAAAAGCATGCTAGATACGCAATCCATGAACTCAAGGAGAAAATTACATGCCATATCAAAGATCCGCCCACTTTTAATGCAGTTCGGCGCAGGATCGGATATATGGATATTCCGGTTATATCGATATTTTTTCCGACTCCCGAGAATATCGATATAACGAGACTTTACTGTCTTATAAAAATATTTACAATTGCGTTTTACACTTTAAGGAACAATTACCAGCATACAATATACAGCATCTGCATGTTCCAGTGCAGGAAAATCTACTGTAATCGTACACAATCGATTGAGAATGTGATACACTTTTTGGTATTGGATGTGACAAAACGGAAAAAAGAAAGCGCACCTCTATCAAACGCCACCGGCTGGGCAAAAACGATTGGCCTGTTGAGTGTGATGAGAACAGCCTCCTTGTCAGACGAGCCACTGATCTCCTCCTGCAGAGCATTTCGCAGACCGATCCGGGTTCGAAAGTACGCCACTTGGTGGAAATCGGAGCCGGCTTCTTCGTAAACCTGTCATAAAAAAAAAAAAAAAGTGGGGTCAGTCAGTTTGACACTAGAACTACGGTTCAGTCTAATACGGAAACTTAAACTAGAGGATGATCTCTGTCTGTTATGATAAGAACTTTGTCACCAATGATCTTCTTCTCTCCTCCGACTCCGGCCATCTTACCATCCTCATCCTCCTAGACCTCACCGCAACCTTTGACACCATTAAGCCACTCCCATCCTCCTGTCCCCGCCTCAATATCACCGATTCTGCTCTGTCCTGGCTCCGGTCATACCTCACCAATCGTCAACAGTTTGTGCACATAAATAGCTGCTCCTCCTCCATAGTTCCTTTACCTCAAGGTGTACCCCAGGGTTCGGTGCTTGGTCCTCTTCTCTTCGTCCTCTACAATGTGCAAACTACGGCCCGGGGGCCACATCCGGCCCGCCCAATCTTTCCAAAGTATTTCATTTAAAGTCAACATACAACCTGGCATCATGGCCTGAGCCATCAATTTCGTTTTTTGACATTGTCTGTTGTTTACAAAATGCTCCTGAAAAAAGGGACACAAGCACATAATAATAATTATTATTATTATTATTATTATTATTATTATTATTATTATTATTATTATTATTATTATTATTATTATTATTATTATTATTATTAGATTATTATAATTATTATTAGAACTATTATTATTATTAGAATTATTATTAGAACTATTATGATTATTAGAATTATTATATTAATGCTAATTATAATATTAATTATATATAATATTATTGTTATATTTGCATATTTTACATAATAATAATATAATTATTATTTTAATTTTTTTGTAATTATTATAATATTTTATTATTTTTAAAATATTTAAATATAAATATAAAATAATAAATAATAATAGCAGATTGCATGACAATTTTACAGATACAATAATACCAGGTGGACTGTTACGTGTAAAATATATAGTCTGCCCCCCCCCCCCTGTAAATTTTGTCATATCAATGCGGCCCGCGAGTCAAAAAGTTTGCCCACCCCTGCTCTACATCCTTCCACTTGGCAATATCATTCGTCGACATGGCCTCAATTTCCACAGCTACGCCGATGATATTCAACTTATTTTAATACTACAGTATTAATTGGCTCTGTACCCTAGAAACCGCCCATGAATGATACTGTGTCAAAGCCCAGGGTTCAGTGATACTGATAAAATATAGAGTTTAACCATGTCCGGTATCAGACCCCGTAGCTGTCCACTCGGAGCGCGCTGCTCTGGTATCGTGCCCGTGAAACAACCAATCAGAGAACAGCGCACAAGCGTTTGTTTCGCTGCCGTCTGTGCTCTGTCAACATGTCAGCGGTTGACACTCCCGGCGAAAGACAAATAGGGAAAATAAAATAGAAATAGAAATGGAACGTTTAATCACCATATGCTCTGGTATCGTGCCCGTGAAACAACCAATCAGAGAACAGCGCACAAGCGTTTGTTTCGCTGCCGTCTGTGCTCTGTCAACATGTCAGCGGTTGCCACTCCCGGCGAAACAGACAAATAGGGAAAATAAAATAGAAATAGAAATGGAACGTTTAATCACCATATGCTCTGGTATCGTGCCCGTGAAACAACCAATCAGAGAACAGCGCACAAGCGTTTGTTTCGCTGCCGTCTGTGCTCTGTCAACATGTCAGTGGTTGACACTCCCGGCGAAAGACAAATAGGGAAAATAAAATAGAAATAGAAATGGAACGTTTAATCACCATATGCTCTGGTATCGTGCCCGTGAAACAACCAATCAGAGAACAGCGCACAAGCGTTTGTTTCGCTGCCGTCTGTGCTCTGTCAACATGTCAGCGGTTGACACTCCCGGCGAAAGACAAATAGGGAAAATAAAATAGAAATGGAACGTTTAATCACCATATGCTCTGGTATCGTGCCCGTGAAACAACCAATCAGAGAACAGCGCACAAGCGTTTGTTTCGCTGCCGTCTGTGCTCTGTCAACATGTCAGCGGTTGCCACTCCCGGCGAAACAGACAAATAGGGAAAATAAAATAGAAATAGAAATGGAACGTTTAATCACCATATGCTCTGGTATCGTGCCCGTGAAACAACCAATCAGAGAACAGCGCACAAGCGTTTGTTTCGCTGCCGTCTGTGCTCTGTCAACATGTCAGCGGTTGACACTCCCGGCGAAAGACAAATAGGGAAAATAAAATAGAAATAGAAATGGAACGTTTAATCACCATATGCTCTGGTATCGTGCCCGTGAAACAACCAATCAGAGAACAGCGCACAAGCGTTTGTTTCGCTGCCGTCTGTGCTCTGTCAACATGTCAGCGGTTGACACTCCCGGCGAAAGACAAATAGGGAAAATAAAATAGAAATAGAAATGGAACGTTTAATCACCATATGCTCTGGTATCGTGCCCGTGAAACAACCAATCAGAGAACAGCGCACAAGCGTTTGTTTCGCTGCCGTCTGTGCTCTGTCAACATGTCAGCGGTTGACACTCCCGGCGAAAGACAAATAGGGAAAATAAAATAGAAATAGAAATGGAACGTTTAATCACCATATGCTCTGGTATCGTGCCCGTGAAACAACCAATCAGAGAACAGCGCACGAGCGTGAACACACAGCGTTTGTTTCAAGGAAATGACTCAAATTGCACCATGACAGGGAATGTGTAATAGCCAAATTGTATACTGTGTATGTCCAGTGCCCCGTTTTTGTTTTGAATTTGTTTGTATTAATGTTTACGTTTTGTTTAAAAAAAAAAAAAAAATTGAAAAATAAAGTATAAAAAAAACAAAAAAAAGTGGGGTCAGTCATAAAGAGACAGGGGGGGAAAAACTAAACCGGGCAAAGGTAGAACCCGTTTGTACCTGGTGCTTGACAATCTGTCCGAGGGCGAGGTTGAGATCGACTTGACATTTTCCAAAGAGCTTCAGGTAACTGCTGCTCCCACCGGGCTGAGCTTTGCACTGGATCCGGTTGGATAGCTCCAGCTCAATCAGGCCCGTCTCAAAGCGCACGGCTCGCATCGACGGGGTGGTGGCAGTCATCTGAATCCCCTGTGAAAAGGAGCCGCTTATTTGAGACCCCAGTCCACATTCATACAGAATATCATTGAATATTAGGTACCTTGAACATGAGGCTAAGAGAATAGAGAAGTATTTTGGGCTTGTCTGCATCTGTTGAGGTGTCGTGCTCGTTCCAAAGCGGGATGGGCTGCTCTACCCCTGAAGAAAAAAAAAACACATGCATGTCAATCCTACAAGATTAGAATTAGAATACATTTGTATTTCTAACAGTTATTTGCCAATTCTTACTGCAGTGTGTGGTGTAGCAGCTACAGGATACTTTTGGGAGGTTAATATTTCGTGTCAAATATCAGAATTACTGTATTGATCAGGGAGGAAACAGTAATGATTACAATTGAATTTGTTTTGTGGTAATGGTAATGGTTTTATTTCATTTGAACATGCATCAGATTACAATTGAATGCATCCCATAATCAGTTCCCAGTTCCACATGTCCAAAAGGAGTAGGAAGAAGCAAAGCTTATTAAATCCTACCCCTCCATCTGGTACTTTTACAATCACTAACTGTTACATTGTTACATTTGCTCACTTCCTGCTTTCCTAATATAATTAAATTTTATTTAATTGTATTTTTTTTATTTAGTTTTTTTTATTTTTTATATTTTTTATATTTTTTAATTTTTTTAATTTTTTTTTTTATTTCATTTGAACATTCATCAGATTACAATTGAATGCATCCCATAATCAGTTCACAGTTCCACATGTCCAAAAGGAGTAGGCAGAAGCAAAGCTTATTAAATCCTACCCCTCCATCTGGTACTTTTACAATCAGTAACTGTTACATTTGTTCACTTCCTGCTTTCCTAATATAATTTTAACAATTTAAGAACCAATTATGTGATGCACTCAATTGTAATCTGATGCATGTTCAAATGAAATAAAACCAGAAAAATAAATAAATAAATAAATTAAATTAATTAAAATTAATTTTTTAAATAATTTTGATTTTTTTTTATTTAAAAAATTAAAAAAAAATAAACTTAAATTATGTGGAACTGGGAACTGATTATGGGATGCACTCAATTGTAATCTGATGCATGTTCAAATGAAATAAAACCATAAAAATAAATAAATAAATAAATTAAATTAATTAAAATTAATTTTTAAAATAATTTTGAATTTTTTTTTTATTTAAAAAATTTAAAAAAAATAAACTTAAATTATGTGGAACTGGGAACTGATTATGGGATGCACTCAATTGTAATCTTATGCATGTTCAAATGAAATAAAACCATAAAAATAAATAAATTAATTAATTAAATTAATTAAAATAAATGTTTTTAAATAATTTTGACAATTTTTTTATTTAAAAAAACTCAATTGTAATCTGATGCATGCTCAAATGAAATTAAAACCATTAACATTTTTTTAATAAAAAAAAAACAAATAAAACTTTTAAATTTTAAATTTAAAACAATTTTTTAAAATTAAAGACGGCATCCTCCACAGGCTTCCCGTCCCCCAACGTATCCATTTCAAAGTCCTTCTCATCGCCTACAAAGCTCTCCATATCTCACAGACCTCCTTCACCCACTCAATCCCCCGCGTCCCCTTCGCTCCTCAGACTCCAACCTCCTGGCACTCCCCTTTAAGACCAAGCTCCCAACCTGGGGAACCAGAGCCTTCTCCATCGTGGCCCCCACCCTTTGGAACTCTTTGCCCCATTCACTCTGTGCTTGCCCTGACCTTCCCACCTTCAAAAAACAACTACAAACTTCTATTTTTCTCCATTATACAAATGAAACGTATTATTATTATTATTATTATTATTATTTGACTTACCTGACACCTTTTGGATGACCTCATTGACCTCCTTCATGAAAACCTTCTGCAGGAAAACGAGGTGGTTTAGCAGATCAGTGGTCAGGTTGTGTTCAAAAGAGCCGATCTTAAAAAAAAAAAAAAAAAAAAAATTGAGAATCCATCATCCATGAATCCCAAATGCACATCATGTTCATCACATCCACATTCCGAGTCCTGCCCTACCTCGGCCACGCAGCGCAGGTAGTTCCCTTGGAGATAATTCCCTTGCTTGGCCGGGAAGTCATCAGCACCCCAGCCCTGGTCTGAATGACTCTCGTGGTCCTCCATGATGTATTCGCCAGACATGGTGACCGGAGGTAGGGTGAGGCTAGCTGATGGCGGCATGGCGGACATGTCCACTGGTGAGACTTTGGACTGGAAGCAAAGCTTGTGATTGGGCAACTCAAAGGTGAAGCTGGTTTGGGCTCCTGGAAAAGAGAGGCACAAGAGATGAACACGTCACAGTTTAGTATGAGTTATCCAAACTTGTTGTCTGGGACTTGGAAAAATAGGTGAAAAGAAAAAGAAACGAAAAGAAGAAAAAATGGGAGTGGTACTGCAGCTGGATCGAAGTTACACTCATTTTTATTGAAGATTATTAAAAAAAATAATAATAATAATTAAAAAAATACAATAAAATAAAATAAAATTATATTAGGAAAGCAGGAAGTGAACAAATGTAACAGTTACTGATTGTAAAAGTACCAGATAGGATTTAGTACCAGGGTAGGATTTAATAAGCTTTGCTTCTTCCTACTCCTTTTGGACATGTGGAACTGGGAACTGATTATGGGATGCATTCAATTGTAATCTGATGCATGTTCAAATGAAATTAAACCATTAAAAAAATACAAAAATGTAAAAAATATATTTTTTTATTAAAAAATACAAGTAAATAAAATTAAATTATATTAGGAAAGCAGGAAGTGAACAAATGTAACAGTTAGTGATTGTAAAAGGGGTAGATTGGGGGGTAGGATTTAATAAGCTTTGCTTCTTCCTACTCCTTTTGGACATGTGGAACTGTGAACTGATTATGGGATGCATTCAATTGTAATCTGATGCATGTTCAAATGAAATAAAACCATAAACAAAAATTAAAAAAAAGTTTAAAAAAAAAATAAAAAAATTTATTAATTTTTTTTATATTAAAAAAATAAAATAAAATTATATTAGAAAGGCAGGAAGTGAACAAATGTAACAGTTACTGATTGTAAAAGTACCAGATGGAGGGGTAGGATTTAATAAGCTTTGCTTCTTCCTACTCCTTTTGGACATGTGGAACTGGGAACTGATTATGTGATGCATTCAATTGTAATCTGATGCATGTTCAAATGAAATTAAACAATAATAAAAAAAAACAAACTCAAATTATATTATGGAAAGCAGGAAGTGAACAAATATAACAGTTACTGATTGTAAAAGTACCAGATGGAGGGGTAGGATTTAATAAGCTTTGCTTCTTCCTACTCCTTTTGGACATGTGGAACTGTGAACTGATTATGTGATGCATTCAATTGTAATCTGATGCATGTTCAAATGAAATAAAACCATAAACAAAAATTTTTAAAAAGTAAAAAAAAAATTTACATTTTTTTTTTATTAAAATTTATTTTTTTTTATATTAAAAAAATAAAATAAAATTATATTAGAAAGGCAGGAAGTGAACAAATGTAACAGTTAGTGATTGTAAAAGTACCAGATGGAGGGGTAGGATTTAATAAGCTTTGCTTCTTCCTACTCCTTTTGGACATGTGGAACTGGGAACTGATTATGTGATGCATTCAATTGTAATCTGATGCATGTTCAAATGAAATAAAACCATTCCCATTACCAAAATGGCCGCTACGGAGAGTGATTGAATGAGTTAACTGTGATAAATGAGGTCTTTCTGTTTTCAGATAACACCCCTGGAGCCTACGATGATTTCCCCACCAACCTGTCATGCCGTGGCTTTTCATTCGACCCATTTTGTACTCGGCTTTCAACGACGGCAGCAGGGCGGCACCAATGGTGATGCCGTCCATCATGGCACTGAACTTGAGGACGATGGGCTTCTTTTCCAGTCCCTCCGGAAGCTGGGGAAACTCGTTGGCCTCGACAGGCGTTTGATTGATGCTTGATCCTTTGTCAGAGGGCTGCGGGGTGGGCGTGTCCTCTCTATTAGGAGGTTGACTGAGGAGATAGAAAAAAATACTTAATTCATCAGGACAGGTTTTTTTGCATTAAATAGTCAGCTATTACTGGTAAATGTTGTATGTTGAATGTTGTATTTTAATGTATATTTTATTCTGTTTACTTGCTTTTATTCAACTTCTTCTTCTGTAAAGTGTTTTTTTTTTTTTTTTTTACGGCCCACTGACAGTTTCCTTTTTAATCAGCACCATCATTATATACCAACAATTCCACGAGAATTAAAGTATAATACGTCCAAAAAAACTATTTCCAGTAACAGGACAGCGAGAGACATGACTGTACTGAAAATTAAAAAAAATAATAAATTAAAAAGTAGTAAACAAATCCTCAAATAATAAAAAAAAAGTTCTAAAAAGGTGCCCTCAACCACACGTTTCCATGGTAGCGCTTCCCTAAAGTGTCTTTGAGTATTTTGAAAAGCGCTATACAAATGAAATGTATTATTATTATTATTATTATTATTATTATTATTATTATTATTAAACACCCCATGTACCCCATGTTAATCGTATTTTTCCCCCAATAAAGTAAACCTCAGGGAAAACGCTGTCATATTTTAATTTTAGTATTAATTTCAGACATTTTCAACATGGCTACCGGTCTATAATAAAAATCGGAAGAAGGCTTGAGCAAAGCAGACGTACACGTTTGATGGCTGGCGGATGAGGTCTGAGATCTGCTTGGAGAGCTGATGGGAGCTGCGGACCATCATGCTGTGCAGAGTGGCCGGGTGCTGGGGGATGTTGATGATGATGGCTCCCACTTTGAAGACGGCGGCGTTGTTGGTTTTGAGTCCGCGCTGGGCGCTGTACAAGGCCTGAGACTTGGCAATGTTGCATTTCACCACGGTTCTGCAACACAGAAAGCAGAGTGACGAGGGCGGACGAGGACGGAAAAAAGGGCGGAAACGTCAACGGGATTACGGAAAAGTCATGCAGATGTGAGACGAATGAGTGACTGTGACACTGAAGTTGACAGCATGTATTGCATCATCGAGCATGGTGCATCGGTTTCTATTACATTTCTATATGTTTAAAATACTTGTACTACAGACAATAAAATACTAAGAAATGTCCTACGGGAGGAGCTTGCAGTACTGGTTTCATCCTGAAAAGGGGTTGGGGGGGGGGGGGGGCATGTGTGGACAGGATGGTGCTTGTCACTGCCATCCTTCCATGGAATCCTTCCATCTTGGCAGTCAAAGTCATTGACTGCCAAGATGGATATATATATATATATATATATATAGACACACACACATCCAAGCTCACCAGGTGGTGATCAGACTTTTTATGGAGAAGGAGAAGAAAGCAAATGTTTATCCACTAAAATAAATTAAAAATAAAAAATTTTAATTTCAAATTGTAATTTTAATTAAAAAATTTAATTTAAAATTGTAATTTTAATAAAAAATTTTAATTTAAAATTGTAATTTTAATAAAAAATTTTAATTATAATTGTAATTTTAATTTGTAATTTATTTTAGTGGATAAACATTTATACTTAAAAATTAATTGAATTTTTTTATTCAAAAATTTAATTAAAAATTTTAATTTTAATTTGTAATTTATTTTAGTGGATAAACATTTGCTAAAAATTAAAATTTTAAATTAGAATTTTAAATTAAAAATTTTTATTTTTAATTTATTTTAGTGGATAAACATTTATACTTAAAAATTAATTTAAATTTTTTATTCAAAAATTTAATTAAAAATTTTAATTTTAATTTGTAATTTATTTTAGTGGATAAACATTTGCTAAAAATTAAAATTTTAAATTATAATTTTAAATTAAAATTTTTAATTTTTAATTTATTTTAGTGGATAAACATTTGCTTTCTTCTCCTTCTCCAGAAAAAAAGAAATTAAAAATTAAAAATTTTAATTTAAAATTCTAATTAAAAATTGTAATTTAAATTTGTAGATTATTTTAGTGGATTAACATTTCCTTTCTTCTCCTCCTTTAAGTAAAGTCAAGTCAAGTCATGGGACTGAAGTATTTGAAAACAATTGAACTTTTTTTTCCTTCATCCTCAAACAACCATTCACACTCACATTCATACCTATGGACAATTTGGAGTGGCTAATTAACCTAGCATGTTTTTGGAATGTGGGAGGAAACCGGAGTACCCGGAGAGAACGAGGAGAACATGCAAACTCCACACAGAGATAACAGAGTGTGGGATTGAACTCGGGTCTCCGAGCTGTGAGGTCTGCGCGCTAACCACTCGATCACCGTGCAGCAAAGTAACTTACATTAATATTTTTTAAAAACCGTGAGCCTCACCAGCTTTGAACCGCACCGCACGTCACAGTTTAAGGCCAACTAAAGAGTGCTAATGTAAGTTCGATTCCCATGATGGACAAAACGGGGAAATCAAGGATCATGTTTAACGATGATTGGGAAAAGGTAAGGAATCCACATGTGTCATCATCAGGAAGTACAAAGACGCGGCAGTAGGCCAACTTTGTTACCCCTCCTTGATATGAAAATGACTTCATGCACACAGACACGCATGTGGAATAGATGATAAGAGACAAATGAGGCATAAACACTGAAAAGCATTTTGATTTTCCAAACACAGATATAGAGTATGCGAGCCTGGAAAGGCAGCCATAACATACAGAAACTCTTGTTTTGCTGTGCTGGTAGGAGATGTTGGGAAATCCTCCAGTCTATGCATGGAGTTTTCAGAGGAAGCAACAGAACAAAACACAGGAAGAGCAGAGAAAAAGGTAAAAGACTGTATCGCACATAGCAGCATAATAATTCTATGGTCAGCATAGTCAGTCATGATATCAGACTTCGAAAACCCCTGCCTGAAAGAAAAGGATTCTATGATATCTATCAAAACATGCCCGTGGTCTTTTATTTAAACCAAACCGGCAAGGAAGCACTCTGAGTGCTGAACCGCAATTAAGTGGGGATCTACTGCATGTGGACGTAGCGTCTATAGAATGACTAAATTACTTCATAATGAAGTAAATATAATATAATATTTAATGACGTAAATATATATATATATCACTATATTGACACTTACTATGGCACCCATTATGGCATTGGATGCTCATATCACCGAGTACTTCGGAACGTGACAAAAATAAAATAAAAAATTAAAAAAAAATTAAAATTACATTAACAAATAATAATAATTTTTTATAATAATTTTAAAATAATATAAAATAATAATATAAAATATCAAAATAATAAAATGTATACATTTATAAAAAAAAACTTTTTTTAAACTATATTAGGAAAGCAGGAAGTGAACAAATGTAACTGATTATAAAAGTACCAGATGAAGGGGTAGGATTTAATAAGCTTTGCTTCTTCCTACTCCTTTTGGACATGTGGAACTGTGAACTGATTATGGGATGCATTCAATTGTAATCTGATGCATGTTCAAATGAAATTAAACCATTTTTAAAATTTTTTTTAAAAAAAATATTTTTTTTTTTATTAAAAAATACAAGTAAATAAAATTAAATTATATTAGGAAAGCAGGAAGTGAACAAATGTAACAGTTACTGATTGTAAAAGTACCAGATGGAGGGGTAGGATTTAATAAGCTTTGCTTCTTCCTACTCCTTTTGGACATGTGGAACTGTGAACTGATTATGTGATGCGTTCAATTGTAATCTGATGCATGTTCAAATGAAATTAAACCATTAAAAAAAATTAATTAAAAAAACTTAAAAAACACTTTAAAAAAAATGTAAAAAATTAAAAAAAACTTAAATTATATTAGAAAGACAGGAAGTGAACCAGTTCGAATGAAATTAAACCATTACCAAATTATTTTCTGCATTCACGCAGGAAAACCTTGCACAAGGGTGAGGCAGAAAAGGAGTACGTGTGTCGCATGTTTGAAAGTACATTGGCTGGCCATTGGATGGTCATATCACCTCGTACTTCGGTACGTGACAAAAAAAAAAATACAAAAACAAACAAAACATTTTATAATAATGATATATAAATAATAATAATAATATAAAAAAATAATGTAAAAATTTGAATAATAATATAAATAATAATATAAAATATCAAAATAATAATAAAAAATGTATACAGTTAAAAAAAAAATCTAAAAGCTTCCATCAAAAAGCTATTCCACTTCCTGTATATGCTGGCCACATTTTTTTTAAAAATTGCAGAGCCCATGTGTGTAGTACTACGTACGTCAGTTTGTAACCCTTGTTTTAGAGTACAAAACGCTAAACAAGACGACGACAATATGAAAAAATCATATTTTCTGTGAGACGAGAGGCTTTGTACGTACTGAATGTCTGGTGTTATGCCCTCTAGCAGTACGATGTTCACTCCTCCAATGTGAGCTGATGCACACGTCTCAGTCATTTTCTGATGGAGGATATCTGCAAGGGGCAACAAAAAGATGCAATCAAACAAAAAAAAAGAAAAAAAAATGCAATCTTCTACTGAGAATGACCTTTCATCTTCTCCTTGAGGGTAAAACTGCCATGGATCTTCTTCAGTTCGGCCTCCATGGTGAGTCCTCCGATGTCCGCTTCCAAATGGGTGCGGTTCACCATGCCGATGCCAAACACGATGAGGGTGACGTGCTGGGGCTCGGAGCTCACCAGGCTTCGCCGCCTTCCACCCGTAACCGGGGGCCTTGTGGGTGTGGTGGGTTCTTGTTGTTCGTTCTCAAAGATGACGTTACAGAGCGGCTCTGAGGGCCGGTGAACACCTTCTGTGGAAAATAGAAGAACCACATTATGGCCACTGGATATTCATTTTCTAACGATTATCCTAACGAGGGTCGCAGGAATGCTGGAGCCTATCCCAGCTGTCTTTGGACGAGAGGCGGGGTACACCCTGGACTGGTGGCCAGCCAATCACAGGGCACATATAGACAAACAACCATTCACACTCACATTCATACCTATGGACAATTTGGAGTCGCTAATTAACCTAGCATGTTTTTGGAATGTGGGAGGAAACCGGAGTACCCGGAGGATGTGCGTCTCTTCGGTACGTGACAAAAATAAAAATTAAATTAGTAAAATAATCTTTAAATCATTTTCTCAGCCTTAGTCCAAAATTGATTCATTTTATCCCCCTCACAAAAAAAAAATTCACGTACTTCGGTACTTGACAAAAAAAAAAATACAAAAACAAACGAATGAACAAAAAAATGTTATAATAATAATATATAAATAATAAAATATAAAAAAATAATAATAATTTTAAATAATATAAAATAATAATATAAAATATCAAAAAATTATTAAAAAACAAACAAAAAAAATATATTATGAAAGCAGGAAGTGAACAAATTGTAAAAGTACCAGATGGAGGGGTAGGATTTAATAAGCTTTGCTTCTTCCTACTCCTTTTGGCCATGTGGAACTGGGAACTGATTATGGGATGCATTCAACTGTAACCTGATGCATGTTCAAATAAAATACAACCATAAACATTTTTTTTAAATAAACATATAAAAAATAAAAACCATTAAATTTTTAAAAATATATATATATAAAAAATTAAAAACCAAAAATATTTTTTAATTAAATACAAAAAAATATTAACAAAAAATTAAATTATATGAGGAAAGCAGGAAGTGAACAAATGTAACAGTTAGTGATTGTAAAAGTACCAGATGGAGGGGTAGGATTTAATAAGCTTTGCTTCTTCCTACTCCTTTTGGACATGTGGAACTGGGAACTGATTATGGGATGCATTCAATTGTAATCTGATGCATGTTCAAATGAAATTAAACCATTAAAAAAATGTTAATAAAAAAATTAAAAACCACATAAAAAAATAATAATAAAAAATAAAATAAAAAATTAAATTATATGTATCATTATATGTTGAAATAAAATTAAACCATTCAAAAATTTAATAAAAAAATTAAAAAACACACACAAAAAAAACCTTAAATTATCTTAGGAAAGCAGGAAGTGAACAAATGTAACAGTTAGTGATTGTAAAAGTACCAGATGGAGGGGTAGGATTTAATAAGCTTTGCTTCTTCCTACTCCTTTTGGACATGTGGAACTGTGAACTGATTATGTGATGCATTCAATTGTAATCTGATGCATGTTCAAATGAAATTAAACCATTACCATTACCAAGAACACCACCACTGGAGAGCATTTAAGTGTCTTAACAAAGGCCGTTTATGAGGACAATTACTGAATCCGACCTTGTGAAATCATTTGGTTGGTCGTGGCAAAAAGGTCAAAAAGCGTTGGCGAATGATTCCCACCTGGAAGACAATTCTCGGCAGAGCTTCTCTCCAGGATGCCTGTGGGATCTGAGATGAGCGAGTAGAAGTTGAGCAGCTTGTACATGTTCTGCCAACATTCTGCTGACGGCTCGCTCTGCTCCGACACTGTGATGGAGTCCGAGTCGTCCATCTGGATCGCCGTGTGATCGGCCACGTCACGGGAGCCCTTTCTGGACACCTGGAAAATGACACAGAGATTCCGCAATATTTTACAATTACTGTAGAAGGGTCCTTAAATTGCATCTTGGGGCCTTGTTGTGAACAAAAGCTTTTGGAAGGACTGTTATTGGTGTAAAGCTAAACACAGTTACAGTTACATACTGTTTGTTATTTTGAGTTCAAGTTTTTCCATAATGCTTGACTACTGTCTCCCTCTTGTGTTTGTAAGCATGCATTACACTTTGCCGTGCAGCCTAAAACAAATATATTTTTTAGTTTTTTTTCTGTAAAATGTGAGATAATACATTCACTGATAATTGAATTTAATTTTTTTCTTTTTAAAGTTTTTCCATCAATTAACCTAGCGTGTTTTTGGAATGTGGGAGGAAACCGGAGTACCCGGAGAAAACCCACGCATGCACGGGGAGAACATGCAAACTCCACACAGAGATGGCCGAGGTTGGGATTGAACTCGGGTCTCCTAGCTGTGAGATCTGCGCGGTAACCACTTGACCGCCGTGCAGCCTAGAACAAATATATTTTTTAGTTTTTTTTTTTCTGTAAAATGTGAGATAATACACTGTTAGAAAGCCATCTTTATCATTCACTGATATTTGATTTTATTTTAATTTAATTTATTTAAATTTAATTTAATTTATTTTAATTTATTTTATTTCAATTTATTTTATTTCAATTTAATTTATTTCAATTTAATTTATTTAAATTTAATTTATTTCAATTTATTTCAATTTATTTAAATTTAATTTAATTTAATTTAATTTATTTCAATTTATTTCAATTCAATTCAATTCAATTCAATTCAATTCAATTTATAATTTATAAATAATAAAAAAAAAATTATAATTCAAAATTAAATTAAATTAAATTAAATTAAATTAAATTAAATTAAATTAAATTAAATTAAATTAAATTAAATTAAATTAAATTTTTTGTTTTAAGTTTTTCCATCAATTAACCTAGCATGTTTTTGGAATGTGGGAGGAAACTGGAGTACCCGGAGAAAACCCACGCATGCACGGGGAGAACATGCAAACTCCACACAGAGATGGCCGAGGGTGGAATTGAACCCTGGTCTCCTAGCTGTGAGGTCTGCGTGCTAACCACTCGCCCAAATGTACGTGTTTACGCTGTCATGAGGAAAATATAGAGTACCAACAAACCGGTTACCTTAGAGGTCCGACGTTCCGAACGTCCAAGCGATCCGCGTCCCCGGTGCTCCCGTCTCCCCAGCGTGTCCATGGCTGATGGTGGTCCGTTGGGTGGCAAACCCCCAACCACCCCTGCCCCTCCACCACCGAAACCTCTTTTGCTCTTCAGGGTTTGCGTGCCACTCCTGGTCCCGTTGAGGCTACCGCGTGAGCTGCGGCTGAAGTCGGACGACCTGAAATGTCGATACGGTCGCGCCTTGAACGTCGGCGTGGGCGAGGCTGAACCGGCCGTGTAACGGTTGAGCTTGATGTCCGTCTGAGTGGCTTTGATGTCGTCGATCATGGTGCTGAACTGGTGAATGAGGCGCACCAGCGCCATGTCGACGCGTTGGCTGATGGACTGGCAGGCTGTGGTGAAATCACAGTGGAATGTGTTGTAGTGGCGGCGGTTGAGGTCGTGGAAGGAGAGTGGGACCGCAGACGGGCCCTGTGGAGCGCTGGTGGACTTCTCCATCACCACGGCGTTTACGCTGAACGTCTCAATGAGAAGGGCCGGCTTGAAATCAAGTGGCGGCAGGTTCACCATCCCTTGCCTGGAAGTAGGAAAAACTGACTTTAGCATGGATGAAGTGTGCTGGGATCAGGTCGGAAAAAGACCTGTTCGAATCCCAATGCAATTTTCATTGCACATTACATTATTAAAATATTTTTGTTAGCGCTCATTGAAAAATGATGTTTAATTGCAGAAAAAACTTCTGTAATGTGTCATATTATTTATTAAAAGTGTCTCAAGATTTAAAGATGACAAGATTTATCGTTCAGAAAAACTAAGCCAGTGGGCTGGGGATGATTAATTAATTATAATAAATTAATCACACAAGCTCCATACTCTGTGTGGAGTTTGCATGTTCTCCGGGTACTCCGGTTTCCTCCCACATTCCAAAAACATGCTAGGTTAATTGATGGAAAAAACTTAAAAAAAAAATAAAAATAAAAATAAAAATAAAAATAAAAATAAAAATAAAAATAAAAATAAAAATAAAAATAAAAATAAAAATAAAAATAAAAATAATAAATTTTAGAGAAAAAAATGATTGTTTTAGGCTGCACGGTGACCAAGTGGTTAGCGCGCAGACCTCACAGCTAGGAGACCCGAGTTCAATCCCACCCTCGGCCATCTCTGTGTGGAGTTTGCATGTTCTCCACCGTGCATGCGTGTGTTGTGTTTTACAACTACTATGTGTATTTGATACCATTTTGTCCATCATGGGAATCGAACTTACATGTCTAGCAGTAGCACTTAGTTGGTCTTAAACTGTTACGTGCGGTGCGGTTCAAAGCTGGTGAGGCTCACAGTTAAAAAAAAAAATAAAAATATTAATGCAAGTTACTTTGCTGCATGGCGGACAAGTGGTTAGCACGCAGGCCTCACAGTTAGGAGACCTGGGTTCAATTCCACCCTCGGTAATCTCTGTGTGGAGTTTTCATGTTTTCCGGGTACTCCGGTTTCCTCCCACATTCCAAAAACATGCTGGGTTAATTGATGGAAAAACTTAAAAAATTTTTTTTAATTAAATTAAAATTAAAATTAAAATTAAAATTAAAATTAAAATTAAAATTTAAAAATTAAAAATTAAAAATTAAAAATTAAAAATTAAAAATTAAAATTATTAGTGAATGATAAAGATGGCTTTCTAACAGTGTATTATCTCACATTTTACAGAAAAAAAACAAAAAAATGTATTTGTTTTAGGCTGCACGGTGGGCAAGTGGTTAGCGCACTAGCGCGCAGACCTCACAGCTAGGAGACCCAAGTTCAATCCCACCCTCGGCCATCTCTGTGTGGAGTTTTGTGTGAGTTTTCTCCGGGTACTCCGGTTTCCTCCCACATTCCAAAAACATGCTAGGTTAATTAGCCACTCCAAATTGTCCATAGGTATGAATGTGAGTGTGAATGGTTGTTTGTCTATATGTGCCCTGTGATTGGCTGGCTGCGGGGGGGGGGGGGGGGGGGGGGTGTCAATTGAATTACTACATTCCCATTTTTCCACAGTAATAAATAAGTTGTGTGTTACCTTCTGGATTTTTTGTTTTTGCGCTCTTTGGAGGTGTCGGAGTCCACAATATCTGCTCTCAGACACTCCAAGTTGCCTGAAAAAGACAGATGTTCTCCAAAATACATCTTGTAGCTAAGAGGAGTGGCGTCCTGGGCTTGGATGCCTGTGTAGTTCAGCAAAGGCTTGAAAACAACCTGGGAGGTGAAAGAGATAGCGAGGAGCAATCATTATGAACCAAGATGGAATGGAGATCATACAAGTTGGAAACTTCTCATCACCTGAGCATCAGCCAGTTGAACAGCAGCAGGACACGTGTTGCCCTCCTCGATGTCATCTAGGTCATCCTGGCTGGTGCTATGCTGGGAATGCTGGGAATGGGTCCCATCTAATGTGTTCTGGTCGCTGGACAATACCGTGTTGAAGTCGGAAGCGGACGGGATTGTTGGTAGGTTACAGGTCCCACCTGAGGATGTTAGGAAGGGTTAGGAAGGGTTAGGGTTAGGACTTAAAAAATATGAATCATTTTGCTATTTTTTTTTTTTTTTATCGTAAAATATTTATTGCACAATTAAAAATATATATATTCATAGGCCTAAGTAATAACCTATTGAGTGTTATTGTCACAATATTTTAGGAACCTTATACAGTTCATGATTGATATGAACGTAGCTTTCTGGTCATCATGCCAGAAAAAGCAGTTAATACAGTTATGAAAAGTATGAGAATTAATTCTGTCTTGTGTTTACACCACAGACTAAAAGTTTGGGCTTCCTTTAGCCCCCTGCTTTCATTTCAACACTGAATAATAATAATAATAATAATAATAATAATTATTATTATTATTATTATTATAATTATTATTAATAATAATTATTATATTAAATCATTATATTATTATTGAATTATTATAATAATAATATAATATAATAATATTTTTATTATTATAATGAATAAAAATTATATTATTAAAATAATAATAATTATTATTATTATTAAAACAATAAAATAATATAATAATATAATGATGATAATTATTAATAATTATTATTGTCATTATAATATAATTATTACTAATAACAATAATAATAATAATAATAATAATAATATATAATTAATAATAATAATTACTATTATCATTAATAATAATTATATTATATTTTTTATTAGCATGAATAACAATTATATTATTAAAACAATAATAATAATAAAATTATTATTAATTACTAAAATAATAAAATATAATGATTATTATTATTTTTAATAATATACTAATAATACTAATTGTTATTATTATATTATTACAATATTATTATTTTATTTCTACAATTATTATTATTTAAAATATAATTATATAATTATATAATTATTATATTTATAATTATTTTAATAATTATTATTATCATTATTATTAGTATTTCAATAATATAATTGTTATTCATGAAAATAATAAAAATGTTATTATAATAGTATAATTATTTGGGTAAAATAATTTTTTTTTTAATGTAGTTTTCATTCCAAAAAATGCTACCTAAAGACAAATCGGAGACAATCTTTGCATGGCATCTTACCCGTCTGTAGGCTATTGTGATGGGAGTGGTTGACCGGGGATTCCTGGACTGTAGCCCCAGTCCTGTTCCCGACAGCATTAGACATCCAGTTGTAAAAGCTAACAGAGGACGGCTCAGACAGCAGTGGGTGTTCAGTCAGCATTTCCGTCCCTGAAGTGCAAGAAGAGAAGACAGTTTCAGCGACACTGCAGTTCATTATTCCGCAAGGAACAACAATTACCGTAAAAAAGGGAATGGGAATGAAAATATAGGAATGGGTGGATCACTATGAAATTAGGACTTTGGGACACCTCGGATCATTTGAAGTGGTCACTAAAAGCAATGATGACAAAAAGGGTCGGCTCTTTGTAGTAATATTATCACGTACAATTTGGTCCATCCTTTTTATTGATTATTGATTTATAACAGGTAGCGGAGGACCAGAGAATCCCCATAAGATGTTGAGACTAAACACTGCTTAACCTTCCTCTTGTGTTAATAATAATAATAATAAATAAATAATAATAATGTAATAAATATTCTGTATGGCTTTAACCTCATCCATGAAAATGTTGCTTTTAATACTTTTGGTGTGGACATGTAGGCCTTTTTTTGACATTTAATTCTTATAATAATTAAATAATAATTATTATCATCATCATCATGAGTAACAATTATATTATTAAAATAATATAATAATTATTACATTTGCATAATTATTAAAATAATATAATAATAATTATTATATTATTTGAATAATTATTAAAATAATATAACAATATAATTACTGTTATTAATAATACTTATATTATTATAATATAATTATTATTAATTATAATAACAATAATAATACTAATAATAAATATGATTAATAATAAATACATTATCAATAGTAAAACTATAATTACTGTTATTAATAATACTTATTATATTATTATAATATAATTATTATTAATTATAATAACAATAATAATACTAATAATAAATATGATTAATAATAAATACATTAATTAATTATCAATAGTAAAACAATAGTTATAATTAAAATAATAATTTTAATTAAAATAATAATTATAATTAAAATAATAATTATAATTACAATAATAATTTTAATTAAAATAATAATTATAATAAAAATAGTTTTAATTAAAATTATAATTTTAATTAAAATTATAATTAAAATAATAATTATTATTAAAAGAACGCAGCATTTTGTCTATATACTGTTTATAGGACAAAGGTGGGCCTCAGACATTTTTTAGATCTGCAAGTGGGCCCAGAGTTGGTAAAGTTCTTGAAACCCTGATCTCCAACATACATTAGACCCCCACTTTTATTCATCTTCAATTTTTTTTTTTTTTTTTTCAAGGTATTGACTGTTGGATTTATATATATTAATGTCAAGAAAAGGTATGTGAGCGTCATCCATCTTCTCCTTCCACAAAGAGCATCATGTCAAAGCTTTCATTCATCCACCTGTACGAGTGAGCGAGCTGGTCTTGGCCGCCGCGGCAACAGATGATTCGTTCCTCTGGGGCGTCCCCTCCAGCAGGTTGTGAAGACTGCGGAAGCTTCCTGTTAAATTGCTCAGGAGACTCTCCTTTCTGGGACTGTCCTTGACCGGCAGGCCGATGCGGCTGACGTGGGCTGGGGAGTCAACTGCTGTGTCACCGCTGGTGTAGCTCAAAGATTGGTAGGGGTGAGAGCCCTGGGCGTGATACATGTGCATGTCAGATTCACACTGTTATTTCCCATGATGGGTGGATGGATGGAACAAGATGGCTTACCATGTGGTGGTCCCTACCATTTTCCTGCATGCCATTTTTTTTGGTTGAGAATTTTATTTATTGGATACCTTTGTCAGCATTTTAAAAATGTTTTACTTATAAAGAAAATAATATTTAAAAGTTTTATTTATAGTTTTTTTTAATTTTTAAAAATGCTTTATTTATAAAAAAAGTTGTATTTATAAAAATATTAAAAAATGTTTTATTCATAACATTTTTAATTTTTAAAAATATTTTATTAATTACAAATTTAATATTTAAAAATGTTTTATTATAATTTTTAAAAATGTTTTATTTATAAAAGATTTTATATTTAAAAATGTTTTATTTATAAAAAATAATATTTAAAAGTGTTTTATTTATAATTTTTTTAAATTTTTAAAAATGCTTTATTTATAAAAAAAAGTTGTATTTATAAAAAATATTAAAAAATGTTTTATTCATAACATTTTTAATTTTTTAAAATATTTTATTTATCAAAAATGTTATATTAAAAAATGTTTTATTATATTTTTTTAAAATGTTTTATTTATAAAAGATTTTATATTTACAAATGTTTTATTTATAAAATGTTCAAAATGTATGTAAAATGTAAATTTATAAAAATGTTATAAAAAAAGGTATGCAACTTTATGTTTTACATTTTATTCCCTTAACTGAACCACGATCTTAAACCAAGGTATCCTGATTATGGTGTACTGTCACACGGTGTTAAAGATATTTAAGGCCTATTTGAGGCCTGCATGCTAACCACGCGACCACCATGCAGCCTTGTTATCTATTATATCAATTTGGAGTCGCCAATTAACCTAGCATGTTTTTGGAAGGCAAACTCCACACCGAGTTGGCAGAGGGTGGAATTGAACTCAGGTCTCCTCGCTGTGAGGCCTGCTTGCTAACCACTCGACCACCGTGCAGCCTTGATATCTATTATATCAATATATCAATTTGGAGTCGCTAATTAACCTAGCATGTTTTTGGAATGCAAACTCCACACAGAGATGGCCGAGGGTGGAATTGAACCCTGGTTTCCTAGCTGTGAGGTCTGCGCGCTAACCACTTGTCCACCGTGCCGCCCTCATTCAGATCTAAAACAGCTAATTACAGCTAATAAATACAGTATTCACTTTTTTTTTTTTTAATATCTGGACTTCATATTTACATTTACCTTTATTCGTAGCGCAGACTCGCTGTGTGTGTGAGACTTGGAGAGTTTTCTCATGATCTCCACGCCGCTTACAGGACCAGAGTTTCCCTCTTTTGGTGGCGGACGACTGCACGCTCCCTCCAGTAACATGGTGTGTTCACTCACTGCGGCTTCACAAGAACGACATCGAATAAAACTCCCTCAAATGACGGCCATCAAAAAGGAAAGGCAGCGGCATCTTGCAACTTTGTACCAGATAACAGCCTGTTTTTTGTTTTTTTTTAAATCTATATTTATGTTAAGATAGTTGATCTATCCGTCCAAATGTAAGCTTCTCTGCCCCCCACCTGCATCGTATTCAAATTCAGCTCCGTCGCCGCTGGTGTCACTTTGCAGCGCGGCGCCGTTGTCCAAGCCGAAGATCGTTTCGGCGAGAACCTGCTGAGGTTCCTTGGGTTTCGCGAGCTGATTGGGTCTCATCAGACCAATAGCCTTGAAGCCCTGGGTGACCACAATGAATTTCATCCATTGGCGAGCCAACGCCACGAGACCCTTTTTGAGAGTCACTAAAGCTGGGACGCCATCATTCTGCAATAAAAAGGAAATACAGTAAAGTCTTGTTATATCGATATCGGTTATAACGAATTACTACTTATTACGATACTATTTTCATTTCCCGGCAAATTTCTAGTCTTTTATGATATAATTAGCTCCGTTAGTACGATACATGGTTATTATGATAATCCGGTTACTACGATGCCCTTTTCATCTCCCGCCAGCCAATTTGGTCTGCTTATATCGATACAAAAGCAGAAACTTAAAAATAAAGTTGACTGGAAGCAGCCGTTCGCCGTGTTCTTTTTTGGCATTGAAATCTTTAAGCAAAGATTGATTTAAGCTGCTCGACATTGTTCTATACTATAGAACAATGTTGAGTGCATTATTGCCCACTTTTAATGCAGTTCGGCGCAGGATCGGATATATGGATAGTCCGGTTATATCAGTATTTTTTCCGACTCCCGAGAATATCGATATAACGAGACTTTACTGTAGATTGAACACAGCATATGGTGCAATATGTATTTTAAAATCCATAGTACTAACCATTGTGGCCTCTTCTATGACGGAATAATCTGCCTGTTGCAGGTAGCGGTGAAGAATATTGCAAAGCATACAAGAAGGATTCTCGTGCAAGTAGCGAGCTCGCTTGGTCACGCGATTGTACTTGCTTCGGAACGGGATGTGGATGCTCTTTTTCTGCAACATAACAAAACATTACGTTTTAAAAAGCGGTGACCCGATCAGGCGATGAGTAACGCCGGAGAAATTAGTCACCTCTAAAGCCTCCGTCATGATGCAGCCCATGACTGCACACACACGCAGTGTACCCTCCATGTCCAGTTTGTGGAGAGATGATTTGAGCTGGTCAATCGGAACCAGCCAGGCTCCGATGGCGGGAGTGGCAGTGCTGAGAAGATTTAATTGCCTGGAAATAAAAAAGAAAAGTTTATTCCATTATTCACGTCCAACATGGATATTGTAATATCAATACATTGGATGATATGGATACTAATCTGTTAATATTCATTTCTGCTTTATTAGCTCAATACTGAAAACGCACACAAGCCGAGGGTGGGATTGAACTCGGCTCTCCTAGCTGTAAGGCTTGCGAGCGAACCACTTGACCGCTGTGCAGCCCATATTTGCATATTAACAATAATTCATGGTTCCATTTATCACAGTGAGTCTTCCAGGTCCTGATGCAGCAAAACAGTCCCAGACCATCACACTACCACCACCATATTTTACTGTTGGAATAATGTTCATTCATTTTCTACCGCTTATCCTCACGAGGGTCGTCACCGGCTGTCTTCGGGTGAGAGGCGGGACATGGAGGACGTGGAGAACATGCAAACTCCACACAGAGGGTGGAATTGAACTCGGGTGTTCTAGCTGTGAGGCCTGCACGCTAACCACTCTGCCCGGTTGTAAACATTCATTCATTTTCTACCGCTTATCCTCACTACGGTTTCGGGTATGCTGGAGCCTATCCCAGCTGTCTTCAGGCGAGAGGCGGGGTACACCCTGGACTGGTGGCCAGCCAATCACAGGGCACATATAGACAAACAACCATTCACACTCACATTCATACCTATGGACAATTTGGAGTGGCTAATTAACCTAGCATGTTTTTGGAATGTGGGAGGAAACCGGAGTACCCGGAGAAAACCCACGCATGCACGGGGAGAACATGCAAACTCCACACAGAGATGGCCGAGGGTGGAATTGAACCTGGGTCTGCTAGCTGTGAGGCCTGCGCGATAACCACTCGACCGCCAAGCTTTCTACTTGACTGTTAAAAACTCCCGACTGCATATAATCTATTGTGAAAGTGATTACCTGGAGATGGCCTCTGAAGGGGATCTGACATTTGTGGGGGCAGCAAAACTAAACCAGATCTCCCGGATGGTCAGCTTCATGCTGCTGGAGTCAGGTGGCGGTGGCATCAGCGGGAGGTCCTTCTTTAGGTCATCGGATTCAACACCTTCATCCTGTAAAAAAAAAAAAAAAGTAAGATCAAGCCTTAGTCCAAAATTGATAATTGATAAACAAAAAAAACCCAACTTAAACTATATTAGGAAAGCAGGAAGTGAACAAATGTAACAGTTACTGATTGTAAAAGTACCAGATGGAGGGGTAGGATTTAATAAGCTTTGCTTCTTCCTACTCTTTTTGGACATGTGGAACTGGGAACTGATTATGGGATGCATTCAATTGTAATCTGATGCATGTTCAAATGAAATTAAACCAATAAATAAACATTTTCAATTAAAAAAAAAATTAAACAACAATTTTTTTAATTAAATAAAAAAATTAAAAAAATTAAATTATATTATGAAAGCAGGAAGTGAACAAATGTAACATTTACTGAAAAATTTTAAACATTAAACAACATTAAAAAATAATTAAAAAAAAAAACTTTGTTTACTTCCTGCTTTTCTAATGTAAATAAGTTTTTTTAATTATTTTTTTGAACATGCATCAGATTACAATTGAAGGCATCACAAAATCAGTTCACAGTTCCACATGTCCAAAAGGAGTAGGAAGAAGCAAAGTTTTTCTAGTACTTTTACAATCAGTAACTAACATTTGTTCACTTCCTGCTTTTCTAATGTAATTTAACAGTTATTGATTGTAAAAGTACCAGATGGAGGGGTAGGATTTAATAAGCTTTGCTTCTTCCTACTCCTTTTGGACATGTGGAACTGGGAACTGATTATGGGATGCATTCAATTGTAATCTGATGCATGTTCAAATGAAATAAAAACATTAAAAAAAACATTTTAAATTAAAAAAACAACATTTATTTTAAATTAAATAAAAAAATATAATATAATTATATTAGGAAAGCAGGAAGTGACATTAAAAAACATTAAAAAAAACATTTTAAATTAAAAAAACAACATTTATTTTAAATTAAATAAAAAAATATAATATAATTATATTAGGAAAGCAGGAAGTGAACAAATGTAACAGTTAGTGATTGTAAAAGTACCAGATGGAGGGGTAGGATTTAATAAGCTTTGCTTCTTCCTACTCCTTTTGGACATGTGGAACTGGGAACTGATTATGGGATGCATTCAATTGTAATCTGATGCATGTTCAAATGAAATTAAACCATTACCATTACCATAAATACAGTATGTGGTAATACAGGTACAACATGTACCACTGTTAGAAAAGCCCACAAGTCTTTATGCTTCACTGCTAATGTTTTTCATCCAGCATAGAGATTTCACACTTAGCCTGGATGTGTGGAGCGTTCAAAGACATTTTACACACCATATATTCAAAATCTTGAGACCTCACAGCAGCCAAGTTAACTCCAGTAAAGATACCACATGGTATTTGATTGACAGCATCTTACCTGGTCATCTGAGTCCGAGTGTTCGTTGACATCAGATGGAGGGCTAATAGCATCACGAGGTAAGTTGTCATCAGATGCATCAGTACTGTAACCGCTCCCGGTCTGAGAGCCTGTTGAGCCATTAGAGTTGGGTACTCCAGTTTTGCCCCCGGTGTCCGAGTGGCCCATGACGCCAAATGCATTGTACAGAATGGCTCCTGACTGTCGGCCCCCTACAGAACGGTGTTGAATATAAATAAGTTTCACATACACACGACAATAATACAAAGGGGTTCAGTTCTGGGGGGGGGGTCTGTTTACCTTTGACTGTAAGATTCTCAATGCCGCATTCAAACATGATCCAGCCCCATTTCTCAAGAGACATGGCGGAACGGCCAAGGTCACCTGAGCTGGCATGGATGTCCGTCTCATCTACGAGTGAAAAATCCTCCATTTCTTCCAGACCAAATAACACTTTGGACTTCTCCGTTGGGATCGCTGTGATGGCACAAGTTCCAATGTCTATGGGAAGAAAAGAAGAATATAATATAAGCATGACATAGACAAAGAAAATTAAAAAAAAATGCCAAATTGACAAAATCCATGCCGTTTGTAAAATGTGCGCCGTGCTCGAATAAAGTATTCGGGAAACACGACAAATCTTAGCGAGTCCACTTAGCGAGACACCATGAGGATCTGCCGCTAGCAAGCAATGAGAAGGTCCTTTTGTGTACTACAAAAGTAGTACTGTGATATTGCAGGTATTTTGTTTTTCAAATTGCTATCACTATTTTGTTAAATTATGGTTATTTCAAGCATCCTAAAAGGACTTTTTATTGATGTAAGTTACTTTGTTCCACAAAAATACTGTTCTGACGGTGGATAAGTCAGGGACTGTATACTCTTTCACAGCTAATAGAATGTGAACATTTGAGCAGGATTTTGAGACATATTTTTCATATATTTATTTATTTAAATTTGATTTATTTTATTTAAATTTGATTTATTTTATTTTTATTTAATTTATTTTAATTTATTTTTAATTTATTTTAATTTATTTTTAATTTATTTTAATTTATTTTTAATCTATTTTAATCTATTTTTAATCTATTTTAATCTATTTTAATCTATTTTAATCTATTTTAATTTATTTTAATTTATTTTAATTTATTTTAATTATTTTAATTTATTTTAATTAGTTTGATTTATTTTAATTTAGTTTGATTTATTTTAATTTAGTTTGATTTATTTTAATTTAGTTTGATTTATTTTAATTTAGTTTGATTTATTTTAATTTAGTTTGATTTATTTTAATTTAGTTTGATTTATTTTAATTTAGTTTGATTTATTTTAATTTAGTTTGATTTATTTTACTTTACTTTATTTTACTTTAATTTAATTCACTTTACTTTAATTCACTTACTTTAATTCACTTTACTTTACTTTAATTTTACTTTATTTTTTATGGGGTTTTTTGTAAATTTAAAGCTGGATGTTAAAACTTTATTCATCCAAATGCTAGACTTGTGATATAGCATAACATACTGTTCTAATCAAATACAAATGTGTTTAGTAAGTGCATATTGCTGGTGTAATTCAGTTTTTCCAGGAAATAATCTTTAACTACAAGAAAAACAAAAAAAAATATCGCCTTGTTTACAGTATCGTGTTATATCGTATCGTGAGCCTAGTATCGTGATACGTATCGTATCGCCAGATTCTTGGCAATACACACCCCTACCTCTTACTATAAAAAAAACATATTTAAACTGTCAACTATGATACCAAATACTATGGAATAGAGCATTGAATACAAAGGGAACCAGAACCAACCTGTGGAGTCAAGGCCTCTCAACTGGCTGTGGATGCGGTGGATGTTGAGCCTGGCTGCTATTTCTTTGCCTTTCTCAATGCCAGCATTCGAACGCAACGAGCCGGATGACTGAGGCTGCATCTTAGTGGCAGAGGCGTACTTTTCCAACATAACGGAGGGTCTGCCATGGTCGCTTGTGTTGGGGGTTTCTTCTACTATGCCCCTGGAATGACAGAAACCCGTTGATTTTGTCCTTGCTTGTGGGAGGAAACCGGAGCTGGTGGCCAGCCAATCACAGGGCACATATAGACAAACAACCATTCACACTCACATTCATACCTATGGACAATTTGGAGTCGCTAATTAGCCTAGCATGTTTTTGGAATGTGGGAGGAAACCGGAGTACCCGGAGAAAACCCACGCATGCAGTGTATTGTAAGTGTATGTTGCTACCAGCGGTGGATAGTGGTTACCATAGCAACACAAACAGACCTGTTTAGGGTGTTTACCTGTTCATCCTGAACTGGGTGGCAATCCTGTCAAAGCACAGGGCCACAAGAGACACGTGGGTGACACATTTAGTGGAGCAGGATGGAGAGCCCTCCTCTACGGAGGCCTGAAGGAGACAAAGGTTCACCTGCAAGGGGAGGAAAAAAAAAACGGACACAGCAACATACAGTTTATCAATTTATACACTCAGAACGAGAGTCCTTAGCATCGGCTCATATATTCATGTGTGAAGTTCCTTTGGCGCTATGTAATAAAATAGTGTGTAAAAAATTAATAAAACTGGCAAAACATTATGAAAAAAAAAAACAATACTGCCTGTCAAACATTTGCAGCATTTCCTCAAAATAATGTGTTAGTTCCAGCTTACTTAATATATTTACCATTTTTAGATATTGTTAATATAATTTAAAAAAACAACACTATGCATCTATTAAAAAAAATTGTATTTGCGGCTACACGGCGAACGAGTGGTTAGCGCGCAGGCCTCACAGCTAGGAGAGCCGAGTTCAATTCAAACTGTCTGTCAAACATTTGCAGCATTTCCTCAAAATAGGGGCGTCAATATTAATGTGTTAGTTCCAGCTTACTTAATATATTTACCTCAGGGCTGTCCAGCCATCTTTAGATTTTTAGATATTGTTAATATAATTAAAAAACAACACTATGCATCTATAAAAAAAATTCTATTTACATTATGCCGTTTCTGTTGCATTTGCAGCTGCACGGCGAACGAGTGGTTAGAGCGCAGGCCTCACAGCAAGAAGACCCGAGTTCAATTCATACTGTCTGTCAAACATTTGCAGCATTTCCTCAAAATAGGGGTATCAATATTTATGTGTTAGTTCCAGCTTACTTAATATATTTACCTCAGGGCTGTCCAGCCATCTTTAGATTTTTAGATATTGTTAATTAAAAAAAAAATTCTATTTACATTATGCCTTTTTGTTGCATTTGCGGCTGCACGGCAAACGAGTGGTTAGAGCGCAGGCCTCACAGCAAGAAGACCCGAGTTCAATTCATACTGTCTGTCAAACATTTGCAGCATTTCCTCAAAATAGGGGTATCAATATTAATGTGTTAGTTCCAGCTTACTTAATATATTTACCTCAGGGCTGTCCAGCCATCATTAGATTTTTAGAAATTGTTAATATAATTAAAAAAACAACACTATGCATCTATAAAAAAAATTCTATTTACATTAATTAATTAAGACTGTCATTCATATTGGCATATCAGAACCAGAGTCCTTATATATTCATGTGTGAAGTTCCTCGAGATAGCTTTTCTTGTGATTCGGCGCTATATAATAAAATACAATGAAATGGAATAGTGTGTAAAAAATTAATAAAACTGGCAAAACATTATGAAAAAATGAGTGAATAGACCCATTGTACAGTCGATGTAAAAAAAAAAAAAAATGTTCTGTGGTTGCCCTCGGCCAGTTATTTTCCAAAACAGCGGACCTCTCATTATTTGGGGTCATGAAGCTTACCTTTGGGATGGAGACGTTGGCTTGCAGGCCCTTGATTTTCACGTTATCCGGTTTGACGGACAGGTCGGTCTGGCCGTGGGAGATATTGAGAGAGCCGTGGGTCGTGGCCTCTGTCTTGGAAAGCTTGTGCTCTTGTTTGCCTGCTTGGCTCTGTGTGGATCCACATTCAAAACAATGACACAGCATCCTCACTGGAATATATGCCATCTTGATTATTATTATTTTTTTTTTTTTTAATTCACGGGATGACAGAGCCGTGATTCATATAAATTATAATCTTTCTTTGTGTCTTAGTCGTACTTACAGATTCAGTCACTGTGGACTTGCTGATCTGATAAGCCTCATTCAGAACCTTCCCGTGCAGGTCGTCTAAAATAGCTGCAGGATGGCGGATGCTGGCAAAGTGGACCATGGACTCGATGTACCTGAAATCAAGCAAATACAAAAAGGTGGGCTGCAATACAAAAAGGTGGGCTGCAATAAAAGAATGAAAGCGAAAGTCACAGATTTTTATTAAAAAAAAATTTCATTCATTCATTTTCTACTGTTTTTCCTCATGGGGCATGCTGGAGCCTATCCCAGTTGTCTTCCCACCCTGGACTGGTGGCCAGCCAATCACAGAGTAGGCGTGGGAGGCAGGGAGAACTTTCAATATTGGTGCGGACCTGCAAACATGCTTTTGCAATTTGACCCTTCAATATGCATTCGGGTGCATCAAATTTGAATGGGAAATTTGAAATTCATAATATCAATCTGGTTGGCATTCCAATTTTTTTCCCCTAATGAACATAAAAATGTTTTTTGCAAAGTTTTGAGGAAATCCATTGAGATTTAGGGGGTGCCACCTCACACATAAACTTTTGTAAAATTTCGGAAAATGTGCAATTTCTCATATACTGTGCTCATATATTAATGTGTGAAGTTCCTTTGGCGCTATGTAATAAAATACAAAGGAATGGAATAGTGTGTAAAAAATTAATAAAACTGGCAAAACATTATGAAAAAAAATTAATACTGTCTGACAAACATTTGCAGCATTTGCTCAAAATAGGTCAGATTCATTTTTTCCCCCCAATTGATTTTAAGAGAGGTGAAAAAAAGCAGTAAAGTTACCTGTCAAGGGACTCAGCCACTAAGGGTGTAAGAACCACATTAATGGGTCCTTTGACCTCCACGATTGCCGTGGTCCGGGTCTGAGCTAAAGGCTGTTCCAAAGTCCAGTCATCTGTCGTGGTATCCTCATCAGCATTCTCCATAGCTCTCTTATCCAGGGGAGTATAAGGAGTACTACGGAGAAGACAAGACATATTATTCTATGTCAGTGAAAATTTAAAAAAAAAAAAAAAAGTGTTCACACTAGTGTACCTTGAGAAACCGTCAGGTGTGCCGTGAGGAATTATCCAATATCACTTTTTATAATTAACATTTATTAATCATCATTTGGAAATATTATGTAAATAGCCATTATGTCAATAGTATACATGGACCCAAATATTCCAATTCACTTTGCTTTATTTGCTAAAAAACGGAAAGAATTGAACAGGGATGGAATATTCCTTTAACACAGGGGTCTCAAACTCAATTTACTTGGGGGCCACTGGAGCTAGGGTCTGGGCTTTGGTTCTGATTTTCTACAATAAAAGCTCTGATAAAACATTCCACTGTTCTCAAATATCTTAATTTTTATTTTTCTGCACAAAATAAGATGAAAAATAAAGAATAAAGAAAATCAATCAATCGGTAATAAATAAATATAATAATAATAATAATAAAACAGCAAATAATAAAAACTTAAGAAACCACATATAGTTGGTGGGTAGACAAATGATTTTTTTCATATTAAAATGAACAAAGCATTATTAGAGCCCTGTAGACATGACAAAACACGACTATAGTCACATTTATACTCTTTTTATTTACAACATATTGCGCAACTGCAGGGTCTTGAGACACATGCTAACTCGCAAACTAGAGAGCTAGCGACCTAAACGGTAGCCTTCAAGTTATTTCCTTTCAACTTAAATAGCCAAAAACTTACCACTTCCACACGGATAGGGAGGATAACTATTAACAGTTATTTAACCTTTAACATGAACATTAATCAAACGTAATATTTTTTTCTGGGTACATGATACCATACAGCATCCATATCAAACTAACATTAAACTTTCATATCAAGGCGGGGGCCTCAAACTAGTGTCCTGCGGGCCACATTTGGCCCGTGGGCCGCGTGTTTGAGGCCCCTGCTTTAACCAATCCGATTGAGGTATCTTGTACCCGCTCAAACGGAAAGTTGTCAGACTGCGTTCTTCTTCGTGGTGTTTTTCTTCTTCTGTTGTTTATTGGCGGTTGGCAAGCAGCTTTCGTGTGCATTAGCGCCATCTGTGGAACAGAATCTAAACCCTTCTATACTTTATTATTAAAAAGAAAATATATATCTATATAAAACATGTCCTGAGTTTAATTATAAAATATTATCAAGATTGAATTTGATCTTTTTCCTGTTTAAATTGATCCCGGGTGCGTTCTTTCAGCGCATGCTCAGATATGACGTAACACGCAGATCCAGACGTTCTTCACTTTTAAAAATGGAGGCCAGCAATCGGCACTGGACTAAGCAAAGTTTGTTTTGGATTCAAACTAAATTTCAAGATTGGATGAACGAAAAACTGGCAATACGGAGTTATTCCGACAAGTGAAAGAAAAACTCGGGGAAGCCGCTATCACGTGATGTTGATGTTTACGTTTTACTGGGCATGCCCTATTGACTATTCTGGTTGATTTTCACAAACGCATGTAGACAAGAGATTGGAATATTCCTTTCTACGGATACCATTGTTTCCCGGAAAGGTGATTGGGAAAGAGAAAAAGTGGTGATGTAAAAACATGGCTACTGTGGAGTGTCTGTGGTGTAAAGACTAGCATAGCAATGTAATATTGGTCCGTGTGGCAACACCTGCCTTGTTCCTCCCATAGACTTATTGATGCACGTGTGAGGTCGTGGTCACATTTTGGAACATTTTTGGTTAGTGTTGTGCCACAAGATTTTTTCCAATGTAAAAAAAAAAACGTGCCGTGGCTCAAAAAAGGTTGAAAAACACTTATTAACACATATTTCCTTGTTTTTGAGTGTTTTAAATACCTGCTGTTGTCTCCCATCAACTGAAGTCCTCTATCTAACAGAGAACTGGCTGAGAGGCCCTGTTTGGTCACCTGAAATATTAGCAATATTAATGTACTGGCAACATCAATCATAACTCATTTTATTAAATTCACAAAAACCTTAAAGCTTGGAACAGAGAGTTGGTCAAAGGAGGCGGAGCTTTCTTCGCTTGTGGGTGTGTCAAGATCTAAGGGGCGGTGTAGAGAAGACTTGGAGGTCCTCTTGTTGGTGGGCTGCTTGACAGACCAATTGGAAACCTGAGAGGAATAAAGAAAAGAGCACTTTGTCGTGGGAAGGACCCCATGGGGGCAGCGGAGTCCACTAAAAGGTGATTTTTGAGAGACTACGCTTACCTGGTAGTGAGCCAGGTAGTTTTGGTAGCATGCCATCACGTGAGGCTGTCGGGTTACTGGACCAGGCTCGGCTGTTTTCTCCGCTTCCACCGAGCTCTCTTCCTCCATGGCCAGGGCAGATACAAAGGAAGCCTGGGATATGTGGCTCGGGAGGGGCTGGGAAGGCAGTGGGGGCAACATGGGCGGCAGAGGCAGCGGACGGGACTCGGTGATAAGCTCCCCGTTGAGAACGTAAGCAAGAGGACCCTCAACGCTGTGGTAGATGGAGGTGCGACTAAATGAGATAAAACAGAAAAACACACAAGATTTATTCATTTCATTGTTAGACATGAATGTCAATACTTACAGCTCATACAGATGCAAAATAATCAATCGATACATCGATTTATTTCCTGCAAAGTTTTGTGTTTATAACGATTTGGTTAGAACTGTGTAAGTGTGCTTTCCTTCTTTTATTTATAAAAAAAATAATATTTGGGGCTGCACGGTGGACGAGTGGTTGGCGCACAGGCCTCACAGCAAGGAGACCCGAGTTCAATTCATACTGTCTGTCAAACATTTGCAGCATTTCCTCAAAAATAGGGGTGTCAATATTAATGTGTTAGTTCCAGCTTACTTAATATATTTACCTCAGGGCTGTCCAGCCATCTTTAGATTTTTAGAAATTGTTAATATAATTAAAAAAAAAAAATCTATTTACAATAAGGCTTTTTTGTTGCATTTGCGGCTGCACTGTGGACAAGTGGTTAGCACGCAGGCCTCACAGCTAGGAAACCCGAGTTCAATTCATACTGTCTGTCAAACATTTGCAGCATTTCCTCAAAAATAGGGGTGTCAATATTAATGTGTTAGTTCCAGCTTACTTAATATATTTACCTCAGGGCTGTCCAGCCATCTTTAGATTTTTAGATATTGTTAATATAATTTAAAAAACAACACTAAGCATCTATAAAAAAATTTCATTTACATTATGCCTTTTTGTTGCATTTGCGGCTGCACAGCGAACGAGTGGTTAGCGCACAGGCTTCACAGCAAGGAGACCCGAGTTCAATTCATACTGTCTGCCAAATATTTGCAGCATTTCCTCGAAATAGGGGTATCAATATTAATGTGTTAGTTCCAGCTTACTTAATATATTTACCTCAGGGCTGTCCAGCCATCTTTAGATTTTTAGATATTGTTAATATAATTTAAAAAAATGTACATTATGCCTTTTTGTTTCATTTGCGGCTGCACGGTAGACAAGTGGTTAGCGCGCAGGCCTCACAGCAAGGAGACCCGAGTTCAATTCATACTGTCTGTCAAACATTTGCAGCATTTCCTCAAAATAGGGGTGTCAATATTAATGTGTTAGTTCCAGCTTACTTAATATATTTACCTCAGGGCTGTCCAGCCATCTTTAGATTTTTAGAAATTGTTAATATAATTTACAAAAATTCTATTTACATTATGCCTTTTTGTTGCATTTGCGGCTGCACAGCGAACAAGTGGTTAGCGCGCAGGCCTCACAGCTAGGAGACCTGAGTTCAATTCATACTGTCTGTCAAACATTTGCAGCATTTCCTCAAAACATTATGCCTTTTGGTTGCATTTGCAGTTGCATCGAGTGGTCAACGCAAAGGCGTCGCAGCAAGGACACCCAAGTTCGATTCCACCCTCGGCCATCTCTGTGTGGAGTTTGCATGTTCTCCCCGTGCATGCGTGGGTTTTCTCCGGGTACTCCGGTTTCCTACCACATTCCAAAAACATGCTAGGTTAATTAGCCACTCCAAATTGTCCATAGGTATGAATGTGAGTGTGAATGGTTGTTTGTCTATATGTGCTCTGTGATTGGCTGGCCACCAGTCCAGGGTGTTCCCCCCTCATCTCGCCCAAAGACAGCTGGGATAGGCTCCAGCATACCTGAAACCTTAGTGAGGATAAGCAGTAGAAAATGAATGAATGAAAAAAAATAGCTATTGTGCGGTAGTCAAGGAACTTTGGAATTGTCCTAACTTATAAGGCCTGGCCAATATCACTCATGATGAATGAATTAAAAACATTGATGATATCGGCTGATTTCCGTCATTGATTATCGGTAACAGAATCGGTATCTTAAATACCTGATTGGAGCATCCCTAGTAATCATATGCATGGACGTGCTGCTCGACATGCACAGACTAGTTCAACACCAGACATGGTGTGTGGCGCTGCATCGGTTATTCGTGCTTGTAAGGCAATTACGCTGATTGAAAAATAAATCACCGTGTTTACACTTGAGAAAACAGAAAAACGACAGCGTGCTTGGAAAGAAAAGAAAAATGATACCGGATTTTCCCAGCCAACCAGCGGCAAATGATGTGGGAGCTAATGGATCATACATCTCATCCACTACAATGCTCCAACAGCGTTTCCATCCTGCTGCATCGACTCCAACCAATAAATTAAAGCCGTTAAGCTCAGCGAGGCTTTAAATATTTAAATTCAGCACTAAACTGGTATTAAACGTAACAATGCCTTTGGAGATGCAAGATATTTTACAATTATTGTTTCTGTCATGCAAGTCGTCATAAAGGTTGCTTGTTTTGCAATGTTTTCTTCATACGTAGAAGGTAATCAAACTATGGAAAATGCATAATGAATCAATATATGGAAGGGTATATATGAGTTATAAACAAAATGTAAATATGAGAATGTTTTTCCTTACATTGAAATTACAATATCCCAGCTGTCTTTGGGCGAGAGGCGGGGTACACCCTGGACTGGTGGCCAGCCAATCACAGGGCACATATAGACAAACAACCATTCACACTCACATTCATACCTATGGACAATTTGGAGTCACTAATTAACCTAGCATGTTTTTGGAATGTGGGAGGAAACCGGAGTACCCGGAGAAAACCCACGCATGCACGGGGAGAACATGCAAACTCCACACAGAGATGGCACAGGGTGGACTTGAACCCTGGTCTCCTAGCTGTGAGGTCTGCGCGCTAACCACTCGTTCACCGTGCAGCCCATATTTGCATATTAACAATAATTCATGGTTCCATTTATCACAGTGAGTCTTCCAGGTTCTGATGCAGCAAAACAGTCCCAGACCATCACACTACCACCACCATATTTTACTGTTGGAATAATGTTCATTCATTTTCTACCGCTTATCCTCACGAGAGTCGTCACCGGCTGTCTTCGGGTGAGAGGCGGGGTACACCCTGGACTGGTGGCCAGCCAATCACAGGGCACATATAGACAAACAACCATTCACACTCACATTCATACCTATGGACAATTTGGAGTCGCTAATTAACCTAGCATGTTTTTGGAATGTGGGAGGAAACCGGAGTACCCGGAGAAAACCCACACATGCACAGGGAGAACATGCAAACTCCACACAGAGGGTGGAATTGAACTTTGGTGTTGTAGCTGTGAGGCCTGCATGCTAATCACTCAGCCCGGTTGTATTCATTTTCTACCACTTATCCTCACTAAGGTTTCGGGTATGCTGGAGCCGATCCCAGCTGTCTTTGGGCAAGAAGCGAGGTACACCCTGGATTGGTGGCCAGCCAATCACAGGGCACATATAGACAAACAACCATTCACACTCACATTCATACCTATGGACAATTTGGAGTCGCTAATTAACCTAGCATGTTTTTGGAACGTGGGAGGAAACCAGGAAACCCACGCATGCACAAGGAGAACATGCAAACTCCACACAGACATAGCCGAGGGTGGAATTGAACTTGAGTAATCTATCTGTGAGGCCTGCGTGCTAACCACTCGACCAACGTGCTGCCCCAAAAATTATGATTTTATTTTAAGAAGTTGTTAGTGAAGCAGCTCTCGTCGTTTTTTACCACTCCTGCCACCCACACGCAGCTCGGGACAGACGTGGTCTCCAAACTATGATAGCATTTGTGTGGTAATGTCAACGACCACATGAAATATTATATAAACAAAACAAAAAATAATTGTGCATCATACTTGCAGTGTGAATGAAGCCTATTTGTCTATTGTACCAGCACTATGATGTAATATTTAACATTGAAGTGTAACGTCCTTATTATGAACCAGGGGCTCAAACTGACCTGTAGTTCTCCATGTAATACGGAGGCTGCTGTGGTTGCTGCATCTGCTGCCTCCTCCTCTTTTTGCGGCCCGGGTAAGTCCCCGGACCCTCATCGGCGCTGCTGATTGGCTCAAAGTCTTCCGCAGCCGAGAAGTAGGCTTCACTATCAGCAACCGACATGCTGGAGTCGGCGGAGCGGTACTGATGGAAGGTGTTGGAGTCTGCAGAAGGTGTGAAGGGGAAGGAACCGTAGCTCCGACGCTGCCGTGGTGAATCCAGGACGTTCTCGTCACTGCGGGAAACATCGCAGCTGAACTGGACGCCTCCGGACAAGACCGGCGGAGGCTTCTCATTGAAGACGGCAGCTGACAGGCTTTTGGTGCTGCCTAATCGGCCCGAGTGGACAGAGGACTGACGCTTGAGGGGGGAGCAGAGAGGCGACCGCACCGAAGAGCGGTCCTGAGAGTTGTTGGGTGAAATAGGAGAAACCTCGGGAATATCCCGGAATGTGCTGTAAAAAAGTACAAATACAACATTATAAGAAGATCAGTGAATTCTGTGTGATTTATTTTCCGTGTTTTCAACACGTTAAAGCCTGGATTATGTGCCCGAAGAGTCGGTACGTGCTAACCACTCTCTCACCGTGCAGCCTAGAAATTAGCATTCATTCATTCATTTTCGACCACTTATCCTCACGAGGGTCGCGGGGTTGCTGGAGCCTATCCCAGCTGTCTTGGGGCGAGAGGCGGGGTACACCCTGGACTGGTGGCCAGCCAATCACAGGGCACATATAGACAAACAACCATTCACACTCACATTCATACCTATGGACAATTTGGAGTCGCTAATTAACCTAGCATGTTTTTGGAATGTGGGAGGAAAACCGGAGTACCCGGAGAAAAACATGCAAACTCCACACAGAGATGGCCGACGGTGGAATTGAACTCAGGTTTCCTAGCTGCGAGGCCTCTGTGCTAACCACTCTTCCACCATGCAGCCTAAAAATTAGCATTCATTCATTAATTTTCGACCACTTATCCTCACGAGGGTCGCGGGGTTGCTGGAGCCTATCCCAGCCGTCTTCGAGGCGAGAGGCGGGGTACACCCTGGACTGGTGGCCAGCCAATCACAGGGCACATATAGACAAACAACCATTCACACTCACATTCATACCTATGGACAATTTGGAGTCGCTAATTAACCTAGCATGTTTTTGGAATGTGGGAGAAACCCGGAGAACATACAAACTCCACACAGAGATGGCCGAGGGTGGATTTGAACCCTGGTCTCCTAGCTGTGAGGCAAGCGTGCTAACCACTCGACCGCCGTGCAGCAGAACAAAATATTCTATGAAATATATTAATTCATTCATTTTCTACCGCTTATCCTCACAAGGGTCGCGGGGGGTGCTGGAGCCTATCCCAGCTGTCTTCGGGCAAGAAAATCATCGGGCTACACCCTGGACTGGTGGCCAGCCAATCACAGGGCACATATAGACAAACAACCATTCACACTCACATTCATACCTATGGACAATTTGGAGTGGCTAATTAACCTAGCATGTTTTTGGAATGTGGGAGGAAACGGGAGTACTCGGAGAGAACCCACGTAAGCACATGGAGAACATGTGACCTCCATACAGAGATGCCCGAGCGGAGGTCTTCCCGATCTCCTTAAACACTTGGCCAACATGCGGCACTGGGACCAAGTCACTGCCTTTATGGTCTGCTTCAACGCAAAGCAAAATATTATTTTTTGGAAGAGAGGAGCAAGTATAGTGTATGTTAGCACCTCCTAGCGGGACCATACTCCAGGCTTAATAAATTCATTAATATAATATTAATATAAATTCTCTATATTACTCACTCAACAGGACTTTTGCCATTGACGGGAAACATGCGTTGCTCAACACTTGGCGACGGGGTGTCCCTTTCTCCAGCCAGTAAGGGCAAAGCCGCACTAGAGGAACTATTTTCTTCAGAGGAGGAGGCGGAGCTATGACAGCGTTGGGGTACCTGGAGACTCAGGTGCTGTTGACCACGCCTCTCAGGTACCTCAGGAGGCAAGCATGGTGAGTGGGTATCGGTTTTCAGTCCAACAACCCTCCCTGAAAAACAAATAAAAAACACACAAGATGAATGAAGCCTAAGCTACACGATCCGGCAACAAAAAAAAAAATGTCACATACTCAAGACCTGCCAACCTTGAACACATTTTACGAGTACTACAACTAACCTATGCTTCTGTCCCCTCCATGATGTTAACCTATGATGTGATTCAGGCCAATAAAAAAAAAAAATAATAAAAAATAAAAAAAAAAACAAGCCATGGGTAACATATGGCTCCCGGGCCACACTTTGGGCACCACTGTCTGTTTCATCAGGATTGAGCATGTGATATGATGTCAACTCTGTCAGCAACCACAACTCATTCATTCATTTTCTTTTTCCTCACGAGGGTCGTGGGGATGCTGGAGCCTATCCCAGCTGTCGGGCAAGAGGCCTGGACTGGTGGCCAGCCAATCACAGGGCACATATAGACAAACAACCATTCACACTCACATTCATACCTAGCATGTCCTAACCTAGCATGTTTTTGGAATGTGGGAGGAAACCGGAGTACCCGGAGAAAACCCACGCATGCACGGGGAGAACATACAAACTCCACACAGAGATGGCCGAGGGTGGAATTGAACTCGGGTCTCCTAGCTGTGCTAACCACTCATCCACCATGCAGCCGCTTGGTCGTATTTTATTCATTCATTTTCTAACGCTTATCCTCACGAGGGTTGCAGGGGTGCTGGAGCCTATCCCAGCTGTCTTGGGGCAAGAGGCGAGGTCCACCCTGGACTGGTGGCCAGCCAATCACAGGGCACATATAGACAAACAACCATTCACACTCACATTCATACCTATGGACAATTTGGAGTCGCTAATTAGCCTAGCATGTTTTTGGAATGTGGGAGGAAACCGGAGTCCCCGAACATGCAAACTCCACACAGAGATGGCCGAGGTTGGAATTGAACCCAGGTCTCCTCACTGTGTGGCCTGCACGCTAACCACTTAACCACCGTGCAGCACACAGAACTCATTCATTCCTTCGTTTTCTAACACTTATCCTCACGAGGGTCGCCGGGGGGTGCTGGAGCCTATCCCAGCTGTCTTGGGGCAAGAGGCGAGGTCCACCCTGGACTGGTGGCCAGCCAATCACAGGGCACATATAGACAAACAACCATTCACACTCACATTCATACCTATGGACAATTTGGAGTCGCAAATTAACCTAGCATGTTTTTGGAATGTGGGAGGAAACCGGAGTACATGCAAACTCCACACAGAGATTGCTGAGGGTGGAATTGAACCTGGGTCTCCTAGCTGTGAGGTCTGTGCGCTAACCACAGCCCCACAACTCTTAATGGTAATTAAAAGAGAGAAGGGGTGTGTGTTATTGTAGCTGGAAGTAATCTATGTGTTAAAACAGTCGTTTATTCCAAATGTTGATCCAAAATGTTGGCAGTGCAAGTCACACACACAAAGCAAGAGGGTTTGTAGAGGGAGGAGTAAACCGATGTGGCATAAACAAAACTAAAAGTGTTAAAAAGCAGCAAAAAAAAAAAAAAATGTGTACACGTTGGCAGGTCTGCATACTGTAGTACACTCATTGAATTCCTACCATCCACTTTGGGCGTTTCCTTGGTCATAATCCACTCCCCAGGGTGAAGCAAAGACTGACCATAACACATGTCGGACTCAGTGCTGGAGGAAGAGAATGCCGAAGAGGAGGATGGAGTCATCTCTTCAAGTTTGAAGAAGTCCAGGCCCATGTTGGTTCCGCCAAAAAACCGACATCCTCCAAGGCATCCACATCGATTCCTGCCACGCTTGTTTCGAATGCCAGCCTCTTCTGGCCACAGGAACCAAAGTCTTTCGAGAAGGAGGTAATTAAGGAAGTAAACATGGATTAAAGAAGCTAGGCTTCACTTGGCAGGATTGTGGTTTTCTACCTTTTGGTCTGTGCGTCATGGAGTTCCAGAAAATTCCGCTGGACTTCACATTTAGCCGAGTGGTCAGCAGCCAAGGCGATGTCCGCTGTGATGAGGTTCAAGTTGACCGAGCCTGCCTCCAGCCAGACAGAGCGTCGCAGCACTGGGGGTTGGCAAAGACTAGGAGGCTGACCTGGACCTGGACCTGGACCTGGACCCGGACCAGATGGCGGCGGCCTGTTTGCCTCACTGTGCTGCTGCTGCTGCTGTTCGATGTACTGTCGGATGTTTACGTCCTGCACCACAGCGCTGATGCCCTCTCCCACCGCTTGGTTGTGTAGGTTACAGTTGGCGACACGAACAACGCCCATCTGGAGGAAAGAGCAGAAACAAAAGCCTCATAGGACAAAAAGGATCCAACTCTATGATTTGATTGGGTCTTGACTATAATAATAATGCTGCAAATCTTTCTTCCCGTGGCTAATAATTAAAAATAATAAATCATTATGCATGGCGGTTGCTTTGGTAGAATTCGGGTTTATACTGCCATGATTTTAGTTTGACGTTTACTTCACACTGAACAGAAACGTTTTAATGTGGTGTAACTAGACAGTAGTATATACTCAAAAAAAATAAAATAAATAAATATATATATATATTATAATTAATAATAATATATAATTAATAATAATAATAATATTTTTGAGTTTGAGTTTTTTTTAGGGTTTTGAGTTGTTTTTTGAAAGTGGGAAGGTCGGGGCAAGCACGGAGTGAATGGGGCAAAGAGTTCCAGAGGGTGGGGGCAGCGATGGAGACGGGTCTGTCTCCCCAGGTTCGGAGCTTAATAGATTATTAATAGTAAAATTAATTGTAATTGTGTTATTATTAGTAATTTTATCCGAATTATAATTTTATTATGATTATATAATTATAATTAATAATATAAATATAAAATATATTTAATAAAATATATACATATAAATAAAAAATAACTATAATAATATTATAATAATTATAATAATTATTACTGTGATTATATAATAATAATAACTATTATTATTGTATTATTATAATAATAATCATTATTATGTTGTAATAATTAATATATAATAATTATTATATTATAATTATTAATAGTAAGGGGTAAGCACGGAGTGAATGGGGCAATTATTAATTATAATTTTATTATGATTATATAATTATAATTAATAATATAAATATAACATATATTTAATAAAATATATACATATAAATAATATAAAAAATAACTATAATAATATTAGAATAATTATTACTGTGATTATATAATAATAATAACAATATTATGTTGTAATAATTATAATTATATATTAATATATAATAATTATTATACTATAATTATTAATAGTTAATTATTAATAGTAAGGGGCAAGCACGGAGTGAATGGGGCAAAGAGTTCCAGAGGGTGGGGGCAGTGATGGAGACGGCTCTGTCTCCCCAGGTTCGGAGCTTAATAGATTATTAATAGTAAAATTATTAGTAATTGTGTTATTATTAGTAATTTTATCATAATTATAATTAATAATATAAATATAAAATATATTTAATAAAATATATACATATAAATAATACAACAATAATTGTAATAATATTATAATAATAATTATTATGATAATAATAATTATAATTTTATAATATCTTATAATATGTTTATAATAACAATAATTAAATACTAATATTATACATATGATAATAATTATTAATATTATTATATAATAATTATTATAATAAAATTATAATTATTAATAGTAAATTATTAATAGTAAAATGCAAAAAAACAAGGGGGCCATTACTCTGATGTTGGCAGCACAGCCATGTTCAACAATAAAAAGGTCCACTCCATCCATGGCCAGTCGCGTCATGGTGTACTTGAGCTCCTCTGACGTTCGACAGTGACCGGGTAAGCATGTCAACTGAAACAACAATATACACAATGGTGTAAACAACGTTTGCTGCAGAGGCCAGGTTTGATTCCTGGATTGTTTTTTACCTTAGCATCACAGATGCGACGGTCAGTGCCATGCTGGCAGATGACCGAGGGCTTTGGTTGCTCCAGCTGAAACTCGCGGGACACCACGTGGAAAAGGAACGTCTCCCCCCATTCTAACAAGCAGGCCACCTAATCAGCCAACACACAAAAACTTTTAATATTACAATACATGGACGTGTAAAAAGCTACTGCATTTTAATATTTAAACTATACATAATATGGATAAAATATTGGTAATTGATACAGTATTCAATTGGTTGGACAGCATCTAAGCACACGTACGCACCTGTGGAACAGTCACCCTGCCAGTGAGACCCCCTGCCTGCATGTCAATAAGCCAGGCGTACTCCAGCGTGTCGCTTCCTAGTGGCAGCCCCTGGGCGGAGAACATGGCGTGTGCTCTCATCTGCAGGCCTGACAGGCTTAGGTGTCCATCCCTCAACACCGCGTCGGCTGTTGGACGCTGTGACTCAAAATAAAAAATAAAACTCACATAGAGCAGTTTGCATGAATGACTCAGATGGCTAATGTAACTATAAAAGCAATCTTCACTGGCTAAATGTACTGCAAAAAAGGTCAGTAAGGATAATTCATAATGCCGACTACAGAGAACATACTAACTCCTTATTTCTAAAATCACTAATACTTCAACTTGCTGATATAGTTCACCTTCAAACAGCTAAAATAATGCATAAGGCTAAAAATATGATTAAACATTAAAAAAAAAAAAAAATAAAAAATATTTTTTTTATTAAAAAAATAAAATAAAAAAACTTAAATTATATTTGGAAAGCAGGAAGTGAACAAATGTAACAGTTACTGATTGTAAAAGTACCAGATGGAAGGGTAGGATTTAATAAGCTTTGCTTCTTCCTACTCCTTTTGGACAATCACTAACTGTTAAATTACATTAGAAAAGCAGGAAGTGAACAAATGTTATTTACTGATTGTAAAAGTACCAGATAAGCTTTGCTTCTTCCTACTCCTTTTGGACATGTGGAACTGGGAACTGATTATGGGATGCACTCAATTGTAATCTGATGCATGTTCAAATGAAATAAAAACATTTAAAAAAAATTAAAAACAATTTTTTTATTAAATTAAAAAATAAAATAAAATAAACTTACATTTGTTCATTTCCTGCCTTTTTAATCTAATTTAACAGTTACTGATTGTAAAAGCACCACATAGGATTTAATAAGCTTTGCTTCTTCCTACTCCCTTTGGACATGTGGAAATAGGAACTGATTATGGGATGCATTCAATTGTAATCTGATGCATGTTCAAATGAAATAAAACCATAAAAAAAAAGAAAAAAATTAAAAACAATTAAAAACATTTTTTAAATAAAAAAATAAAATAAAACTTGAAATAAAAACATGAAAAAAATTAAATATTTAAAAATTAAAAACAAATTTTTGAATAAAAAAACATAAAAAAAATTAAAACATTTACATGAAATTAAACCATTACAATGTTCTTATTCACACTGGGATATTGCCTTGGGTGGACACCACGCCCCCTCCTATAAGACAGCCAACCACAGACCACAGAAGATTTACTACCCACTCCCAGATCAGGTAGATCTTGGGCCTGGCCCATGAGAGATGGTACTTCATGGACGCTCCCTTTATTACAGCAAGTGGTGTGTTTTTGAGGAATGGTGTAGTTCATCTCTTTTAAACGCTCTGTGATGGACCTGCTGTGTTTTCTACAGGATTTAGTAGAAAGAAGAAGAACAGCTTTGTCGTCTATTAAGATCTATTTGGTGGCCATCTCTGCTTGTCATGTGGGGATAAAGGAGTTAACCATTTGGGCGGCACCTTTTCTAAAGGAGTCATATCCTAAACTTCCAGTTTCCAGGCCCCCGATTCCCCCGGGATCTGTCCATGGTACTGGATGCCATTTCATTATTCTATTCATTCGAGTTACTTGAGGCTGTGGGGATGAAATTAGTCTCCTTGAAGACGGCATTGCCCTTTGCATGTGTGTGAAGTTTTATAGTCCTGAAGTGTGTGAGCCTTCCGTGACACACGTAGTGTTAGATACCGAGGTGTTTTTCCAATATGTGTGAGTTTCACAAATTGGACCGTGAGGTGCTTAGCTTCTCTGCTGCAATCCAGGAAACTGCCATATGTCTCGTCGTGAAACACGTAGCGAAGTTACAGGAAGAACTAACTCCTAGAGTGAGGAGTCTTGCAGATTTGGAGCTGTGGGCGGCACGGTGGACAAGTGGTTAGCGCGCAGACCTCACAGCTAGGAGACCAGGGTTCAATTCCACCCTCGGCCATCTCTGTGTGGAGTGTGCATGTTCTCCCCGTCCGGGTACTCCGGTTTCCTCCCACATTCCAAAAACATGCTAGGTTAATTAGCCACTCCAAATTGTCCATAGGTATGAATGTGAGTGTGAATGGTTGTTTGTCTATATGTGCCCTGTGATTGGCTGGCCACCAGTCCAGGGTGTACCCCGCCTCTCATTCCAAAACAGCCGGTGACGACCCTGCCGGTGAGGATAAGCGGTAGAAAATGAATGAACATTATTCCAACAGTAAAATATGGTGGTGGTAGTGTGATGGTCTAGGACTGTTTTGCTGCATCAGGACCTGGAAGACTCACTGTGATAAATGGAACCATGAATTATTGTTAAACTGTTCACAAATATGGGCTGCACGGTGGACGAGTGATCTCCCCGTGCATGCGTGGGTTTTCTCCGGGTACTCCGGTTTCCTCCCACATTCCAAAAACATGCTAGGTTAATTAGCGACTCCAAATTGTCCATAGGTATGAATATGAGTGTGAATGGTTGTTTTGTCTATATGTGCCCTGTGATTGGCTGACCACCAGTCCAGGGTGTACCCCGCCTCTCGCCCAAAGACAGCTGGGATAGGCTCCAGCACCCCCCGCGACCCTCGTGAGGAAAAAGCGGTAGAAAATGAATGAATGAAAGGTCCGCTGTGCTATAGGAGGGGCGTGGTCTATCACTGACAGACATGTCACTAGAACTTCTGTAGTGACATCCAAAGCGAAACAAAGAACCAAGGAACCAATTGATTCATGGCAGGTTTTGATTTTCATCGTTTTTTTTAACATTTACTTCAGTAAAAATGGTTGAATTTGTGCATTCCCAATGAGCCGAGCCTCACAAACTGGGTGATTGGACAACGTCCACGAAAAGCCACAAGGAGTATTGTATCCTTACCTGATAGTTGTCACTGATGAAAATGTGAATAGGTGACAGTAGTAGCTGAAGCATCGTTTCCTTGTAACCTTTTTTCATTTCAAAACATAACCGCTCCAGGAATCCAGATGGACCTTCTGGACCCTCACTGCTGCAGTGCTGGAGGTACACAAAAAAAATGAATAAGTAATGGTAATGGTTTAATTTCATTTGAACATGCATCAGATTTCAATTGAATGCATCACATAATCAGTTCACAGTTCCACATGTCCAAAAGGAGTAGGAAGAAGCAAAGTTTATCTGGTACTTTTACAATCAGTAACTGTTACATTTGTTCACTTCCTGCTTTTCTAATATAATTTAAGTTTTTTTTAATTATTTTTTTTATTAAAGTTTTTTTTTAATTTTTTAAAAAATGTTTTTAATGGTTTTATTTCTTTTGAACATGCATCAGTTTTTTTGTTTTTTTTATTTAAAAAATTGCTTTAAATTTTTTTATGGTTTTATTTCTTTTGAACATGCATCAGTTTTTTTGTTTTTTTTATTTAAAAAATTGCTTTAAATTTTTTTTATGGTTTTATTTCATTTGAACATGCATCAGATTACAATTGAATGCATCCCATAATCAGTTCCCAGTTCCACATGTCCAAAAGGAGTAGGAAGAAGCAAAGTTTATCTGGTACTTTTACAATCAGTAACTGTTACATTTGTTCACTTCCTGCTTTTCTAATATAATTTAAGTTTTTTTAAATTATTTTTTAATTAATTTTTTTTTTAATTTTTAAAAAAATGTTTTTAATGGTTTTATTTCATTTGAACATGCATCAGTTTTTTTGTTTTTTTTTATTTAAAATATTGTTTAAAAATTTTTTTAATAGTTTTATTTCATTTGAACATGCATCAGATTACAATTGAATGCATCCCATAATCAGTTCACAGTTCCACATGTCCAAAAGGAGTAGGAAGAAGCAAAGCTTATTAAATCCTACCCCTCCATCTGGTACTTTTACAATCAGTAACTGTTACATTTGTTCACTTCCTGCCTTTCTAACATGATATAATTTATTTTATTTTTTTTTTATTACATTTTTTTTAATTAAGGCATGCAGAGAAACAAACAAGATGGATGTAAAAAGAAATGAAATTCAAGAGGCTCTGTAAAACAAGAGGCAGGATAAAGACTTTTGTGTTTCCCCACTAACTTTAAAGCAACTATAACTTTTAAAAGAAGAAATAAAACAATCATAAATCACGAGATGAATAAATCCCAAGTTTTACCATAGGTAGTCGACCATGGACTTTGTAGAGATTGATGAGCACAGTTATGTCCCAAGGCCGCAGGTCCAAAGGGTGAATGTCGGACGTCTCCTTGTGCCCACTGTCTTCCATTCCCAGAGGGGACCACCCGAGGCCGGATGAGGAAGTGGACAAAACGGGAGTGGACACCGTCGCTTCAAAGTCTGTGTACATGTCATCTTCACCAAAATAGTTTTCCTAAGAAACAAGTCACGGAAAGTAGATTAGAAGGGCACGTTATCGATTGTGGCTTATCTTTTCCAAAGCAATTGAACAAAATTCCTACTTTGATGGCAATTAAAGCTCGGAGTAAAGGCCCATAAAGGATAATTTGAGAATCCGGGGACATTTCCATCTCCACATGAAGTCTGTCAGGGGGAAGCTCCGAGGGGTCAGTGGGTATCCGGCTGTAGCCGGCTGAAGCAGAGGCAGACGTGTAGTGAGGGTGGCTGTGATGTGCTGAAGTGTGTTCCGGAGGCCGCAAAGCCGACAACATGGATTCTTCCATCTCAGAGACTGAAATTAGCCAAGATACATTCAGACGTCTAATTGGCTTTAAAAGGTTGTGGTACGGCGATGGAACGCTTACATGACTGCTTAAGTTGCTCATCTGCTTTTTGGGGATAAATGGGATGCCAGGTGTAGTCAATGATGAGCAGGAAGTTTGGTACGCTCCAGCAGTCCACCCAGCCGGCTCTAAAGTAGGGCAAAAACATTTAGTATAGTTATAGTTTAGCATTGAACATTAGAAATACACTCAACAAAAACATCATTGTTTGCCAACAAAAGGTTCCACTACCTACAAAGTACTCTCAATCAAACAAAAATACATTCATTAGTGTATGTAAACTATATTAGGAAAGCAGGAAGTGAACAAATGTAACAGTTAGTGATTGTAAAAGCACCAGATGGAGGGGTAGGATTTAATAAGCTTTGCTTCTTCCTACTCCTTTTGGACATGTGGAACTGGGAACTGATTATGGGATGCACTCAATTGTAATCTGATGCATGTTCAAATGAAATTAAAACATTAAAAAAAAATGTAAATTAAAAAACAAATACATTTTTAAATGTTTAATTTAAAACATTATTTTTTTATTTAAAAAATGTAAAATTTAAATTAAATAAAAAAATTAAATAAAAAAAATTAAACTATATTAGGAAAGCAGGAAGTGAACAAATGTAACAGTTACTGATTGTAAAAGTACCAGATGGAGGGGTAGGATTTAATAAGCTTTGCTTCTTCCTACTCCTTTTGGACATGTGGAACTGGGAACTGATTATGTGATGCATTTTTTTAAATTATTTTTTTTATTACATTTTTTTAAAATTAAAATTAATTTTAATTACATAAAAAAATATTAAATGATTATTGATCAAATGATTAATTATAAAAAATTAAATGCATGTAATGCATTAAAAATAATTTCATTAAAAAATAATTATTATTTTTTATTATCACTAATAAAAAAAATTTTTTAATTTTTTTATTAAATTAAAAACATTCCAAAATGTGGCCCGCAGGACACTAGTTTGAGGCCCCCGCCTTGATATGAAAGTTTAATGTTAGTTTGATATGGATGCTGTATGGTATCATGTACCCAGAAAAAATTATTACGTTTGATTAATGTTCATGTTAAAGGTTAAATAACTGTTATTAGTTATCCTCCCTATCCGTGTGGAAGTGGTAAGTTTTTGGCTATTTAAGTTTAAAGGAAATAACTTGAAGGCTACCGTTTAGGTCGCTAGCGCTCTAGTTTGCGAGTTAGCATGTGTCTCAAGACCCTGTAGTTGCGCAATATGTTGTAAATAAAAAGAGTATAAATGTGACTATAGTCGTGTTTTGTCATGTCTACAGGGCTCTAATAATGCTTTGTTCATTTTAATCTGGAAAAAATCATTTGTCTATCCATAATTTTCTTTATTCTTGATTTGTTTATTTATTTTTCATCTTATTTTGTGTAGAAAAATAAAAAAGTAAGATATTTGAGAACAGTGGAATGTTTTATCAGAGCTTTTCTTGTAGAAAATCGGAACCAAAGCGAAGTTTTTTAAATTTTTTTGTTTTTAATTAATGCGTTTTTTGGTTGTTTTTTTTCCAGTGACCCCCAAGTAAATTGAGTTTAAGACCCCTGCTTTAAAGGAAATTCCTGTTATCCTGACATTTTGTTTTTTTCTCCTTTGCAATTCCTTATCGGGTGACTCATCAAGTGTGTTCTCTGCAAGCGCCCTCTCTCTCTCTCGCTACTTCATTCCTCCAACTTACTCTGCGTGGGTGATATTCCTCCATCGAGACTTGGTTGTTTTCGGAGGATGGGCACTTTGATTCTCCCCTGGCATGAACATGTCTGGGGGTAGCTTGACATTCTGGTAATCTTTGGCAAGGGTGAGGAGAGGGTAGCGGCTGGGGTGGCACTCGGGCAGAGACAGTCGCATGTCTGTATCCTCCGCCTGAAAAGGTCAAAAAACACACAGTCGATTTCTATCTCCAGGACATAAAAATGCATCTCAATCTAAAAATAACTTATGCATAATCTACGGGGTGCATTAATACTGCCGCAGGAAATCATAGCACTCATTTGCGCACACACACATAAAAAATATATATAATTTTAACATGAAATAAGACTAACCTTCAAGCTGAAGCGGGTATGGCAGGTCGTCGGAACAAACTCATTGAAAGGCAAAGTGAAGTCTATATTGAGCGTCTCGCCACATGCTGCCAGGTACACTGCGGAAAATCAAAATGACTCAAGATGAGTGGACTCATCGCCACAGTGTTGCCTCGCGGCCAAAAGCACCCCGCCATGTTCCCCGTTCCATTGGTGTTAATACAAAAAAAAAGCAGTCTTCCCCCCCCCACTAAGAGTTCAAGTTCATTTTATTTATATTTGTTGTGTTTTGATGAACTGGTTCCTGTTTAACTTGAGTTTCCGGGTCATGTGATTGTTGTTAGTAACTGTTGCTAAGGGATTCTTGCTTGTTGTTCAGTGGAGAGTTGACGGTTTGTACTTATTGTCGGCTCCTTTCTCGTTCAGAACCGCATTTGGTGACCGTCGATGTGAGTATTATGACGACCGAATGGACACACTTGGGTTTGAGTTCTGCCACCGAGCGCTACAGCACATGCATGACAAAAAAATAATAATAATAATAAAAATTTATTTAAAAAAATTAAATTAATTTAAAATAAGTCTACTTAAATTATATTAGGAAAGCAGGAAGTGAACAAATGTAACAGTTAGTGAACTGTGGAACTGTGAACTGATTATGGGATGCATTCAATTGTAATCTGATGCATGTTCAAATGAAATACAACCATAAAAAAAATTAAAACAATTAAAAACATTTTTTTTTAATAAAAAAACAAAACAAAAAAAACCTCAAATTATATTAGGAAAGCAGGAAGTGAACAAATGTAACAGTTAGTGATTGTAAAAGTACCAGATGGAGGGGTAGGATTTAATAAGCTTTGCTTCTTCCTACTCCTTTTGGACATGTGGAACTGGGAACTGATTATGGGATGCACTCAATTGTAATCATTACAAAACAAAAATAATAAAAATAAAAAAAACACATAAAAAACAAAAAAATTTTTTTTAATTATATTAGGAAAGCAGGAAGTGAACAAATGTAACAGATGGAGGGGTAGGATTTAGAAAGCCATCTTTATCATTCACTGATAATTATTTAATTTAATTTTATTTATTTATTTATATATTTATTTATATTATTTAATTATTTATTTTTATTCTTTAATTACATTTTTTTTTAAAGTTTTTTCATCAATTAACCTAGCATGTTTTTGGAATGTGGGAGGAAACCAGAGTACCCGGAGAAAACCCACGCATGCACGGGGAGAACATGCAAACGTGAGGGTGGAATTGAACTCTGGTCTCCTAGCTGTGTGGCCTGCATGCCAACCACTCCCTCACCGTGCAGCCTATTTTGCAACATGTGCAAAAAAATGATCAAGTCTTACAGTCAAAATATCTCCTTAAAGACTAGACTTACCTATATATATATTCCTCAAACACATTTTTTTTAGTTCAATTTCATTTGCATGGATCAAATTTTCCTCACCGTTCTCCTGCTGTTTGGTGGAACAGTCGATCCAGTTGTGCTGGTTTGCCGCCCAGATCATTTCAAACTGGTGAAAAAGCATCTTGAACGTCCACGAATAGGGAACAAAGGAGTAGATGTCTGGGGCGCTGTCACTTGCCCAGTCCTGAATCAAATCTGTCAAGGCAGACACAAACATTCATTCATTCATTCTCTACCGCTTTTTCCTCACGAGGGTCGCGGGGGTTGCTGGAGCCTATCCCAGCTGTCTTGGGGCGACAGGCGGTTGTACACCCTGGACTGGTGGCCAGCCAATCACAGGGCAACACAAAGATTTGTCACAATATTAACCTCCAAAGACACCATGGTGACGAATATCCTAAACGTGTTGTGTTTGACCTGAACTTGTAAGTATGGAAATGATGACAGGATTATCATGTGACTATCTCAGGATACGCCCCGCCCCTCCCAAAAACGGCAACTAATTATGAAACAAATGAGTTTGTGTTCTTAAGGATTAAGGCTCATTTTCTGAGCTTAAGCCTACGTCACAACAACTTTGTCTAAAAATGAATTATTCTCATGCTGTTGTATTGTTTGCTCCTCTCACCAGTGAAGAAGTTCTTCTGGGCGTAGATGAAGTGATAGGTGGCCTTGTACACCTCAATCTCACACTGCCACGACTGAGGCATGTTCCACACCTGAGGGTAGCTGGCAATCACGTGGAACTGAAATATATGGGGAGTCAGAAGAGGACAGAATTTTATGGAGGACCAAAACTGCCAAAATAATAAATAAATAAAACAAAAATAAAAACAAAAAAATAAAAACAAAATAAAATAAAATAAAATAAAAACAAAAATTTTTTTTTTTTAATTTTTGAATCTTGTTTTTTATTTTTGTATTTATTTTTGCTTTTATTTATTTATTTATTTATGTATATATTTTTTATTTTTGTATTTATTTCCATTTATATATATTTTTTTAAATTTAATTTTTTGAATTTTTTTTCATTTTTGTTTTTATTTTCGCACTCACATGTCAAGACACACTTGGGACCGCCCCCTCATTTGAATAGTTTTTCCTTCTGCATTTCTATGAGGACCAAAACTGCCAAAATAATAAATAACTAAATAAATAAATAAATAAAAGTGAAAATAAAAACAAAAAAAATTAAATACAAAAAATAAATATAATTGGAAATAAAAACAAAAAAATATATATACATAAAAAAATAAATAAATAAAAGCAAAAATAAATACAAAAATAAAAAACAAGATTCAAAAATCAAAAAAATGTTATTTTTGTTTTTATTTCCATTTATATTTATTTTTTGTATGTAATTTTTTTTTCATTTTTGTTTTTATTTCCACTTTTATTTATTTATTTATGTATTTATTATTTTGGCAGTTTTGGTCCTCCATAGAATTTCACATACAAAAAAAAAAAAATCACCGGCGTCTTTCTCAAATGTTTCTTTCAAAGTCTTGCTGCAGAGTAATTAGGGTCTACTTACAGCTAACATCTCCGCCTCAAGGAGAGTCCTGTACTGCATGCTGCTAGTGGTGTCAACATGAAGGAGCTGCCCTTTGATGGTGGGCGAGTAGCCTGAGGGCGGGGGGGGCAAAAGGCAGCAAAAAAAGATGTGTCAGCCAAATATTTGCATAATCTAATTAAAAGTAGCCCAACTGGATGAATGATACTGTATCTACAAATATAGAACTAAGCATGTAGGAAAATCATATCATGCTATGTTATTTCTAAGTGACTATTCATTTTATTTGACTTAACGAGCTGCATCCCAAACACTGCTATTTCACTCAATAACAGAGACAGCATGATTGCTAATAATCTCCCCATCCCCCAACAAGCCTGTGTCACCACAGCATCTGTCGATACCGGATCTCCGACGAAGTTTCATGAAGCAGAACAAGACGATATCGAGTCTACCGTAATGGTGTAGTGATAATGAGGCAGTATAAACACATAATTGGTTATCAAAAGCCGTACCAATCTCTCCAACAGTCATGGGGATGTTGACTTCCAGGTAAGAACCCGCACCTACATTCACGTGGATGGCGTTGGTTTCCTAGGAACAGGAACGAAAACAAAGCAAGAGAAAAATGGAATGGTTAATGGAGAAGTTCATTCATTCATTCATTCATTCATTTTCTACCGCTTATCATCACGAGGGTCGCGAGGGGTGCTGGAGCCTATCCCAGCTGTCTTCAGGGCGAGAGGCGGGGTAACACCCTGGACTGGTGGCCGGCCAATCACAAGGCACATATAGACAAACAACCATTCACACTCACATTCATACCTATGGACAATTTGGAGTCGCTAATTAACCTAGAAAGTTTTTAATCAGGGCGGCACGGTGGGCGAGTGGTTAGCGCACTGACCTTGCAGCTAGGAGACCAGGGTTCGATTCCACCCTCGGCCATCTCTGTGTGGAGTTTGCATGTTCTCGCCGTGCATGCGTGGGTTTTCTCCGGGTACTCCGGTTTCCTCCCACATTCCAAAAACATGCTAAGTTAATTAGCGACTCCAAATTGTCCATAGGTATGAATGTGAGTGTGAATGGTTGTTTGTCTATATGTGCCCTGTGATTGGCTGGCCACCAGTCCAGGGTGTACCCCGCCTCTCGCCCGAAGACAGCTGGTGACGACTCTTGTGAGGATAAGCGGTAGAAAATGAATGAACATTATTCCAACAGTAAAATATGGTGGTGGTAGTGTGATGGTCTGGGACTGTTTTGCTGCATCAGGACCTGGAAGACTCACTGTGATAAATGGAACCATGAATTATTATTAATATGCAAATATAGGCTGCACGGCGGTGAAGTGGTTAGCTTGCAAGCCTTACAGCTAGGAGAGCCGAGTTCAATTCCACCCTCGGCCATCTCTGTGTGGAGTTTGCATGTTCTCCCCGTGCAGGTGTGGGTTTTCTCCGGTTTCCTCCCACATTCCAAAAACATGCTAGGTTAATTAGCGACTCCAAATTGCCCATAGGTATGAATGTGAGTGTGAATGGTTGTTTGTCTATATGTGCCCTGTGATTGGCTGGCCACCAGTCCAGGGTGTACTCCGCCTGTGAAATATTAACGCCAATTCTCTGTCAACCAATCAACAGTCTACCACCACTTTTCCCTACTACTGCTTAGAACAGTGCCATGGGCGGATGAATAATGAAGGGATGAATTAATAGCGTTCACCTACCCGGTTTTTGGTAAAAAGCAAATCAATGGTGGCGTCGGCAATGATGTTCATACGCAGCTCGAAGGCCTGGATCTGCCTCGGTTCTCCTGGCTGGGCCATTTCTGTCACCTTCATATCCTGGTAGTCTGCCGGCAGGAAGAACTTCCACAGACAGTCCCTGTGAAATTGTTTTGATGTGCTTCAGTGGCTTTTGATGAATAAAATTATATTCCTAAATCTAACATTACTTAAATTTGGCAAAAATATGAAACATTTTCTCCAATATGAAAAACATGTTGGGGTTAAGTTACGAAGTTTAGCTATGTATGCTCTTGTTTGGGCACCTTTGACGATCCACCCATGGGCCATAGTTGAAGTCAGTTCCTTTTCCACACACAATATCCAAACCCCAACATGGTGGGAGGTCTTGCAGCTTATCTTCCTCACTGGATGTTTCCGCTTCTTCCCCGCTTTCTTGTTCCACTGGCACCAGACCTGCAGACAGCCATAGGAAAACGCAGATTGACTATAAGCCGCACTTTTTTTCATAGGTTGGCTGTTCCTGCGACTTATACTCCAGAGCGACTTATAAATGAAAAAAGTGTTTATGTTCCATAAACACTGGACACCTTTTCTGTTCATGTTTATTTTTAGTGTAGCTGAATAAGCATTGTGTTAGCATATCTTACACCTATTCAGCCTGTTCTCTATTCTTTTATTCATGTTAGAACTTGCCTTCCAAGATGACGTAATGTCTGTTTTGGTCAAGTAGTTTGGAAAATAAATTGCCCGCAAAAAAATGCAACATACTCCAGTGCGACTTATGTATGTTTTTTCTACCTAATTATACATTTTTGGCCTTGTGTGACTTATACTCCAGTGCGACTTATGTATGTTTTTTAATACCCAATTATGCATTTTTGGCCTTGTGCGACTTATACTCCAGTGCGACTTATGTATGTTTTTTTTCTACCTGATTATGCATTTTGGCCTTGTGCAACTTATACTCCAGTGCGACTTATGTATGTTTTTTCTACCTAATTATACATTTTTGGCCTTGTGTGACTTATACTCCAGTGCGACTTATGTATGTTTTTTAATACCCAATTATGCATTTTTGGCTTGTGCGACTTATACTCCAGTGCGACTTAGGTATGTTTTTTTTTACCTAATTATGCATTTTTGGCTTGTGCGACTTATACTCCAGTGTGACTTATGTATGGTTTTTTTTTTACCTAATTATGCATTGTTGGCCTTGTGCGACTTATACTCCAGTGCGACTTATGTATGTTTTTTTTTTACCTAATTATGCATTGTTGGCCTTGTGCGACTTATACTCCAGTGCGATTTATGTATGTTTTTTTTCTACCTAATTATGCATTTTTGGCCTTGTGCGACTTATACTCCAGTGCGACTTATGTATGTTTTTTTATACCTAATTATGCATTTTTGGCCTTGTGCAACTTATACTCCAGTGCGACTTATACTCCAGTGCGACTTATGTATGTTTTTTTCATACCTAATTATGCAATTTTGGCCTTGTGCGACTTATACTCCAGTGCGACTTATGTATGTTTTTTTTCTACCTAATTATGCATTTTTGGCCTTGTGCGACTTATACTCCAGTGCGACTTATGTATGTTTTTTTATACCTAATTATGCATTTTTGGCCTTGTGCAACTTATACTCCAGTGCGACTTATACTCCAGTGCGACTTATACTCCAGTGCGACTTATACTCCAGTGCGACTTATGTATGTTTTTTTCTACCTAGTTATGTAAAGAAACTAAAAAGTGTAGCTTAGTTTCTTTATAATGCCATTGTTTTTGGATTCTTTTTCAGTTGCTGCCATGAATTGGACTGGTGAGCACGGCCCTTTCATTGTGGAAATGTTTACCAAAACAAAAGAATCCGTAACTGCAACACAATGAGCGTTCCGTTGAGACGTCAATCTTGGTAGACATGATCGCATACCAGCTCCAAACACCATCTTGTTATGGGTTACCAACTTCAGAGCTACTGGATCTGCATTGAAACCAAAATCAAGCGTCCGACCTGGCAGCGCCAGAATTGATTTAATTTTTAAAACATAATAAAACATAATGACTTTATATGTACTTTTTGTTTATTTCATTTATTTGGCTTTTATTTAACCTACAAATGTGTCCCTGGCCCTGTATTTAATCTTCGTTAGCTGGCAAGCTAGTGGTCAGCTTATCTTTATTCAGTATACTATGGAAGTGTTTCTACCTGGCTCATCTTGGTAGTAGTAGATGTCGACGTCATTGGACTGCATGACGACAAAACCTTCGCCCATCAGTCTGGGGGGTCTACAAAGAAAGCACAAAGTACAAAGACATGATCGTGTTCATAACAGGTCATGGACACAAGAATTTACACATTTCGGTCGTCACTTTAGATTCCAAATCAAATACTAAAAACTGGATCCTCTGAGAAATGCAAGTCTTTTGACTTTATTATACAATTTACAGTATATATGTTTTCTTATTTATATCTCATCCATTTTCAATGTCACTTGTCCTCACGAGGGTCGCAGGCCATGCTGGAGCCTATCCCAGCTGACTTGGGGCGAGAGGCGGCGTAGGGATGTTTATATTATATTCATTCATTTTCTGCCGCTTTTCCTCACGAGGGTCGTGGGGGTGCTGGAGCCTATCCCAGCTGACTTGGGGCGAGACAAGGCGTAGGGATGTTTGTATTATATTCATTCATTCATTCATTTTCTGCCGCTTTTCCTCACGAGGGTCGCAGGGGTGCTGGAGCCTATCCCAGCTAACTTGGGGCGAGAGAAGGCGTAGGGATGTTTATATTATATTTCATTCATAATTCATTCATTTTCTGCCGCTTTTCCTCACGAGGGCCGCGGGGGTGCTGGAGCCTATCCCAGCTGAATTGGGGCGAGAGGCGGCGTAGGGATGTTTATATTATATTTCCTTCATTTTCTGCCGCTTTTCGTCACGAGGGTCGCGAGCTATGCTGGAGCCTATCCCAGCTGACTTGGGGCGAGAGGTGGTGTAGGGATGTTTATATTATATTCATTCATTTTCTGCCGCTTTTCCTCATGAGGGTCGCGGGGGTGCTGGAGCCTATCCCAGCTGTCTTGGGGTGAGAGGCGGCGTCGGGATGTTTATATTATATTTCATTCATAATTCATTCATTTTCTGCCGCTTTTCCCCACGAGGGTCGCGGAAGTGCTGGAGCCTATCCCAGCTGACTTGGGGCGAGAGGTGGTGTAGGGATGTTTATATTATATTCATTCATTTTCTGCCACTTTTCCTCACGAGAGTCGCGGGGGTGCTGGAGCCTATCCCAGCTAACTTGGGGCGAGAGAAGGCGTAGGGATGTTTATATTATATTTCATTCATAATTCATTCATTTTCTGCCGCTTTTCCCCACGAGGGTCGCGGAAGTGCTGGAGCCTATCCCAGCTGACTTGGGGCGAGAGGCGGCGTAGGGATGTTTATATTATATTCATTCATTTTCTGCCGCTTTTCCTCACGAGGGTCGCGAGCTATGCTGGAGCCTATCCCAGCTGACTTGGGGCGAGAGGCGGCGTCGGGATGTTTATATTATATTTCATTCATAATTCATTCATTTTCTGCCGCTTTTCCCCACGAGGGTCGCGGAAGTGCTGGAGCCTATCCCAGCTGACTTGGGGCGAGAGGTGGTGTAGGGATGTTTATATTATATTCATTCATAATTCATTCATTTTCTGCCGCTTTTCCCCACGAGGGTCGCGGAAGTGCTGGAGCCTATCCCAGCTGACTTACGGCGAGAGGTGGTGTAGGGCTGTTTATATTATAGTTCATTCATAATTCATTCATTTTCTGCCACTTTTCCTCACGAGAGTCGCGGGGGTGCTGGAGCCTATCCCAGCTGTCTTGGGGCGAGAGGCGGCGTCGGGATGTTTATATTATATTTCATTCATAATTCATTCATTTTCTGCCGCTTTTCCCCACGAGGGTCGCGGAAGTGCTGGAGCCTATCCCAGCTGACTTGGGGTGAGAGGCGGCGTCGGGATGTTTATATTATATTTCATTCATAATTCATTCATTTTCTGCCGCTTTTCCCCACGAGGGTCGCGGAAGTGCTGGAGCCTATCCCAGCTGACTTGGGGCGAGAGGTGGTGTCGGGATGTTTATATTATATTCATTCATTTTCTGCCGCTTTTCCTCATGAGGGTCGCGGGGGTGCTGGAGCCTATCCCAGCTGTCTTGGGGCGAGAGGTGGTGGCGAAACGCCCAGTGAGGGCAGAAGAATAATCGGTAGAAAATGAATGAATGAATGAATTGCGCCTATTGTCACTATATAATAACGACATGGACATTTTTGTTTATATTGAGATAAGACTCCGTCCTTGTTGTATGCAGAGAAAAACATGAGCACACAAAGTGCATAAACAGTGTGGTGTTTGTAAGACACGGACTTACTCATCATTCTGCATGCCGACGTAGCGTGGACTGGGAACGAGCATGACGCGCACGTTCTCCAGGGAGCCCTTTACAATGTGCATGTACTGATCCAGGTGGCTGGATGGGGGCTTGGTGGCGTATGTCAGGAAGGCGTCCTCAAAGTTCAAGCACAAAGTCTGTGAGAGGTGGTGGTTTCCAAATGCCAAGCGACCCTTTGAAAGCACACATTAAACACACACACACAGGTTGCAGAGCACGGACAAAGTATGGTTTCATCTCATCAAAAGGTGGTCATCGGTGAGGAACGCACCGTGCTGATGTTCACTTTGATGACAGGAATGAGGGAGCGCCAAGATGATGTCGGATCTGGATTCTCTGTTTTAATGTTCACACTGGAGAAGAACCAAAAAAATATATACTCGATAAAGCAGAAGAAAAAAAAACATTTCTGAGGTTTTTTTGGTTATTGAATCACTGACAGTTGCTCATCCTGATAAAACCTGATCCTATCCATCCTGGTCCCTCCCAATGACAGGCCCAGCATCCTCATCTCTGCTACTTTCAGTTTTACTTCCTGTCTTTTCCTCAGTGGCGCCGTCTCCACTCCAAACAACCATAACTTTGGATACCATCGCTGGTCATACAGTGTTTATTTTATTTTATTTTATTTTATTTTATTGGCTAACCGACTGCTCTACGGTCGGAGCAGTGTGTGTGTTTGTTCATGTGTCTATTAAAACCAATCCAGTTTAGGTCAATATATGCTATTAGAACAATACAGTGACATCTCAAAAAGGTGTGATGTCTCATAATATAGCTCATTTTTTTATTTTATAAGACTTAAAGCTGGTAAAAGACTTAAAGCTGGTATTATTTGCGGATGATACCACTGCTTTTTGTTCTGGAGGGAGTACAGACAAAATCATTAGAAAGGTCAGAGAAGAAATGGTCACACTAAAAAGATGCTTTGACGATAATAGATTGTCCTTGAACCTAAATAAAACTAAAATCATGCTGTTTGCTAACAGCAGAAAGGACACGTACCAGCAAATACAAATAGACGCTGTAGACATAGAAAAGGTGAATGAAAATACATTTCTGGGGATCACAATAGATGAAAATATAAGCTGGAAACCTCATATTACAAATATACAACATAAGGTGGACAGAAATATTTCAATATTGAACAAAGCAAAAATTTGTTCTCAATCAGAAATCACTCCACACTCTTTATTGCTCTCTGGTTCTACCATATCTTACTTATTGTGTAGAAATATGGGCTAATAACTATAAAAGCAATCTTCACTCGCTAAATGTACTGCAAAGAAGGCCAGTAAGGATAATTCATAATGCCGCCTACAGAGAACATATTAACTCCTTATTTCTAAAATCACAAATACTTCAACTTGCTCATATAGTTCATCTTCAAACAGCTAAAATAATGCATAAGGCTAAAAATAACCAATTAGCTAAAAATGTCATCCAATACTTCTCTACAAGAGAGGAGAAATATGATCTCAGGGAAGAACTCCATTTGAAACACTTCTATGCTAGGACTACGTTATGCTAGCCATAGCATTTCAGTATGTGGAATCAAACGATGGAATGGATTGAGTAAGGACCTCAAACAATGCACAACGATGAGCCAATTCAAGAAACAATACAAGCAGTTGATGTTTGCTAAATACAAGGATGAAGAGTCTTGAACCAGTCATGATGTGCTATATATATCACTATATTGACACTTACTATGGTACACATTATGGCATTGGATGCTCATATCACCGAGTACTTCGGTACGAGGTACATTATTAAAAAAAACAAAAAAAAACCTTAAACTGTATTATGGAAAGCAGGAAGTGAACAAATGTAACAGTTACTGATTGTAAAAGTACCAGATTGAGGGGTAGGATTTAATAAGCTTTGCTTCTTCCTACTCCTTTTGGACATGTGGAACTGGGAACTGATTATGTGATGCATTCAATTGTAATCTGATGCATGTTCAAATGAAATAAAACCATTACCATTTTTAGAATAACAAAACATGAACTGCAGGTCAAAAAATCAACCTCGGATCGCACTTTGGATACCTTTCAGGGTATTATTAGTTCAGGGTGATTATTACGTCAATCGGGAAGGTAGTGTGGGTTGATTGCTGCGTCACTCATGTCCTAAATGTCCCTTAGTAGATGTCATATGACGTCAGTCAACAGACATTAAGCTCCCCTCCGGATTTGCTGGTGGACAGGTGGTGAACAGATGATACACGGGTATGCAACTGTCGTCTTTATGATTCTGATTACAGATGAACTCTATAGAAATGTGTTTGCTGCAATTCTTTATTTTAACCCTCCTCTTGTGTTAGGGTCGGCACTGACCCGTTTTACATTTTAATGCATAAAAAAAAAAAATCACATAACATTTGTTTATTGCATCAAGGCTTTTTGACTTTGTCAGGAAAGTCTATTTAAACAAAATAAAATCAAAAAAATAATTTTTACTACATTTTAAAAATGGTCTGGTTGAAATTATGACCACTGTATTGTTTGGGTCGGTTTCAACCCGGTTATAATAATATGGCTATAAACAGGGCTCTACATTAAAAATAAAAATGACTTGCCCATGGGGAATCATTAAGGTGAGAACTACTTGCCCGAACTTGCCCCATGTAAAATGAAAAGACCGCCATAATGATAATTTACAATTTGGATCATGGAAAGAATGGCAAGAAGTACAGTGAACCAAGATCTGGACCTGTTCTGCTTTTTCATTTCACTTTATACTAAAGTTCTGTTGCTGAAAAACAATAACTTTTTATACCTTTTCTTGACATTAATATATATGGGTCTATATATGGGTCAAAATTCACCCCAACACCATACATGTTTCTTTAGTGATTAATACTAAAATGAGAAAATAAATACAACTAATTGATTTAAGACAGGGGTCTCAAACATGTGGCCCGCGGGCCAAATGTGGCCCGCAGGACACTAGTTTGAGGCCCCCCGCCTTGATATGAAAGTTTAATGTTAGTGCGGCCCGCGCAAGTTTGATATGGATGCTGTATGGTATCATGTACCCAGAAAAAATTATTACGTTTGATTCATGTTCATGTTAAAGGTTAAATAACTGTTAATAGTTATCCTCCCGATCCGTGTGGAAGTGGTAAGTTTTTGGCTATTTAAGTTTAAAGGAAATAACTTGAAGGCTACCGTTTAGGTCGCTAGCTCTCTAGTTTGCGAGTTAGCATGTGTCTCAAGACCCTGCAGTTGCGCAATATGTTGTAAATAAAAAGAGTATAAATGTGACTATAGTCGTGTTTTGTCATGTCTACAGGGCTCTAATAATGCTTTGTTCATTTTAATCTGAAAAAAATCATTTGTCTACCCACCAACTATATGTGGTTTCTTAAATTTTTATTATTTGCCGTTTTATTATTATTATTATTATTATTATATTTATTTATTACGGATTGATTGATTTTCTTTATTCTGTGTAGAAAAATAAAAATTAAGATATTTGAGAACAGTGGAATGTTTTATCAGAGCTTTTATGGTAGAAAATTGGAACCAGTTTTTTTTAATGTTTTTGTTTCTAATAAATGCGTTTTTTTGTTGTTTTTTTTTTAACCTGATGCGGCCCAGTCTCACCCAGACCCGAGCTCCAGTGGCCCCCCAAGTAAATTGAGTTTGAGACCCCTGATTTAAGAGATATGTTCTATATCCCTCAGTAATAGCCAAGTAACAAAAGAACCTTCAATTTATGAATATGATACTTTTGAGGTTCATTTTACCATTTTTGGAAATTGAGGGGTATAGTGACATGCCCACACCAAAAGTATTAATGAGGAAGCCTAAGAAGGTAACCAAGACATGAGAAGCAAATTTGATGGTAACTTATTGTTTTTAGTGTATTTTATATCTGATTTAATACATGGGTCAAAACCCACCCGTTAAAATAAGAGATGATACCAGAAAGCTAACACAAGAGGAAGGTTAAAAGCAGGCCGCAGGTTAAAAAAAAAAGCGTGAGCACCCCTGGCTTAGGTGATGCGGGTTATATCGAACAATCAAAGACAGGTTTAAACATCAACATGTATGATCAATAATGCATGTAAAAAAAAAAAAAAACAACATTGGTTGGGTAGTCTTACCGCTCCAGGGTCTTGTTCCTAGCGTCCTGCCCCCTGTCTTCATCTTTCTTGGTTGTGCTAAGCGTCGGCTCCAGGCCAAAAGTCTCTTGTAGGCGAGCATAGAGATCAGTCCGATTGTAGACGTGAAATTCGAAGCCGTTGACCGTCACGTAAAGCCTGGTCTCTGCCTTGGGGTCTGATGATACGAGAGATTGAAAGTTAACTTCAGTGGTCTTCATTCGGGCCTTGATATATGTGCTTGGGACTATTTGAGTCGAGTTTGAAGGGGGGGGCAGCTTCCTCACTGTCACATCATGTATGTTTATGATCAAGGTGCAAAATTGTGAAGAATTAATATTTGTTGTATATTTATGAATGTATATTTGTCTTATAAATGATTATAGAGTGTATCCCTGCTTCAATCTTTTTCTCTCCGAATATAAGCCGTTTTGTTTTGCAGGACTATCATTCACCTAAGGTCTGTAATAAATGTAAATACATAAGCATAAAATGTAGACATTTGTAATACAGCACACATCAGGACAGTAAGGACCACATTAATAAGAGCGACATTGTGTTGGATTTAGCCGCAGGAATGACAGGCTTCATTTGTACCGTGTTATCGGAAAGGCAACAATAATGGACTGCTACAGTTTGCTTACCATGTTGTTTCTGCTTTGGGTTATACATCTTCCACCAGCGGAAAATGAGAAAGCCATCCTGTATCCTAACCAAAAACAATAAAAAAAAAATACAAGTGAAAAAACTGTATTTTAGAGGCAAAACACAAGCAGCAAAGGGTCCAATTTACCTGATAGACATGTCCTGGTTGATGTAATAAACATCTCGGAACATGACTTTTCCCGACAGCACGGAGAAGGAGAAGGATCCTGTGGACAAAGTAAGGATCCAGTTTTGTTATAGTACAACAGGTTAATGACAATACAAACACAGACCAATTGAGGCGGGGTACACCCTGGACTGGTGGCCAGCCAATCACAGGGCACATATAGACAAACAACCATTCACACTCACATTCATACCTATGGACAATTTGGAGTCGCCAATTAACCTAGCATGTTTTTGGAGCGCCTAGCACGACAGCCTCAGGTCCCGAAAAGTTTGAGGCAGTCCCCACATCATGCCATGTGTGTATTTGCCTTTAGACATGAGTAAATTAGCTAAAATGCTAACATGCTAACAGTCATCATGCTAGCACCTAGCAAGACAGCCTCAAGTCCCAAAAGTGTCCAGGCAGTCCGATAGTGTCCCCACATCATACCATGTGTGTATTTGCATTTAGACATGAGTAAATGAGCTAAAATGCTAACATGCTAACAGTCATCATGCTCGCACCTAGCAAGAGAGAGTGGCTAATTAACCTAGCATGTTTTTGGAATGTGGGAGAAAAACCCACGCATGCACGGGGAGAACATGCAAACTCCACACAGAGATGGCCGAGGGTGGAATTGAACTCGGGTCTCCTAGCTGTGAGGTCTGCGTGCTAACCACTCGATCACCGTGCAGCCCATATTTGCATATTAACAATAATTCATGGTTCCATTTATCACAGTGAGTCTTCCGGGTCCTGATGCAGCAAAACAGTCCCAGACCATCACACTACCACCACCATATTTTACTGTTGGAATAATGTTCATTAATTTTCTACTGCTTATCCTCACGAGGGTCATCACCGGCTGTCTTCCGGTGAGAGGCGGGGTACACCCTGGACTGGTGGCCAGCCAATCACAGGGCACATATAGACAAACAACCATTCACACTCACATTCATACCTATGGACGATTTGGAGTCGCTAATTAACCTAGCATGTTTGTTGATAATACACGTACTGTGTACGGTTAGGGCAAGCTGGTACTGATCAAAGTGATTGCCTAGCAACAGAATGCCTTGCGGTAGAGACGCAAGGTAATCTCCAAGCCTGAAGGAACAGCTCCAATACAAAGAGGAACCACGACGGAACAAAGATATTCAAATTCAATGACAACCTTCCAGGAACAAATGATGAAGGAACTACAAAGGGACAAGCATATAAAAGCCTTTTAGGAAACCAAAGGAAAATTCAGAGCCACTAAAGGAGAGAATTGCCGAAATAAAGATCCATAAAAAGATACATCCTCGGAATAGCAAAGAAGAAATCAACAGGAATACATCAGTGAACATAAGGCCTTCAATGACTTAAATGAAGGCAGCTGAAAAACAAAGTAAGATAAGCAAAGTTTGCCAGACTGCCTTCAAAGAGCTGCAGGATGAAAATATGTTGAAAAAAATAGTTGGCCATGACTCAAAACATTGGTAAATTTACATATTTGCGTTTTAAGAAATAGTGTTCTGGAGTGGTTAAAGTGGGCTTTTATGATGATGATTATTATTATATTATTATAAAAAATAAAAAATAAATAATGAAATAATGAATAAGAATGAAAACGATTATCGTTTTCATTATATAGGCAGCGGAGTCCTCCACAAAAAATGCAAACTTTATGGAAAGCAGGAAGTGAACAAATGTAACAAATGTAAGTTACTGATTGTAAAAGTACCAGATGGAGGGGTAGGATTTAATAAGCTTTGCTTCTTCCTACTCCTTTTGGACATGTGGAACTGTGAACTGATTATGGGATGCATTCAATTGTAATCTGATGCATGTTCAAATGAAACAAAACCATTAAAAAAATTAAAAACAATTAAAAACATTTTTAAATTATAAATAAATAAATAAATAAAAACTCTAATTATACTAGGAAATGTTCAAATTAAATTAAACCATTAAAAAAAATTAATTAATTTTTTTTAATCAAAAACAATTTTTTTTAATTAAATTTAAAAAACAAAATAAACTTAAATTATATTAGAAAGACATGTGGAACTGTGAACTGATTATGGGATGCATTCAATTGTAATCTGATGCATGTTCAAATGAAACAAAACCATTAAAAAAAATTAAAACAATTAAAAACATTTTTTAATTATAAATAAATAAATAAAAACTCTAATTATACTAGAAAATGTTCAAATGAAATTAAACCATTAAAAAAATTTATTAATTATTTTTTTTAAAATCAAAAACAATTTTTTTTATTAAATTAAAAAAATAAAATAAACTTAAATTATATTAGAAAGACATATGGAACTGTGAACTGATTATGGGATGCATTCAATTGTAATCTGATCCATGTTCAAATGAAATTAAACCATTACCATTACCAAACTTTAAGGCTTCTGTGGCCTTAATTCGTACAGAAAAGATATCATGCCATCTATATCTGAGCGTTATGATGTACTGGTGGTTCTCTCGCCTCCACAAATTGCATTCCGTCTGTCGAGTACCTAATCCCCAAAACGTGATCTCCCTTTTACAAAAGCCATGCTATCATGTGGTTGTAGTTTGCCATCAATAAGAGAACCCGCCTTGTTATGAATGATTGAACAGGCCAAACGCCTTGACCTCATAGCTTGGCGGCGACCCTGCTCTCTATTCACCACACGGCTGTCGATCAACTCACCGATATGAATGTAGCCATCCTTGTAGAGTCTGTTGATGATGAGAGTGAGGATGAGGCCGATGTTGCGGGAGTTGTAATAAGTTAAATAGATGATCCATCCACAGGACAGAATGGTAGCTTCAGGGCAAAACATAAACAAAGTTAAAACAATAATATTTTTGTATGTAAATGACTCGAATCAAGGGATGCAGAGCACTTACCCACAAGCAGCCAAATGAAGTTAGAGTTGTGCTTATTGAGAAAGTCGTCAAGATCCCCCAAGCTGGGGAAGGTGCTTTCATTGTTTTTGGAACCAATCGCATCCATGGCTACAGGTTCTCAATTTGATGTCGAAAACTAAAAAGAGAAAATGATAGAATGAAATTGTACCCAGCCACGCCCTTTCAGGATGTCACCGGCTGATTGGAGTGATGCTATCACAAAGTATCCAACAGCTGGCTCGCATGCTAGCAGTAGCTCACCAGCAAGTGTAATTCAAAGAATATTTGCTCCGGTTCTAATTGTTCTATTCAAACATGACGACTGTATTTAATAACAAATAGCACAATGAGTGGATATGTATTTTGTAAATAAGCAATTAAATGTTGGCAGTCATTTCTTAAAATTAATGTTAAAATCTCATCTTGTCGGGCTGCACGGTGGCCGAGTGGTTAGTGTGCAATCCAACCCGTGCATGCGTGGGTTTTCTCCGGGTACTCCGGTTTCCTCCCACATTCCAAAAACATGCTAGGTTAATTAGCGACTCCAAATTGTCCATAGGTATGAATGTGAGTGTGAATGGTTGTTTGTCTATATGTGCCCTGTGATTGGCTGGCCACCAGTCCAGGGTGTACCCCGCCTCTCGCCAGAAGACAGCTGGGATAGGCTCCAGCACCCCCGTGACCTTCGTGAGGAAAATCGGCAGAAAATGAATGCTAGGAGTGAGGCTGCACGGTGGTCGAGTGGTTAGCGCAGAGGCCTCACATATAGATTACCCGAGTTCAATTCCACACTCGGCCATCTCTGTGTGGAGTTTGCATGTTCTCCCCGTGCATGCGTGGGTTTTCTCTGGGTACTCATGCTAAACCTAGCAAAACATGCTAGGTTAATTAGTGACTCTAAATTGTCCATAGGTATGAATGTGAGTGTGAATGGTTGTTTGTCTATATGTGCCCTGTGATTGGCTGGCCACCAGTCCAGGGTGTACGCCACCTCTCGCCCGAAGTCAGCTGGGATAGGCTCCAGCACCCCACTAGACCCTTGTGAGGATAAGCATTAGAAAATGAATGAATGAGTTCTGTACGCTGCACGGTGATTAAGTGGTTAGCGTGCAGGCCACACAGCTAGGAGACCCGAGTTCAATCCAACCCTCGGTCATTTCTGTGTGGAGTTTGCATGTTCTCCCCGTGCATGCGTGGGTTTTCTCCAGGTACTCCGGTTTCCTCCCACATTCCTAAAACATGCTAGGTTAATTACTGACTCCAAATTGTCCTTAGGTATGAATGTGAGTGTGAATGGTTGTTTGTCTATATGTGCCCTGTGATTGGCTGGCCACCAGTCCAGGGTGTACCCCGCCTCTTGCCCGAAAACAGCTGGGATAGGCTCCAGCACCCCCTGCGACCCTTGTGAGGATAAGCGGTAGAAAATGAATGAATGAATCTTGTCCATCCCTAGTGGTTGGGCATGATAATTAGTTAGTTTATTAACTTGATTGTTTTGAAAAGTTGATAAACCCACATTCCCACGGACCACCAATAATAATAATAATAATAACGCACAATTCCATAATTCTGTTCAATAACACACTAACATAGAAACAAGTTGAGAAAATTCAAAAAGAACCTAACGCTTTTCCAGTTGAAAAGTGAATGTAGTGACTTTGTCCGGAATCAGACTTCCTAAGACCGCACGGCCTTACCCATTATGTCAAATGTCTAAAAGGACAGCAGCATGTTAACATTGTTTTTTGATGATTTATCATATAGTGCCACAACAAAGTATGTCTAGTGTAATATAGCTATAAGTGACCAACTGTTTTGTGGTTTCAAATGAGTGTACTTGAAAATGCATGGCCGATCGCGTGATCACATCCTTTACTTAGCAAGTAATTAGCAGGTTATGGCATGGAATTTGCTTCAACCAGAAGGATTATTTCATTTCTGACAGGATATTGTCGGTGGGAGTCGCTAAATGCTTGAGAACTGCTGGACACAAACACAAATCCCTAACTAATCCAACATAAATGATGATTACTCAACAACATTTTACAATAAATTCATCTTCTGCGTTAAGAGTCGAGTTTATGCAATGCACAGATTGGACAGAAATAAACATTGACGTGATAACTGAGGGACCTTTTATCCCAAACAAATCATGACTTGTAATTTACTGAATGGAGGTGGTGAACAGCAACTTTAAGCTACTTTGTTTTACATTATGAACTATTAAACTGAGTCAGAACGTCAAATTGTATACTAATCACACTGAATGTTATGTTACATGTTATGCAACTGTCCTATTATACAAATGTATTGACTTTAAATCTAACTCAATCTGAACCCAAAACTGGAACTAGCCCATCTAACCCTATATGGAATTTCCGAGCATTTAAAGTAGCATGTAAAGACACTGAACATTATTCGGGGAGCGTTTTAATCTACCTAACGATTGATATTTGAGCAATACAAGTGTAATAAAGCGAAATGCTAAATATGATGAAGTTAGCACTGGGCTAGCTAGCAGTGAGCTAGCTAGCAAGCTAATGACAGCGGGCCGCACCCTGCAACTTCCCTTTCAATAATGTATGAAAACAAGTCACTTGACATGATAAGAGTACCTCGATGCCACGGGTAAACCTTGCGGTTTCATCTTTGCTCCGGTCAGCCAACGGTTGTTGTCACTTAATGGTGTCGGCAGGCATGGGACGAATTAGCATCCTGTGTTGAATATTTACCCGGATTACGGCCAGTCGACATCTCTTCCGGTTCTGACGAAAGCCTCCACAAAATCGACCAATGGAAAAACATTTCTGGGTTGAGAGACTGACCAATGGGCGTTTCGAATTGAATGACGTACACATCTTTTTTTTGTCCCAATCAACATTGTCGTAATGCTTCAGCTAAAACCGCAGCGAGATAATTATTTTAATAAAAAACATGACCGTGGCGTTATACTGAATAAAACGTATAGACGTTAAAACATTTAAACTGTTTCACATATTTACGATAATATTATCAACTCTTTCCACACAAATTATAGATATTTATCATAATCCTCACATAATTATTTGCAAATGGAAACTGAATATTCGCGTCGCGGGCAATGACGTCACAACGTGGGTGCACGTACGAAGTGTGGTGTGCGACAAGGTTTATTTTTTATTGTTTCTGAATTTCGTTTAACATAACGCATTGGTGGGTGGAGAGAAGTTTTATTTTGAAGAGCAGGAAGTGTGTCAGTACTCTGATTGATTAACTTCACTAACTGAATAGTGAGCCTACACTTGATAATAAATGTAAATGAGGTGCAATGATTGGCTGTCCGTTGCCAAATTTGTAATGAAATAATAAAAAAAATGGAAACAAGATATAGTACATACACAAATGATCTCTGAAAAGTGCTTTTATAGAAAGGGAACGTGAGGATAACTATAAAATAAAATATATTGACAGCGTTACCGTCTAATTAGCAAAACAACAATCCACCTAATGGTATTCAAATACTAAAACAGCCACTACTTATGAACAATAAATCACCTGGGCACACCCTGGTGATTTGAGATGCAATTTTTAACAACATAATACATTATTCAGGCGCAAAAGATAACTTCTCAAAACACAGAAATCACATTAGAACAGCAGACTAGTGAAATATAATAAAAGTTTGATTGTTTATGGCTCATGGAAGCAGGAAATACCTGAAATGTTTCCTTGTACAACAGAATACATAAAAGGCAAAAACAGGAAAAGAACACAATGATGCATTCCTGTAACAATAAAAAGTTTTCCACAGAGGGTCACATACAAAAAAATGTGTACAATAAAGATATTAAACCAATACAAAGTCGGCCAAAACATCAACATGTTAGCTTTGTGTTATTAGTGATAAAGCAAGTTGGTGTCATATCTTATAAATGATTAAGGGCAATCAGTTTTTCATTCATTTATTTTCTACCGCTTATCCTCACAAGGGTCGCGGGAGGTGCTGGAGCCTATCCCAGCTGTCTTTGGGCGAGAGGCGGGGTACACCCTGGACTGGTTGCCAGCCAATTCATGGTTCCATTTATCACAGTGAGTCTTCCAGGTCCTGATGCAGCAAAAGAGTCCCAGACCATCACACTACCACCACCATATTTTACTGTTGGAATAATGTTCATTCATTTTCTACCGCTTATCCTCACGAGGGTCGTCATCGGCTGTCTTTGGGCGAGAGGCGGGGTACACCCTGGACTGGTGGCCAGCCAATCACAGGGCACATATAGTCAAACAACCATTCACACTCACATTCATACCTATGGACAATTTGGAGTCGCTAATTAACCTAGCATGTTTTTGGAATGTGGGGGGAAACCCACGCATGCACGGGGCGAACATGCAAGCTCCACACAGAGATGGCCGAGGGTTGAATTGAACCCTGGTCTCCTAGCTAACCACTAGACCCCCGTGCCGCCCTCATTAATACCATATTCCACTAATAATGAATTCATTTTACAACATGCCAATAATAAACAAGCTCCAAGCCATATTTTTTTGGACACCCCCGATGGAGGTGAAATACAGGTGAAGAGAATCAGAAGTTCATGAGGATGTCTCGCTCCTGCATGCTGGTATAGAAGGACTTTCCAAACACAAAGGAGTGCAAGCCTGCCCTCAGCTTCTCAGCGAAGGCCATGACAATGTTCAGGTCTCCTTCCACTGTCAGATTCAGGTCGTTCTTTAAGTTGCGCAACGACTGGAAAGGCTTCTTCCCCTTTTGCCTGTAAGGGAAGAGACGCAATAGCTAACAACCTGTGAAGAGTCAGACTTAAGAGATTTGCATTAAGCATCTAGAGCTGCAGGTGTGCATGGGAATTCCGAGGCACCATGAATTATGCATGCTGCTCCGCAATGTAAGTTTGCATAAACCGTCTTGTTAGCAGTACAATGACATTCGCTTCTGTCACAGGCTGCTCGGTAACATAAACAAGCCACCTTCGTGCCCTCTCGCTGTATCGCGACAATAACCGTTTTCAGAATAAGATGATAAATTAAATTCAATTTAAAAATGAACAGCTTATTTTTTTTCCATTCATATGTTTCTACGGTTTCCAAATTTTAACAATTTGAAGGTTGCCTGTAGTGTCCTGGAATGAATTGTGTACAAGCATGAAAATCCCCCAAAATTAATTTGTATTGACGCCGCAGCTTAGTTGGATATTTTCATAAATATGGAGAACCTTTCTGATATTTGCTAGCATTCGCGGCCAACTCTTACGTTTCGTCCTCGATGTACTTCAGCAGTGTGAGCGCCTTCCTGTGGAGCAGCAGTAGGAACTGAGCCAGGTAGGCACTCCGCAGGGACAGCCCAGGCTTCAGCATGAACACCTGGGTAAGACACAGAATGGCAATTCCTACACCATCAAAGAGCTCAGCGGGCTAATCATGAAATAACTTGTGGTGGGAACCATGAAAAAGAATGAGAAGGAAACACATGCAATAGTCATGGGGGGCGAGGGGGGGGTGATCTTTGTAACTCGGAAATACCATAATTGAGTGGAAGTTGTCATCCTGCTGTGTGGCATAGGCTCAAAAGACTAGACTAGTTGGGCGGGAACCAAGACTGGAACAGTGCAAATATTTTGACTCGTAGGCCGCATTGAGTTAATAATGTTTTGTTTTTTTTTTTTTTACTAAATAAAACATCCAACTTGCAAGTCATGTTGCCAGTTTGTATGATAAAAGTTGAAATACTTGGAAAGAAACTCTCGGGCCGGATTCAAACACTTGGTGGCCCGCATGTGGCCCCCGGGCCGCAGTTTGCCCACCGCTGATCTATGATGTACAGCTATGCTATGTATGTTTGGTTGATGTATATATTTTTAAAGAAATAAGAATAATACCTAATTACAGTAATCCCTCCTTTATCATGGTTGATTCGTTGCAGACCAGACAGTGATAAGTGAATTTCTGCAATGTAGGATTCCTTATTTATAAATGGAATTTTTTTTTTTGTTGGGAATTCGTAGAAAACCTGTTTATAATTTACAGTAATCGAATACTACAACAGGGCGGCACGGCGGACGAGTGGTTAGCGCGCAGACCTCACAGCTAGGAGACCAGGGTTCAATTCCACCCTCGGCCATCTCTGTGTGGAGTTTGCATGTTCTCCCCGTGCATGCGTGGGTTTTCTCCGGGTACTCCGGTTTCCTCCCACATTCCAAAAACATGCTAGGTTAATTAGCGACTCCAAATTGTCCATAGGTATGAATGTGAGTGTGAATGGTTGTTTGTCTATATGTGCCCTGTGATTGGCTGGCCACCAGTCCAGGGTGTACCCTGCCTCTCGCCAAAGACAGCTGGGATAGGCTCCAGCACCACCGCGACCCTCGTGAGGAAAAAGCGGTAAAGAACAAATGAAAGTTGAAATATTTAGAAAGCAACTCTCGGAACGGATTCAAACACTTGGTGGCCCGCATGTGGCCCCGGGTCGTACTTTGCCCACCCCTGATCTATGATGTACAGCTATGCTAAGTATGTTTGGTTGATGTGTCTTCTCTGTGCTTTTATTCCTGCATGTAATTTTTTTAAAGAAATAAGAATACTACATAATTACAGTAATCCCTCCTTTATCATGGTTGATTAGTTGCAGACCTGACAGTGATAAGTGAATTTCTGCAATGTAGGATTCCTTATTTATAAATGGAATATTTTTTTAGTTGGGAATTTGTAGAAAACCTGTTTATAATTTACGGTGATCGAATACTACAACACTCGATTAATTGTATACCCGATTAATCTTCATTTAATTGTTGCAGATCTAATCTAATCATGGGTTGGAATCAAAATAGATACAGTATATATACAGTATATATACAGTATGTTCACCCGGAGGTTACATAGGTTCTCTCCAGGTATTCCATTATTCCATATTTCAGGTATTATCAAACAAAAAAAATCTGATCCCGATATACCATCACCCCCCCCCCCCACACACCCCACAAATAATAACTTACCTCATCTATAAACGACTTGACCAAAGTATCTTTATGCATGACATCTTGAAATATATTCCTAAGAACAAAGAAGAACATGAGTATTGTTTTGAAATTCCAGACGTGTATTTTTCCATGAAAAACAAGACGGTTAGATTCCGAGCTTACAAGTCAGGGGTGAAAGTGTCATCGGTGGGAATGACGGTGTCAGGAGGTATGTCCTCTTCACTGTCAGTCTTCCATAGGGTGTTAAGCTCAGACCGCATATAGCGGCGCTGGTTGTACGTATGCTCGTGACAGGGTGGCATTTGCTTGACCGTGTTGATGTCGACGTCGATGTGCGTGGTTGGGTAAGGGGAGTAGAGGACTTGACGGAAGGGCAGTACGAAGCTACCAGTTGAGTCCTGAAAAAGAACGAAAAAAAAAAAAATCACACTGATGATCTGTAAATATGGCTTCTTATTTAAACTCTCATAATCAACTTAAATTCGAGCGGTTCGACAAATAAATACATGTGCAAAATTGACTTTTTTTTGGCAAAAAACTTGTTCTTTTTGTAAGCAGGTTTTTATGCATTTGTCTGCTTGTGGTTTCTACCTTCTTCTCTTTGTTCCCCGTTGTGGCTTTGCATGAAAAACTGCAAGGGGTGCCAAAACGAGAAACTGCATAACAGTCAGTTTGGGCCACAATGACTCCGCATAAACGAGGGAAAACCTCCATAAAGTTTATCTGCTGCTTGTGCTCCTCAAGTTCGGATACACTCAGGATGAATAGAAGAGTGCAATGACAAAGAACAAAGGCACCGTTTCCCTTACCATCGGTATTTAGGGGGGGGGGGGGGGGGGGGCGCCTGAGGGAGCGAACGTCTGACAGCACTCCCCAACTTCCCAAGAAGGTCAAATTAAGGTCATATTAATTGTAAAACTGTCAGGTTCAAACTCCTTTTAAAAACACTTTAATGCAGAAATACAGCATTTCAATCACAGGGCACATATAGGCAAACAACCATTCACACTCACATTCATTAATCGAGTGTTGTAGTATTCGATTACCGTAAATTATAAACATGTTTTCTACAAATTCCCAACAAAAAAAATATTCCATTTATAAATAAAGAATCCTACATTGCAGAAATTCACTTATCACTGTCAGGTCTGGAACTAATCAACCGTGATAAAGGAGGGATTACTGTAATTAGGTATTATTCTTATTTCTTGAAAAAATTCCATGCAGGAATAAAAGCACAGAGAAGACACATCAACCAAACATACATAGCATAGCTGTACATCATAGATCAGGGGCGGGCAAACTGCGGCCCGGGGGCCACATGCGGCCCACCAAGTGTTTGAATCCAGCCCGAGAGTTGCTTTCTAAGTATTTCACCTTTCATTCATTTTCTACCGCTTTTTCCTCACAAGGGTCGCAGGGGTGCTGGAGCCTATCCCGGCTGTCTTCTTTTTGGGCGAGAGGCGGGGTACACCCTGGACTGGTGGCCAGCCAATCACAGGGCACATATAGACAAACAACCATTCACACTCACATTCATACCTATGGCAAATTTGGAGTCGCTAATTAACCTAGCATGTTTTTTTTTTTTTTGGAATGTGGGAGGAAACCGGAGTACCCGGAGAAAACCCACGCATGCACGGGGCGAACATGCAAACTCCACACAGAGAGATGGCCGAGGGTGGAATTGAACCCTTGTCTCCTAGCTGTGAGGTCTGCGCGCTAACCACTCAACCGCCATGCCGCCCCGTTAATACATTCATTCATTCACGACCGCTTTTCCTCACAAGGGTCGTGGGGGTGCTGGAGCCTAACCCAGCTGTCTCTGGGCGAGAGGCGGGGTACACCCTGGACTGGTGGCCAGCCAATCACAGGGCACATATAGACAAACAACCATTCACACTCACATTCATACCTATGGACAATTTGGAGTGGCTAATTAACCTAGCATGTTTTTGGAATGTGGGAGGAAACCGGAGTACCAAGGGTGGAATTGAACTCAGGTCTTCTAGTTGTGAGACCTGCATCCATCCATCAATCCATCCATCCTTCCATCCATCCATTTTCTACCACAATCCTCACGAGGGTCGCAGGGGGGTGCTGGAGCCTATCCCAGCTGTCTTCAGGCGAGAGGCGGGGTACACCCTGGACTGGTGGCCAGCCAATCACAGGGCACATATAGACAAACAACCATTCACACTCACATTCATACCTATGGACAATTTGGAGTCGCTAATTAACCTAGCATGTTTTTGGAATGTGGGAGTACCCGGAGAAAACCCACGCATGCACGGGGCGAACATGCAAACTCCACACAGAGAGATGGCCGAGGGTGGAATTGAACCCTTGTCTCCTAGCTGTGAGGTCTGCGCGCTAACCACTCATCCACTGTGCAGCCCCGTTAATAAATTGTTTATTATAATTCATTATTTGCCGGGTAGCGAACGCGCCACGGACCGATACCGGTGGTTGGGGACCCCTGGTTTAGCGTCTTTCCTTATTATTATGAAGATTTGTCATATGTAACTGTGGAAGTGTTGGCATGTGTTTGTGTCTGTTTGGTCCGCCCAATTCCCCACAACCCAGGGGGCACACACACACACACACACACACACACACACACAACCAATCACCAAATGTAACTATAGTAGAATATGGTATATCATAAATCCAAAACCACATGCATGTGTACAGTATCAACACAGGATCCATGCATGTGTTTGTGTTGCTTCATCAGTCTAATTCAGCCCTAACACACACACACACACACACACCTATGTGTTCCCCATATGGAACTGTAGAGGTGCGATCGCATCGGAGTTGTCGACAGTACGTGTGTGCGTGTGTTCATGTCAGTTCGGTTTTCACAAAAATCCCCTGCAACTCACACACTGCAACCCGGATACACACTTCCTGTCCACATGACTATGCATGTGTGCACAACAAATGTAACTGTTTAGGAACAATTGCATTGGAGTCAGCAACACAACTTAACACAGCATCTGTGCTAATGTTTGCGTGTTTGTGTGACTTCAGCGGCCCAATCCCCCACAAACACACACACACATTGTGCATGTGTGCACCCCAAATGTAACTGCAGAGGAGAAATTGCATTAGAGTTGGCTGCACTGTGTGTAATCATGTGTTTGTGTGTGTTTGTGTCCAAGCCCCCCATCTGCCACCCCAAAGCTGTAAACCTAAGGGAAACACTAAAATCCAAGTGTAGAATCAAATACTTCTATGCAATGTGGTCATGGGGAAAAACAACTTAATCTTGTTGTGGCTCTTTCACATCAGAAAATAACTCAGGGCGCAAGGCAGCAATGGCGGCGAACTAGCAGCCACGTTTACGTCGATCATTATTAATACACAATTTGGGAAAAATATTAACAGTAACGGACTACAAATGTGTTGTGTCGATAAGGGGCTGCACGGCGGTCGAGTGGTTAGCGTGTAGACCTCACAGCTAGGAGACCTGAGTTCAATTCCAACGTCGGCCATCTATCTCTGTGTGGAGTTTGCATGTTCTACCCGTCCGGGTACTCCGGTTTCCTCCCACATTCCAAAAACATGCTAGGTTAATTAGCGACTCCAAATTGTCCATAGGTATGAATGTGAGTGTGAATGGTTGTTTGTCTATATGTGCCCTGTGATTGACTGGCCACCAGTCAAGGGTGGACCCCGCCTCTCGCCCGAAGACAGCCGGTAACGACCCTCGTGAGGATAAGCGGTAGAAAATGAATGAACATTATTCCAACAGTAAAATATGGTGGTGGTAGTGTGATGGTCTGGGACTGTTTCGCTGCATCAGGACCTGGAAGACTCCCTGTGATAAATGGAACCATGAATTATTGTTAATATGCAAATATGGGCTGCACGGCGGACGAGTGGTTAGCTCGCAAGCCTTACAGCTAGGAGAACCGAGTTCAATTCCACCCTCGGCCATCTCTGTGTGGTGTTTGCATGTTCTCCCCGTGCATGCGTGGGTTTTCTCCGGGTAGTCCGGTTTCCTCCCACATTCCAAAAACATGCTAGGTTAATTAGCCACTCCAAATTGTCCATAGGTATGAATGTGAGTGTGAATGGTTGTTTGTCTATATGTGCCCTGTGATTGGCTGGCCACCAGTCCAGGGTGTACCACCTGCCTCTCGCCCTAAGACAGCTGGGATAGGCTCCAGCACCCCCTGCAACCCTTGTGAGTATAAGCGGTAGAAAATGAACAAACGAATGTGTCGATCAGGAAGTTGTTTCAGAAGTCGGTTACCTTTAGCAGGCCCTGAACAAAGAGGCCTGTGTCATATTTGAAGGATGAGTCCGCTCTACAAAGGCGAGAACATTTCTTCTCAGCAGCGGTAAGGAAAAGGCAGAGCGTCCGCACCATCTGCCAAAAATATTTTGGGATATAATAAATTAAACAGCCAACGCACATAAAATCATTAAAAAGAATGTACTGAATTTAACGGGGTCACTTCCTGAATAAAAAGGGGTAGCACTTAAACTGCCAACAGTGGGGGATCAATTCAGATGGTTACGTAATAAAATGAGATTGACACATTTCGTCCTAGTTAACCAATGTCTAAATGTAAATGGTAATGGTTTAATTTCATTTCAACATGCATCAGATTACAATTGAATGCATCCCATAATCAGTTCCCAGTTCCACATGTCCAAAAGGAGTAGGAAGAAGCAAAGCTTATTAAATCCTACCCCTCCATCTGGTACTTTTACAATCAGTAACTGTTACATTTGTTCACTTCCTGCTTTCCTAATATAATTTAATTTTATTTAATTGTATTTTTTGTTTTAATTTTAATTTTTTTTAAATATAATTTAAGCTTATTTTATTTTTTTGATTTAATTAAAAAAATGTTTTTGATTAAAAAAAGTGTTTTGTTTTTAATTAATTTTTTTTAATGGTTTAATTTCATTTGAACATTTCCTAGTATAATTAGAGTTTTTTATTATTATTTTTAAATTTAAAAAAATGTTTTAATTTAATTGTTGTAATTTTTATGGTTTAATTTCATTTGAACACGCATCAGATTACAATTGAGTTTTCATTTAATTGTAATTTTTTTATGGTTTTATTTCATTTGAACATGCATCAGATTACAATTGAATGCATCACATAATCAGTTCACAGTTCCACATGTTCAAAAGGAGTAGGAAGAAGCAAAGCTTATTAAATCCTACCCCTCCATCTGGTACTTTTACAATCAGTAACTGTTACATTTGTTAACTTCCTGCTTTCTATAATACAGTTGAAGTTTTTTTTTTAAAAATTTAATAAATTTAATAATACGAGCATCCAATGCCATAATGGGTACCATAGTAACTGTCAATATAGTGATATATAAAGCACATCATGACATAATGGGTACATTTCAACATACTAAGTCGCTGTTTAGAATCTGAAACTCGCTTTGCAACACTTTAAATTATGTACAGGAAATAATAAAATGTACCTTGTTGACTTTCTCCGGGTTGCTTCCCACCACTACCGAACAGCCACAAGTCTGGAAATGAGAGCTGATGGACCTGAACCACACAGATAAGTGCAAATTATAGCAAATTAGCATGACAATTACTTGAATTAATGATGATATTGTGGGAGATTTCTGAAAACATTTATATAGAAGGGAAAACAGGCTAAAGATGAATGTCAACTGAAATACAGTACATTGGTGTCTACACTCTTTAGCAGCTAACTGCTAAAGCATGGTAGCCGTTAGCATGTTAGCATTTAAGCAAATGTACTCATGTCTAAAGTATAGTACACACATGGCATACTGTAGGGAGGTTACAGGACAACCTTGGCACTTTCTAAACTTGAGGCTCTCTTGCTAGGTGCGAGCATGATGACTGTTAGCATGTTAGCATTTTAGCTCTATGTCTAAATGCAAATACACACATGGCATGATGTCGGGACACTGTGGGACTGCCTTAACACTTTTGGGACTTAAAGCTATCTTGCTAGGTGCTATCATGGTAGCCGTTAGCATGTTAGCATTTAAGCTAATTTACTATTGTCTGAAGGCAAATACAAAGATGGCATGGTGCAGGGAGGTTATAGGACAACCTGGGCAGTTTCTAAACTTGAGGCCCTCTTGCTACGTGCTAGCATGGTAGCCATTAGCATGTTAGCATTTTAGCTAATTTACTCGTGTCTGAAGGCAAATACACACATGGCATGATGTCGGGACACTGTGGGACTGCCTTAAGACTTTTGGGACTTAAAGCTATCTTGCTAGGTGCTATCATGGTAGCCGTTAGCGTGTTAGCATTAAAGCTAATTTACTATTGTCTGAAGGCAAATACAAAGATGGCATGATGCAGGGAGGTTATAGGACAACCTTGGCAGTTTCTACACTTGAGGCCGTCTTGCTACGTGCGAGCATGGTAGCCGTTAGCATGTTAGCATTTAAGCTAATTTACTCATGTCTAAAGGCAAATACACACATGGCATGATGTAGGGATGTTATAGGACAACTTTGGCACTTTCTAAACTTGAGGCTCTCTTGCTAGGTGCTAGCATGATGACTGTTAGCATGTTAGCATTTTAGCTAATTTACTCATGTCTAAATGCAAATACACACATGGTATGATGTGGGGACACTATCGGACTGCCTGGACACTTTTGGGACTTGAGGCTGTCTTGCTAGGTGCTAGCATGATGACTGTTAGCATTTTAGCTAATTTACTGTCTAAAGGCAAATACACACATGGCATGATGTGGGGACACTATGGGACTGCCTCAAACTTTTCGGGACCTGAGGCTGTCGTGCTAGGCGCTCCAAAAACATGCTAGGTTAATTGGCGACTCCAAATTGTCCATAGGTATGAATGTGAGTGTGAATGGTTGTTTGTCTATATGTGTCCTGTGATTGGCTGGTGACCAGTCCTGGGTGTACCCCGCTGGGATAGGCTCCAGCACCCCTGCGACCCTCGTGAGGATAAGCTGTAGAAAATGAATGAATGTTGTATTTGCTTTTGTATATGCGTCCCACAGTAGTCAGCTGCGCCAATATAGTTAATCTGTATAATTTGTAGGACAATTATCATCCAGCAAAATGTGTTATTATGACAGGCCTGGTTGTTTGTATTCTTCAACTCTCTTCAGCTATAAATGTCCTTTAACTGCTCATAAATCAGTTCAATTTACAGACTATTTGCCATCTCTGCAGCGTACGGCAATAAACTTAGCCAACTCTGAGGAATAGCAATTTGGCCTTGGCCTTTTGTCTGGAGGAAACTTCCGCCGCATGCAGAGTTTTTACTCATTGGAGGGATGATGGGTGTTGAGCCGGCACTTCTTATCATCTGTCACCATTTGCCGAGACCGGAGTGCTTACTTGTGGAGGAAATCCTCATGGCAGCTGTCTCCGATGTCATCATCATTTAGTACTGTGTCTTTTATCTAGTCAGAAACAAGGAAACAAATAGGATCATTTTGGAAGAGTTCTCAAGAACAAAACTAATGTGTTGATTGGCACATTTGTGCGATTTGCAATGAAAATATGACGCAAGCTCATCGTTGTGTAACAGCGGTGTGAGAAACAGACAGTGAGATTTCCACTAATTGGTGTTGATGCTTTGAAGTGCAGGGTTAGAGTTGATCTATATTGACCACAAAAGGCTACATAACACATTTGGTTTTAATTAGGGCTGCATGATTTGGCAGAAAATGGGAATTTCACATCAACCTCGAGTCCAAATGTTATTAATCATTAACAAAATCCTTGTGTTATTATGAAGATGACCCGGTCAGGTTGTTTTCTTGAAATATCTTTGTAATGAAAAATTTGCATAATTTCATATTCCAGGTATTCCTCAAAAAACATGTTTTTAATATCATGCCATTCAGATTTTTAACTTACCTTTTATACATTTTAAGAAATTTTAGTTTTTGTGTTACTACCCCAACCTTCCATAAGTGGGTCAAAAATGACCCGGTCAGGTTGTTTTCTTGAAATATCTTTGTAATGAATATTTTTCATCATTTCATATTCCAGGTATTCCTTAAAAAACATGTTTTTAATATCATGCCATTCACATTTTTAACTTATCTTTTATACATTTTAAGAAATTTTAGTTTTTGTGTTACTACCCCAACCTTCCATAAGTGGGTCAAAAATGACCCGGTCAGGTTGTTTTCTTGAAATATCTTCGTAATGAAAAATTTTCATCATTTCATATTCCAGGTATTCCTAAAAAAACATGTTTTTAATATCATGCCATTCAGATTTTTAACTTACCTTTTATACATTTTAAGAAATTTTTGTTTTTGTGTTACTACCCCAACCTTCCATAAGTGGGTCAAAAATGACCCGGTCAGGTTGTTTTCTTGAAATATCTTTGTAATAAAATTTTTTCATCATTTCATATTCCAGGTATTCCTAAAAAAACACTAAATATCACACAAGTGATTATTCCTAACCAAAATGGCAACATTGTCATAAAAAGGCATTGATTCTAGTATGGGTGATTTTTGAGCCACTTATGGAAGAGTGTAGGGTCCAGTCACTCGTGCATCTAAAGGGTTAAAGATGATTGTCACTCACGTCTATGTCTTCAGGCACACTGTGTGTCTTCATGGAAGCGAGCAGCGCCATAATCGGGACAATCTCCAAGCTCAGCACCGCGTTGATGTTGTAGCCCTGAAACAAAGCAAAGAAGGTAAATAAACGCATTTATTAAAAACAGAAAAATGAATAAACTTTGCTTTGGTTCTGATTTTCTACAAGAAAAAGCTCTGATAAAACATTCCACTGTTCTCAAATATCTTAATTTTTATTTTTCTACACAAAATAAGATGAAAAATAAATAAACAAATCAAGAATAAAGAAAATCAATCAATCAGTAATAAATAAATATAATAATAATAATAATAAAACGGCAAAATATAAAAACTTAAGAAACCACATATAGTTGGTAGGTAGACAAATTGTTTTTTTTCAGATTAAAATGAACAAAGCATTATTAGAGCCCTGTAGACATGACAAAACACGACTATAGTCACATTTATACTCTTTTTATTTACAACATATTGCGCAACTGCAGGGTCTTGAGACACATGCTAACTCGCAAACTAGAGAGCTAGCGACCTAAACGGTAGCCTTCAAGTTATTTCCTTTAAACTTAAATAGCCAAAAACTTACCACTTCCACACAGATAGGGAGGATAACTATAAACAGTTATTTAACCTTTAACATGAACATTAATCAAACGTAATATTTTTTTCTGGGTACATGATACCATACAGCATCCATATCAAACTTGCGCGGGCCGCAACTAACATTAAACTTTCATAACAAGGCGGGGGCCTCAAACTGGTGTCCTGCGGGCCACATTTGGCCCGCGGGCCGCGTGTTTGAGACCCCTGCACTAAGTGTATATATTTTCATTTCACAAGAAAATGTGGAGCCTCGACACATGTTAGATGCTACAAGTTAGCCAGAGCTCCAGCACCAGCAAAACAAAGTAGTAAGTAAGTAAGTAAATCACAAAGAGGCATGCCCTTATGTTGACAGTTGACCGTCTTATTGGTATTTGGGTGGTATTTGGGAATTATACAAATTTATGTTTATGTTTGTATCAATGCTCTTTATTTTTTCAGCCCCAATCAGGCCCTAATTCTAACATTTGCCCCCACAGCACTGCCTTACAACAAATTAATTAATTTGAGCATAAAAGCCTTCACACTATGTAATCGTGTCATTTTGCCCAACTGTTCACACCGTATAGTTTTGAACTTAGCATAATTACTCCTCAACAGGCAGCATAGAAAGCAACTTTAATAACGCACTCATGTTACAATCTCTAATGAAGTGCACAGATGTGCGGATCACTTTAAAGTAATTTAATACCACACCAGAGCAATACATTATGAATTAAGAAAAAGCCAAGTAAGCAATTGTAGTGTGTGAGGTACCTTCTGCATCCAAATGCGTCCCTTGCGAATCGCATGTTTTAGCCTCTCCACGCAGATGGTGTGTAAAGGTAGATAAAAGGCCAGCTCGGTCTGAGGTAAAATAATGGACAAGGCGCAGGTGTTCTTGTCCCCCTTTAGTTCACCATCGAAGATGAGCGACACAATGATGACACCTTTCTCCGCTAAGACAAAAAACTTCACATCCACGGCTCCGCACTCCGCACTCCGCAGAATCTCGCCATTTAGTGTGTGATTGGCCAAAAAAGTCACATCTCCATCACTGAGGAACATTCCCTGATCGCACTTTGGTGCCCAGATATGATGCACACGTGGCCCGAGGATATTGTCCCAGTAGGCAAAGGTGGCAGCCAGCAGTGGGCATTCTCCATCTATCGCTACTTCGGACTTTGCCACAGCAGGTGACTGGGGTGGACCCTCAGAAGACATTTGAGTTGAAATGTTGGATGAAACACCGGATGACAATCTGAAATATAAAACGACATTAAACAAATGTCATTTGCAGAAAATGAAATATATACAAATCACAATGTTACCACAGTACTGCGATCTATTTGTGGCAACGAGTGGTTAACAACATAATCAAATTGCATCATTGGGGGATTACAAAAAGTACATTCTGTTACATGAGCACACTCAAAACAGGAGAAGGTGGGAGGGACAGTTTATACGAATGTTGGAAGGGTACCTTTAATTTGTGTGATTGTAACATTTATTTATGTATGTTTTTGGAGTGGTCAGGCATTGCTGCTATACTAAAAATATTAACTTAAGCATCCCGGGCAGGTACTTGTTTCCAATCGATGGGTGGACATTAACAAAAACACCTATGATGGTTAATATAGGCTGTTTAACCATAGACATAGATAGACTGCATTGAGCACTAAGCCGTACGTCAACATCGCCGCCATACTGGATGAGTCAAAGCTGCGCTTTCTACAAAGAAAGGTAATCCTTAAATGTATTTTTTTGTGACTAACTGATTTACAAGTATTTCAATGCGCGTGTGAATGTGTAAACAAGAGGAATTAACTTAAAATTATTTGTAGAAAGGCGCTTTATGAAAGTAAGTACTGTACATTTACATTATATTTGACCCATCCAATATGGCGGCGACGTTGACGTATGGCGACAGCGGATATAAACACGAGATGCGGCGTCTAAGTCTGTGTTTAGCCGACTGTAGGGCTACCAGTCCACAGTGTATCCCGCATCTCGCGAGAAGTCAGATGGGATAAGCTTTAGCATAACTGCGTCCCTATTGGTGATAGCGGTACAGAAATTGAAGTGTGGATGCTGGGCAGCATGTCGGATTCGTTTCGACAAGGAACTACAATTACAATTGACTATAAATACCAATACTGTACATTCCACACACACACACATATTTGCATATTTGTGTTGTGGTATTGTGTAATTTACCTATACACTATACATGCTAACTCGCTAACCCGCGTCACCAACACAACACACAAACCTGGAAACAAATAACAAACAACAAATAACTTACTCGTTTCGTCGATTAATTCCGACTCTCCGCTTCTACTGGAAGACTTTCAAATGTTCCATGACATTTATAATATGCTTATCTTTTGCTGCCAACAGGATATATCAGACTGCACTGTCACTACACCGCTCAGTTGCCACCTGTAGTACTTCCGGGTACGTCTTTATGACGTCAATTAAGGGCGACACTGCGCGCCCTCTAGTGAAGAACCGTGGGAACATTTTTTTGTCAGTATTACAGATTTATAGATTTATAATATAAAACTATCTTTCAGTTCGACAACACAGCTCACTCATGCTCTCTTAATTTGTCATTTTTAATACAAATGTGACTTTATCATATAAACCTCAGTTAAATGTCAGTTTGTTGCATAATTGCAAACTTAATCTGTCAGAATAATTTGTAAATACATAATACTATGCAGTATTTACCAAAGCAAAATTGTTCTTTGGGAAGTTTTCAAAGTCACAGTCAACAGCCAGTCCAATTTGAACTTGCTGGCTGCCCCTACTGATTGTAATTGCACTGTGAATAGCACTGCAGCATTACAAGAGCGACTGCGGTAAAGCAGCCTAGTCTTTTCTATCCTGAAAATAAAATTCTCAATAAAATTTAAAATAAATAATAAAATAAAATAAAATAAATATTTTTATATATAATAAAATATAAAATAAAATATTTAATAAATAAAATAAAATATTTAATAAATAAAATAAAATACAAACTTTTTATTTGCATTATCCTTGTCATATCATCTTTAGGTATTCTTACCTATGTCGTACATAAACATTCATTTTCAGATTATGAGTATTAAGGTGGAAAAAAAACACACATCAAAATGTTGTCATCTCAAAATTGTTGTCATTCATTCACATCTTTGTATCCTCGGGCATTGAATCGATCGCAACCGGACTGTTCATGATGTTTCGCCTCTCAACCGAGCAGGCTTAATCAATTCATGCTCACTGACAAGGTTGGGCAATTCTATCCCGACTCGATGGGACAAACACTCGTCTGCAATTCCATTGGGTGATGCCAAATGAGACCTGTTAAGACACGGTGGAGTGAGACCTCTGCCACCCGGTGACAGTCGTCTGAGTGGAATCGCTCTTATTAGCATTCCATTCAAGGAGGAAAAAACGAAGGTGGCTGTGCTTTGTTTATGTGTTAAAGACAATACTAGACATTTGTTTGGACAGATATAATCATAATATCAATTGAGGAAATGCTGCAAATGTTTGACAGACAGTATGAACTGAACTCGGGTCTCCTATAGATGTGAGGATTTGTTTGGACAGATATAATCATAATATCAATTGAGGAAATGCTGCAAATGTTTGACAGACAGTATGAACTGAACTCGGGTCTCCTAGATGTGAGGATTTGTTTGGACAGATATAATCATAATATCAATTGAGGAAATGCTGCAAATGTTTGACAGACAGTATGAACTGAACTCGGGTCTCCTAGATGTGAGGATTTGTTTGGACAGATATACTCATAATATCAATTGAGGAAATGCTGCAAATGTTTGACAGACAGTATGAACTGAACTCGGGTCTCTTGGATGTGAGGATTTGTTTGGACAGATATAGTCATAATATCAATTGAGGAAATGCTGCAAATGTTTGACAGACAGTATGAACTGAACTCGGGTCTCCTAGATGTGAGGATTTGTTTGGACAGATATAATCATAATATCAATTGTGGAAATGCTGCAAATGTTTGACAGACAGTATGAACTGAACTCGGGTCTCCTAGATGTGAGGATTTGTTTGGACAGATATAATCATAATATCAATTGAGGAAATGCTGCAAATGTTTGACAGACAGTATGAACTGAACTCGGGTCTCCTATAGATGTGAGGATTTGTTTGGACGGATATAATCATAATATCAATTGAGGAAATGCTGCAAATGTTTGACAGACAGTATGAACTGAACTCGGGTCTCCTAGATGTGAGGATTTGTTTGGACAGATATAATCATAATATCAATTGTGGAAATGCTGCAAATGTTTGACAGACAGTATGAACTGAACTCAGGTCTCCTATAGATGTGAGGATTTGTTTGGACAGAGATAATCATAATATCAATTGAGGAAATGCTGCAAATGTTTGACAGACAGTATGAACTGAACTCGGTCTCCTAGCTGTGAGGTCTGCACGCTAACCACACAACCGCCGTGCAGCTGCAAATACAATAAAAAGGCATAATGTAAATACAAAAAAAATTATAGATGCATAGTGTTTTATTTTTTTATTATATTAACAATATCTAAAAATCTAAAGATGGCTGGACAGCCCTGAGGTAAATATATTAAGTAAGCTGGAACTAACACATTAATATTGACACCCCTATTTTGAGGAAATGCTGCAAATGTTTGACAGACAGTATGAACTGAACTCGGGTCTCCTAGCTGTGAGGCCTGCGCGCTAACCACTCGTTCGCCGTGCAGCCGCAAATACAACAAAAAGGCATAATGTAAATAGAAAAAAATTAAATAGATGCATAGTGTTTTGTTTTTTAATTATGTTAACAATATATAATAATATCTAAAGATAGCTGGACAGCCCTGAGGTAAATATATTAAGTAAGCTGGAACTAACACATTAATATTGACACCCTTATTTTGAGGAAATGCTGCAAATGATTGACAGACAATATGAATTGAACTTGGGTCTCCTTGCTGTGAGGCGTGTGTGCTAACCACTCTCCACCGTGCAGCCCTGTTATCATTATATTTGTCCAATTAAAGGTACAATACATTTAGCTAAAAACGTCAAAGTAGCCCAACATGAAGGAATGAACTTTCATTCTTATTTTACCGAGGAAATAGCAGTTTGGTACGGTTTGAAGTAGCTGAGAAATGTGCTATTTGGAAAAGGCATTGACACAATAATACACCTTCTGTCTCCGGGACCTCTGTTCCTGCGACTCTTGCTGTATTTTAAATTTGCATGAATCCACTTTTATCCCAGCTAATTATTCATCCCGGTGAGTACACTCCCTGTACAGTGACAACAACTGTAATGAGGACTACAAAGGCACCATCGTGCATAAATCCCGGGAGACTCCGAATTAGACACATTACCTTTCTACAAATTGCAAATTCACCGGTGCAAAGGTATTGTTTGGAAAGATTCAACTTGACTACTATTGAAATAAGCAATAACGTTTTATGTATGCGATAGACAACAAACGAAGTCGGCTCTGTGAATGCCAATGCCCATTTAAAAATGGATGTGCTGCGTGCATGCTCAGGGTTAGTCTTAATGATGAGATCAGAAGCTCTACTTTGAATCTAACAGTAATTTGTATATTGTATTTGTATATTGTATTTTGTATATTTTCATTTCGGTCATTGCGTTCATTTTGATCATTTCATTCATTTTGGTAATTTTGGTCATTTAGGTAATTTAGGTAATTTCGGTAATTTCGGTAATTTCGGTCATTTCGGTCATTTCGGTCATTTCGGTCATTTCGGTCATTTCGGTCATTTCAGCAATTTCAGTCATTTTGGTCATTTCGGTATTTCAGTAATTCAGTAATTTTCAGTAGTTCATTTATTTCATTTGGTTCATTTAGTTCATTTCATTCATTTCATTCATTTCATTCATTTCATTCATTTCGGTCATTTCGGTCGTTTTGGTCATTTTGGTCGTTTTGGTCATTTCGTTCATTTCGTTCATTTAGGTAATTTCGATCAGTTAGATAATTTAGATCATTTCTGCAATTTCACTCATTTTGGTCATTTTGGTCATTTCGGTCATTTCAGTAATTTAGTTCATTTAGTTCATTTAGTTCATTTAGTTCATTTAGTTCATTTAGTTCATTTAGTTCATTTAGTTCATTTAGTTCATTTAGTTCATTTAGTTCATTTAGTTCATTTCGGTCATTTCATTCATTTTGGTAATTTCGGTCAGTTAGGTAATTTAGGTCATTTCAGCAATTTCACTCATTTTGGTCATTTTGGTCATTTCGTTCATTTCATTCATTTTGGTAATTTCGGTCAGTTAGGTAATTTAGGTCATTTTGGCAATTTCAGTCATTGTGGTCATTTTGGTAATTTTGGTAATTTCGGTCATTTCGGTCATTTCATTCATTTCATTCATTTCGGTCATTTCATTCATTTTGGTCATTTTGGTCATTTTGGTCATTTTGGTCATTTTGGTCATTTTGGTCATTTTGGTCATTTTGGTCATTTTGGTCATTTTGGTAATTTCGTTCATTTTGGTCATTTTGGTCAATTGGTCGTGAGCCTATGATCTCCCCCTGTGTATAGACCCGGTTAGGTCTTAATGATGAGATGAGAAGCTCTACTTTGAATCTAAGCGTATTTTAGCGTTTTTGATCTTGTTAAACTTCCATTATACTGTCATTTTTATAAACACTTTTCTTCCTATTATTCAGGTCTGGGTCACAGAGGCAGAAGTCTCAGTAGGGAAGCCCAGTTTCCTGGTCCAAACGCCACCTCTTCCAGTTATTGTGTCCTAGGTCCACATGCCTGGACCACCTCAGTACTCGGACTCGATGCCCGAGCCACTAGAATGAACTAGCGAAAACACGACCAAAACATAACCTTATGATTCAAGCAGAGGCGTTTTAAAGACTGAAACAAGAATGCTCAGAGTCTACGCTTCACTTGATTAGAGTTAGCGCCCGTGGGAACGCGATTGCATCAAGTGACCGCAAAGCATTTATTTTCATCTGACACGAGACAGACAGGCTTCCGTTTGTGCTCGACAGCTTGATGCCCACAGCCACCGTCCATTAAGACCGGTCCAATCCCCGCTAACCTACATGGCCATGAGAATTGGGGCAAAGCTGCCCAGAGAGCAGCCTGCAGACTCCCCGTGTTTTCCTCCAGTCTGACATTCACAAACACTCTTTTCTGTTTTTCTTGACCTGATTTTGCTTTCTACCCAACTAATCAACATTGCATTCTAGACTTGAAATGAAAGCAACACAACCCAAACTCAGATCATGAATCATATCACACCACAAATGGATTTGGGATGTTGGGTCTTGTATCTAGAGACTTCAATCCCTCAGTTTGTAAACAATGGAACCGTTTCAAAATACAGTAGATTTTCATGATGCTTACATAGCAGGAATAGTGGTGGGCGAAACCGTTCAGTTTTGCCCACCACTATTGGGCTATTGGGCACTATATCATTCAGTAAAAAGATCCGTTCATTTTGTTCATTTGAGTCATTTCGTTCATTTCGGTAAATTTCGGTAAGTTTGGTAATTTTTTTCCATTTCGTTAATTTCGTTAATTTTTGTCATTTTGGTCATTTCGTTGATTTTGTTCATTTCGGTCGTTTAGTTCATTTAGTTCATTTTGGTCATTTCATTCATTTCGGTCATTTTGTTCATTTCGGTAATTTCGGTAATTTCGGTAATTTCGTTCATTTTGCTAATTTTGTTCATTTTGCTAATTTCGGTCATTTCATTCATTTGGTTCATTTTGTTCATTTCGGTCATTTCAGTCATTTCGGTTATTTAGTTCATTTCAGTCATTTTGTTCATTTCGTTAATTTTGGTCAATTCGGTAATTTCGGTAATTTTGTTCATTTTGTTCATTTTGTTCATTTTGTTCATTTCGTTCATTTCGTTCATTTCGTTCATTTCGTTCATTTCGGTCATTTCGGTCATTTCGGTCATTTCGGTCATTTTGGTCATTTTGGTCATTTTAAATTAAATTAAATTAAATTAAATTAAATTAAATTAAATTAAATTAAATTAAATTAAATTAAATTAAATTAAATTAAATTATTTCGTTCATTTCGGTAAATTTCGGTAAGTTTGGTAATTTTTTTCCATTTCGTTAATTTCGTTAATTTTTGTCATTTTGGTCATTTCGTTGATTTTGTTCATTTCGGTCGTTTAGTTCATTTAGTTCATTTTGGTCATTTCATTCATTTCGGTCATTTTGTTCATTTCGGTAATTTCGGTAATTTCGGTAATTTCGTTCATTTTGCTAATTTTGTTCATTTTGCTAATTTCGGTCATTTCATTCATTTGGTTCATTTTGTTCATTTCGGTCATTTCAGTCATTTCGGTTATTTAGTTCATTTCAGTCATTTTGTTCATTTCGTTAATTTCGGTCAATTCGGTAATTTCGGTAATTTTGTTCATTTTGTTCATTTTGTTCATTTTGTTCATTTTGTTCATTTTGTTCATTTTGTTCATTTTGTTCATTTTGTTCATTTTGTTCATTTTGTTCATTTTGTTCATTTTGTTCATTTTGTTCATTTCGGTAATTTTGGTAATTTCGTTCATTTTGCTAATTTCGTTCATTTTGCTAATTTCGGTCATTTCATTCATTTGGTTCATTTTGTTCATTTCGGTCATTTCAGTCATTTCGGTTATTTAGTTCATTTCAGTCATTTTGTTCATTTCGTTAATTTCGGTCAATTCGGTAATTTCGGTAATTTTGTTCATTTTGTTCATTTTGTTCATTTTGTTCATTTCGTTCATTTCGTTCATTTCGGTCATTTCGTTCATTTCGGTCATTTCGGTCATTTCGGTCATTTTGGTCATTTTCAATTAAATTTTCAAAAATTAAATTAAATAAAATTAAATAAAATTAAATAAAATTAAATAAAATTAAATAAAATTAAATAAAATTAAATAAAATTAAATAAAATTAAATTATCAGTGAATGATAAAGATGGCTTTCTAACGGTGTATTATCTCACATTTTACAGAAAAATATCTAAAAAATATGTTTGTTTTAGGCTGCACGGCGGTCGAGTGGTTAGCGCGCAGGCCTCACAGCTAGGAGACCCGAGTTCAATCCCACCCTCGGCCATCTCTGTGTGGAGTTTGCATGTTCTCCCCGTGCATGCGTGGGTTTTCTCCGGATACTCCGGTTTCCTCCCACAGGTTAATTAGCCACTCCAAATTGTCCATAGGTATGAATGTTGAGTGTGAATGGTTGTTTGTCTATATGTGCCCTGTGGGTAGAAAAGCAGTAGAAAATGAATGAGTGAATATCGATACCAATGCTGATACTTCCCATGGTAGCGACACAATCAATATTTCAAGTCCTAACTTAAAAATTTCTTTGTTTTGTAGAAAAAAATGAATAATTTCTAGCGTAAACACAAACCGCCATGGCAGGTTTGATCGGTTTGAAAAAATAGAAAAAGCTTTTTTTTTTTGCACTGATAGTCAGGATAATTACGACACGTTCCCCGTGAGCGCACCTTCATCTGCGCAGCGAAGGATGTCGACACTAAACCTCCTTAATTGTTAATGCATCAACCATGTTTGATCTTATTATGCTTGACGTTTCAAGTAGAAATGAAGCTACTGTGTTCTTTATTAACATGAGACTGATAGTACCGATGACCGATGGTGCAAATCCGGCCTACAGGATCAATGCACTGTCCAGACCCAGCCGCCATGTCTTTGAATGGATTTGATTTTTTAAACATTTCCCTCATTTATGGATATTGTGATTCTCTCAGCAGTCTAATTAAATATGCAGTTGCATGCCAAGGTGACTTGGAGGTTAACGTGTGTTTGCTTAGTCTGACAGTGTGTGATAATGCATGATAAAAAGACCAACCCTCAGCTTTCATTCATTCAGAAAATCATCTAAATATGGACTTGACTGGAGTGGAATATCGTTTTTTTTTTTTTTTTTTTTTACTTTCACCACCTGAATGCAACTTCATAGATTTTGTTCATACTGTTAAGGAAAAATTACACATGTTGCTTTTTGCATTAAATATTTTTATTCATATTTTTATTATTATTCATACTGGCAAAAGTTAATAGGAATGATATTCATTCATTCATTTTCTACTGTTTATACTCACGAGGGTCGCAGGAATGCTGGAGTCTATCCCAGCTGTCTTCTATTTGAGCGAGAGGCCCGGTACACCCTGGACTGGTGGCAAGCCAATCACAGGGCACATATAGACAAACAACCATTCACACTCACATTCATACCTATGGACAATTTGGAGTCGCTAATTAACCTAGCATGTTTTTTTGGAATGTGGGAAGAAACCGGAGTACCCGGAGAAAACCCACGCATGCAACATGCAAACTCCACAGTGGAATCGAACTTGGGTCTCCTAGCTGTGAGGCCTGCACTCTAAGCACTCATCCACCATGCAGCCGTATATTAGAAAATTCATTCATTCGTTTTCTACCGCTTATCCTCACAAGGGGTGCTGGAGCCTATTCCAGCCGTCTTGGGGCGAGAGGCGGGGTACACCCTGGACTGGTGGCCAGCCAATCACAGGGCACATATAGACAAACAACCATTCACACTCACATTCATAATTATTAGAGCCCTATAGCCATGAAATAACACCCCTAAAAACTTTAAAAAAAAATAAATAAAAAAAAAAAAAAATAAAATAAAATAAAATAAAATAAAATAAAATAAAATAAAATAAAATAAAATAAAATAAAATAAAATAAAATAAAATAAAATAAAATAAATGATAAAGATTGATTTCTAACGATGTATTATCTCACATTTTACAGAAAAAAACTAAAAAATATATTTGTTTTAGGCTGCACGGCGGACGAGGAGTGGTTTGTTAAACACAAAGTAAATATGTTTTGTTTGGTTGTTTTGTTCAGATAACTTAGCATACATGAATCTACATTGGAATGGTTTTAATATATTTAATGTACAAAATGTATCAAAGCGCCCACCCCACCCCCACTCTACACAAAAAGTACAACGGCGATGGCATCACAAAATAGAATGACATTATCTGACAATAATGATTGCATCACACGAGGCTGTAGATGTCAATCAAGGACGACATAACCAAGTTAACGTACGCCCGCTGACTTCATTCATCGTATTGCTCCTACTGACGTTTGCAAGGATAGCCTGCTCTTGCACATCCCGGTCTCAGGAGGTCCTCGCTGGGATGGACTTAGCCCTCAGGCAGCAGAATGTTTCTTTGAGGAAGTGTGGAGGGAACTACTGTGAATAATAATTCTAGGCGGTGACGTTATATCATAGAATGAGGTAAGCAGCAGGAGAAGCATACTGAATGTTTCATACCTTTCATCCTGGATCGGGCAGGCAAACAAGACCGGCTGCCCGCTGTGGGCTCATCAGAAGATCTTGAACTGGTTGGGTCGCCCTTAGCCGCAGCAACTGCAATCAAGTATCAAGTAACTTTGCTGAATTGTTGTCATTCAGTCGCATTTCCAGCACGACGCAAAATAGCTTTGATTGTTTTGGTTGTATTTTAGTCTTCTTGGGTTTCTACCGCTTATCCTCACCAGGGTCGCAGGGGTCTTTGGGGCGAGAGGTGGCCAGCCAATCACAGGGCACATATAGACAAACAACCATTCACACTCACATTCATACCTATGGACAATTTGGAGTGGCTAATTAACCTAGCATGTTTTTGGAATGTGGGAGGAAACCGGAGTACCCAGGGAAAACCCAGGCAAGCACGGGGAGAACATGCAAACTCCACACAGGGATGGATGAGGGTGGAATTGAACTCGGGTCTCCTAGCTGTGAGGTCTGTGCGCTAACCACTAGACAGCGTGCAGCTGTCCCGAGTTTAATTATAAAATATTAGCAAGATTGAATTTGATCTTTTCCTGTTTAAATTTATGTGGTAATGGTAATGGTAATGGTAATGGTAATGGTAATGGTAATGGTAATGGTAATGGTAATGGTAATGGTAATGGTAATGGTAATGGTAATGGTAATGGTAATGGTTTAATTTCATTTGAACATGCATCAGATTACAATTGAATGCATCCCATAATCAGTTCACAGTTCCACATGTCCAAAAGGAGTAGGAAGAAGCAAAGCTTATTAAATCCTACCCCTCCATCTGGTACTTTTACAATCACTAACTGTTACATTTGTTCACTTCCTGCTTTCCATAATACAGTTTAAGGTTTTGTTTTTTTTCTTTTTAATAATGTACCTCGTACCGAAGTACGAGGTGATATGACCATCCAATGACATAATGTTTGTCATATATATATTATATATATGAAGAGCTTGCAACCAAAAGGCGCTAAATCCATTTTGACTGATTTTGAGAAAATCAATGATTTTTAATTACGCACATATCAATCTATTTGGTCATCAAGTCTATATTGCAAATGAAAGAGCTATCAATATATAGGTCATAAAAATGCATGCTATAAAAATCCTGCACACACCATGTATTTTATATATTTTTTTAAATTATTTTTTTTCGGATTTAGCGCCTTTTGGCCGAAATGATGGATTTAGCACCTTTCGGCTGAAATGAATTTGACTTTAACTTCTTCAATGGCATTGTTGTAAAAGAATGTAAGGTGCTTTAATGTGCTATGCTAATAAAATAATTACAACACAGAAGCCATTCTCAACATACAATACAAAATCATTATTATTAATTAAATTAATCATTTTTTTTATTAAAAGTATTTTGACTGCACCATGAAGGTGACAGTGACAAAAATCATCTCATTACAAACTTTTTACATTGTATGTTTTTTAGTACAAGTAAAATAATGTTTCTCATGAAAGTTGGAGGTGTCAAGGTAGAGACTTTTATGGCGTAAAAAAAACTTCCATGTTACAGAATACTGTAAAAACACAATTTGTGTTCTCCTGAATTGCATAACATACTGTAACTATCATACGTGTACTTAATGTACACAAACAAAACAGGATGGGAAACTTGGGCCAATCAGAATAAAGAATAAAGAAAGGGATTTAGCTCCTTTTGGTTGAAATCTGAAATGGAAATAGCGCCTTTTGGTTGAAAGCATAAATTTCATATCACTTTTTTTCATATTTTTAAAAATGATTTCAAGACCAAAATATGTGATTTGGATACACATGACAGAGGTCTATTAAACTCATGAAAAACATGCAACTTAGTGAAAATTGGATTTAGCGCCTTTTGGTTGCAAGCTCTTCATATGTTATATAAAGCATTCTTTCAGAGCATGCTCAGATATGACGTAACATGCACCTCCAGACGTTCTTCGGTTTCTTCATTTTGTTCATTTTGTTCATTTTGTTCATTTTGTTCATTTTGTTCATTTTGTTCATTTCGGTCATTTCGGTCATTTCGGTCATTTCGGTCATTTCGGTCATTTCGGTCATTTTGGTAATTTCGGTCATTTCATTCATTTGGTTCATTTTGTTCATTTTGGTCATTTCAGTCATTTCAGGTATTTAGTTCATTTCAGTCATTTAGTTCATTTCGTCAATTTCGGTCAATTTGGTCATTTCGGTAATTTTGTTCATTTTGTTCATTTTGTTCATTTTGTTCATTTTGTTCATTTTGTTCATTTTGTTCATTTTGTTCATTTTGTTCATTTTGTTCATTTCGGTCATTTCGTTCATTTCGGTCATTTCGGTCATTTCGTTCATTTCGGTCATTTTGGTCACTTCGGTCATTCCGGTTATTTCGTTCATTTTGTTCATTTCGGTCATTTCGTTCATTTCGTTCATTTCATTCATTTTGTTCATTTCGTTCATTTCATTCATTTCGGTCATTTCGTTCATTTCGGTCATTTTGGTCACTTCGGTCATTCCGGTTATTTCGGTCATTTCGGTCATTTCGGTCATTTCGGTCATTTTGGTAATTTCGGTCATTTCATTCATTTGGTTCATTTTGTTCATTTTGGTCATTTCAGTCATTTCAGGTATTTAGTTCATTTCAGTCATTTAGTTCATTTCGTCAATTTCGGTCAATTTGGTCATTTCGGTAATTTTGTTCATTTTGTTCATTTTGTTGATTTTGTTCATTTTGTTCATTTCGGTCATTTCGTTCATTTCGGTCATTTCGGTCATTTCGTTCATTTTGGTCATTTTGGTCACTTCGGTCATTCCGGTTATTTCGTTCATTTTGTTCATTTCGGTCATTTCGGTCATTTCGGTCATTTCGGTCATTTTGGTAATTTCGGTCATTTCATTCATTTCAGGTATTTAGTTCATTTCAGTCATTTAGTTCATTTCGCCAATTTCGGTCAATTTGGTCATTTCGGTAATTTTGTTCATTTTGTTCATTTTGTTCATTTTGTTCATTTTGTTCATTTTGTTCATTTTGTTCATTTTGTTCATTTTGTTCATTTTGTTCATTTTGTTCATTTTGTTCATTTTGTTCATTTTGTTCATTTTGTTCATTTTGTTCATTTTGTTCATTTCGGTCATTTTGTTCATTTCGGTCATTTCGGTCATTTCGTTCATTTCGGTCATTTTGGTCACTTCGGTCATTCCGGTTATTTCGTTCATTTTGTTCATTTCGGTCATTTCGTTCATTTCGTTCATTTTGTTCATTTTGTTCATTTCGTTCATTTCGTTCATTTCGTTCATTTCGAAAATTGGATTTAGCGCCTTTTGGTTGCAAGCTCTTCATATGTTATATCAAGCATTCTTTCAGAGCATGCTCAGATATGACGTAACACGCAGATCCAGACGTTCTTCGGTTTTAAAAATGGAGGCCAGCAATCAGCACTGGACTGCTAGGGAAAGTTTGTTTTTGATCCAAACTAAATTTCAAAACTGGACGAACAAAAAAAAAACTCGCAATACTCAATATCACGTGATGTTGATGTTTACGTTTTACTGGGCATGCCCTATTGACTATTCAGGTTGATTATAGCGGTGCATGTAGACCAGAGATTGGAATATTTCTTTCAGACATTTCAGACAGACATTTACAAAAATGGACATGATTTGAAGGCGGTTAGATGCCCTGGGTCAAGTTTCATATTCATATTCATATTCATAAATCTCCTGTAAACTCTGGTAGCCAGCATGCATCACTTTTTGGTTCTTTAAATTCTATTCTAAGGAGGTTTAAGTTGAAGTAATGCTTGTTTGCAATAAATTGCTGATGCAAAACTACTTTTTGTCTCTTTTTTTTTGCATTTTCAAGCTATACCGATGACGTCCTTGCAGAATGGAAATATGGAAATTGTTGCACTTTTTCCATCTGGTCTTAAAATGTTGATCAGCAATGTAAACACACACACACACACACACACACACACATGCACATGCTTGTATAGCACATATTGGATCAGCAAGGATCCATCTTCTATTTAGTGCCGGTTTCAAGTCTTCCAACAGAAAGTGCTAAGCAGAAGCTTTTCCCAGATGAAGAGGTCAGAGGTCGGCTTGGAGGTTCAGAGAGCTAATTAGACAGAATGAATGACTGCGACTTGAAGGACAAAATGCAATTACCAAGCGAATAAAAAGTATAAGTAGAGAAGATAAAGACGATCAACCATATAATGACTGATACTAGATTTTTTATGATGATTGTTAGAATGATAAACAGCACTAAAATTCTAAATTATATTCCGTTACTAATCCCACTCTCGGCTATCTCTGTGTGGAGTTTGCGTGGGTTTTCTCCGGGTACTCCGGTTTCCTCCCACATTCCAAAAACATGCTAGGTTAATTAGCGTCTCCAAATTGTCCATAGGTATGAATGTGAGTGTGAATGGTTGTTTGTCTATATGTGCCCTGTGATTGGCTGGCCACCAGTCCAGGGTGTACCCCGCCTCTCGTCCAAAGACAGCTGGGATAGGCTCCAGCACCCCCCTGCGACCCTCGTGAGGATAAGCGGTAGAAAATGAATGACTGAATAATGATTCCAGGAAGTATGCTGGAGCCTATCCCAGCTGATTTTGGAAGAGAGGCCGGATACACCCTGGACTGGTTGTGTTTAATTCATTCATTCATTTTATACCGCTTTTTCCTCACGAGGGTCGTGGGGGGTGCTGGAGCCTATCCCAGCTACACCAGGTACACCCTGGACTGGTGGCCAGCCAATCACAGGGCACATATAGACAAACAACCATTCACACTCACATTCATACCTATGGACAATTTGGAGTCGCTAATTAACCTAGCATGTTTTTGGAATGTGGGAGGAAACCGGAGTACCCGGAAAAAAAAATCCACACATGCACGGGGGAGAACATACAACTCCACACAGAGATAGTCAAGGGTGGAATTGAACTCTGGTTTCCTTGCTGTGAGGTCTGCGCGTTAACCACTCGATCACCGTGCAGCCCATATTTGCATATTAACAATAATTCATGGTTCCATTTATCACAGTGAGTCTTCCAGGTCCTGATGCAGCAAAACAGTCCCAGACCATCACACTACCACCACCATATTTTACTGTTGGAATAATGTTCATTCATTTTCTACCGCTTATCCTCATGAGGGTCGTCACCGGCTCTCTTCAGGTGAGAGGCGGGGTACACCCTGGACTGGTGGCCAGCCAATCACAGGGCACATATAGACAAACAACCATTCACACTCACATTCATACCTATGGACAATTTGGAGTCGGGAATTAACCTAGCATGTTTTTTTGGAATGTGGAAACCGGAGTACCCGGAGAAAACCCACGCATGCACGGGGAGAACATGAAAGATGGCCAAGGGTGGAATTGAACCCTGGTCTCCTTGCTGTGAGGTCTGCGTGCTAACCACTCGACCACCGTGCCACCTGTGTTTAATTAATATAGCCTAAATGTTTCTGTTGATGTCTTGTTATTCTTCATGTGCTTTGGATGGACTCCAAAAGCTTTTTTTTGATTTTGAATGTAACTTTGTTGACAACTGCTTATATTGACGTTAGTTAAACAGTATGCAATTTTTAATCAAAGTGTCCACCGGGACAAATGTTGGCACTGTAAAGCCCATAAGGCTTTTGTAATATATTACAAGCAAACTTCACATGTGTGCCTTCAGGCGTCCTGCATTGTTTTTTCCACGTATCCAAGTGCCAGTAGGACAGCTTTATAAGCTTCTACCTGAGGCCGATATAACCAAATGTTGATATCAAGCACAGTGACGTCATTTCGAAACCTTCTCAACCCCTCCGGGGGTTTTGTGTGACGTGCGATATCAACTCATTCCCACCCTGGAGGCTCACTTGCGATACCGCGCGATACCACGCGATACGCTCCTTTTCTGTTATTGCGCTCATCTTTCACACCCCCTGCGCACGCTGACACTTGCCACAAGCCGTGTTTTAATGGAGCAGTTCCACTGGGATGAGCTAAGTGCTGCTGACCACGGCAGGGGGGCAGGGGGGGTTACGGTATGCGTAGAGCTAATGCACGAGTGCCGGTTTCATCCTCGTTGAAGAGTGGTCATAAAAAAAACGTAGCATCATTACATTTGCATTTAGAAGGAAGCGGCTTGCAGTGATGTCACAAACAAGCTGGGTAATTACCCACACTGTGATTACACTGACCACTTGAGGCATGGATGGGATATACATCATTATACATGGAATATATTGTATATATATATATATATAATATTAAATATAAATAAATATATATTGTATGGATCATTCCAGACAGAAGATCGATTGAAAATGTCATTGGGAAAAGGAATAAAGTACTGATTTGACATTTTTGCTTCAAGCTACCATAACCTCATACACCGTGCTGTAGGCTATATCACCCAAAATACCAAAAATCAATATATCATTACCATATAGCAATACCATCAATAGTCATTCTGAAAAATATGAGTACTTAGTTGAAGTTTAAAGAACCGGAAGCGAACTGACCAGGTACCTTTGCATCTGCATCCACCAGGGTATTGGGTATTTTGGTATCAGTTCGATACCAGGTGCATATGGGATCAGTATTGGCGATACTGACAGTGATCTATATCACCCAAAATACCAAAATCAATAGTCATTCTGAAAAATATGAGTACTTAGAAGAAGTTTGAAGAACCGGAAATGAACTGACCAGATACCTTTGCATCTGCATCCACCAGGGTATTGGGTATTTTAGTATTGATTCGATACCAGGCGATACTAACAGTGATCTATATCACCCAAAATACCAAAATCAATAGTCATTCTGAAAAATATGAGTACTTAGGAGAAGTTTAAAGAACCGGAAGCGAACTGACCAGGTACCTTTGCATCTGCATCCACCAGGGTATTGGGTATTTTGGTATCGATTCGATACCAGGTACATATGTGGTCAGTGTTGACGATACTGACAGTGATCTATATCACCCAAAATACCAAAATCAATATTCATTCTGAAAAATATGAGTACTTAGGAGAAGTTTGAAGAACCGGAAGCGAACTGACCAGGTACCTTTGCATCTGCATCCACCAGGGTATTGGGTATTTTGGTATCGGTTCGTTACCAGGCGATACTGACCGTGATCTATATCACCCAAAATACCAAAATCAATAGTAATTCTGAAAAATATGAGTACTTAGGAGAAGTTTGAAGAACCGGAAGTCAACTGACCAGGTACCTTTGCATCTGCATCCACCAGGGTATTGGGTATTTTGGTATCGATTCGATACCAGGTGCATATGGGATCAGTATTGGCGATACTGACAGTGATCTATATCACCCAAAATACCGAAATCAATAGTCATTCTGAAAAATATGAGTACTTAGGAGAAGTTTGAAGAATATGGAAGCGAACTGACCAGGTACCTTTGCCTCTGCATCCACCAGGGTATTGGGTATTTTGGTATCGATTCGATACCAGGTACATATGTGGTCAGTATTGGCGATACTGAAAGTGATCTATATCACCCAAAATACCGAAATCAATAGTCATTCTGAAAAATATGAGTACTTAGAAGAAGTTTGAAGAACCGGAAATGAACTGACCAGGTACCTTTGCATCTGCATCCACCAGGGTATTGGGTATTTTGGTATCTGTTTGATACCAGGTACATATGTGGGCAGTATTGGCGATACTGAAAGTGATCTATATCACCCAAAATACCAAAATCAATAATCATTTTGAAAAATATGAGTACTTAGGAGAAGTTTGAAGAACCGGAAGTCAACTGACCAGGTACCTTTGCATCTGCATCCACCAGGGTATTGGGTATTTTGGTATCGATTCGATACCAGGTGCATATGGGATCAGTATTGGCGATACTGACAGTGATCTATATCACCCAAAATACCAAAATCAATAGTCATTCTGAAAAATATGAGTACTTAGAAGAAGTTTGAAGAACCGGAAATGAACTGACCAGGTACCTTTGCATCTGCATCCACCAGGGTATTGGGTATTTTGGTATCGATTCGATACCAGGTACATATGGGGTCATTATTGGCGATACTGACGGTGATCTATATCACCCAAAATACCAAAATCAATAGTCATTCTGAAAAATATGAGTACTTAGAAGAAGTTTGAAGAACCGGAAATGAACTGACCAGGTACCTTTGCATCTGCATCCACCAGGGTATTGGGTATTTTGGTATCGATTCGATACCAGGTACATATGTGGTCAGTATTGGCGATACTGAAAGTGATCTATATCACCCAAAATACCAAAATCAATAGTCATTCTGAAAAATATGAGTACTTAGTTGAAGTTTGAAGAACCGGAAGCGAACTGACCAGGTACCTTTGCCTCTGCATCCACCAGGGTATTGGGTATTTTGGTATCGATTCGATACCAGGTACATATGTGGTCAGTATTGCCGATACTGTCAGTGATCTATATCACCCAAAATACCAAAATCAATAGTCATTCTGAAAAATAAGAGTACTTAGTTGAAGTTTGAAGAACCGGAAGCGAACTGACCAGATATCTTTGCCCCTGCATCCACCAGGGTATTGGGTATTTTGGTATCGATTTGATACCAGGTACATATGGGGTCATTATTGGCGATACTGACCGTGATCTATATCACCCAAAATACCAAAATCAATAGTCATTCTGAAAAATATGAGTACTTAGGAAAGGTTTGAAAAACCGGAAGCGAACTGACCAGGTACCTTTGCATCTGCATCCACCAGGGTATTGGGTATTTTGGTATTGATTCGATACCAGGTACATATGTGGTCAGTATTGCCGATACTGACAATGATACCCATACTTGCATTGGCTGAGTGTTTTTTGTATCCTGTCCCTGAATGCCCCCCCCCAGGTTTGGGTGCATCTCGTGTCTCTCATTTGCTGTGTCCTTGATGCTTCGACCGTGATGTGCAAGTCGATCTCCTGCCGCCATATTGTCGAGTATCGGCGATGTCTACAATTAAAGGAAGCCACACAGAAGAGCTAAAACAATGAAAACTGTGGTGTAGCCTTTTCTAAAGAAAAACCAACAACAACGTTTTCATCCTGACAATCAATGACATCAGAAAAAATACTTTGTATGACTTTATCATTCATTTCATTCACACATCAAAACAAGACATGTGACTTGACCTGGGAAAATAATCAAAGCCATCATATTAATTAAAATAAGACAGACTTCCCGCAAAGTAGTATTGAGTATTGCTTATTTATGAATTGAATAGTTTTGTAGTCTGAGCATCTGTTTACAACCTTCTAAGTATGTTGTTTTAATATTATTAGAGATCTCTCTACATGAAATAACACCCCTACAGTCACCTTTACATTGATATTGCCCAATATAGTAGATATAGTAACAGACAATATGAGATATTAACATAATTAAGACATCAGACTGGGAAAGTTCCTTGTTTATTTCTGGATAATACTATCTGCAATGGGTATTGTCTCATTAATGTAATATTACTGACACCTAGTGGCCGGTGTAGAATATGACATTGTGTCTTTGAATGAGTCTTATATTTGTATTTTTGTCAATGTCAACATTTTTATACTCGAAAATGATGAATTTAGTTCAATGATTTGTAGTATTTGCTTAAATATGCATTTTTAAATTAATAATAGGCCATCATTTATTATCGTCATTTATTATGAATGATTTTTTTTTACATTTGTGTCCGTCTTGGACGCCAGATGCAGAGATGGAGCCAATGTGTTTTATTCAGAGCACACACAGAGCGGGCTTGTCCATTATAAGCTATGTACAAAGAAACAGAGGGCGTATGTGAAGAATAGGCGAGCAGTGCAAAACAGGATAACTCAAAGCACCTTGGAAGAGATAACGACATGACGAAGAACAAAAAAACGGACAGGAACAATGAGGGAACGCCGGAGGATGCACAAAAGATAAGAACAGAATATCTACCTTACCATGAAATGGAGGAGGAAAAATGGCAAACAGTCTCAGCAAATCAACGCTGTAAATTAAATTAAATTAAATTAAATTAAATTAAATTAAATTAAATTAAATTAAATTAAATTAAATTAAATTAAATTAAATTAAATTAAATTAAATTAAATTAAATTACGGCAAGTCAAGTCATGTCACGTATAGTCAAGTCAAGTCCATTCAAGTCAAGTCATGTCACGTATAGTCAAGTCAAGTCAAGTCCATTCAAGTCAAGTCAAGTCAATTCCATTCAAGTCAAGCCAAGTCAATTCAAGTCAAGTCAAGTCAAGTCAAGTCAAGTCAAGTCAAGTCAAGTCAAGTCAATTCAATTCAATTCAAGTCAAGTCAAGTCAATTCAAGTCAAGTCAAGTCAAGTCAATTCAATTCAATTCAATTCAATTCAAGTCAAGTCAATTCAATTCAAGTCCATTCAAGTCACGTCAATTCAAGTCAAGTCCATTCAAGTCAAAGCCATTCAAGTCAAGCCAAGTCAAAAATAAAATAAAATAAAATAAAATAAAATAAAATAAAATAAAATAAAATAAAATAAAATAAAATAAAATAAAATAAAATAAAATAAAATAAAATAAAATAAAATAAAATAAAATAAAATAAAATAAAACACAACTCGATGTGGAGTTTGCATGCTCTCCCCGTGCATGCGTAGGTTTTCTCCGGGTACTCCGGTTTCCTCCCACATTCCAAAAACATGCTAGGTTAATTAGCCACTCCAAATTGTCTATAGGTATGAATGTGAGTGTGAATGGTTGTTTGTCGATATGTGCCCTGTGATTGGCTGGCCACCAGTCCAGGGTGTACCCCAAGACAGCTGGGATAGGCTCCAGCACCCCCCGCAACCCTCGTGAGGATAAGCGGTAGAAAATGATAAAAATAAAATAAAATAAAATAAAATAAAATAAAATAAAATAAAATAAAATAAAATAAAATAAAATAAAATAAAATAAAATAAAATAAAATAAAATAAAATAAAATAAAATAAAATAAAACTTTATTTATTATCTGGGATGTTTACTCTCTGGGAAAGTATGATTATTCCTCATTGTCCATATTAAAAATGTACATACAGGTACCTGATGAATAGCAAGGTTTATGATTTATGAGTTGATGTTGCAGGCCAGTGCTTAAAAGGAGCACTAATGGCCAACGGGTAAGTCTGGGATGAGCGGAAGACAACAAATTCCTAACATCATATCAAAAATCGAGTTTTCTTTATTTTTTCTCGTCAACCAGCCTTGACTTAATATTGTTGTATTTTTAGAACTAACAAATACAATTGCATGGAAACCAGAACATATAAATTAAAGTCTGAGTTTCAGTGACTAAGTGCATAATCTACAAATATGCCCCATGGGTTCTGTGAGCAACACAGTGATGACATTAGAGCAATGTGATTGGACACTTCATTATTAGGCGCTTTGGAAGGGGAAGGCGTTTATGTCGAAGCCCCTGGGAATGGCTGACTCACATCAACATAAGTGGTTGTCGACATAACTGAAACCAAAAATGGCCATTACATGGTGACTTGGACATTTACTTTGGACTTTTTAACCAGAGACATCAGGAAAATGGCCGATAATAAAGGATTTGTGGTTAATAATGTAAAGGCGTCCCACAACGAGTCGGATTTATTCATTCATTCATTTTCTACCGCTTATCCTCACGAGGGTGGAAGGCTGCAGCCTATCCCAGCTGTCTTAATTTAATTTAATTTAATTTAATTTAATTTAATTTAATTTAATTTAATTTAATTTAATTTAATTTAATTTAATTTAATTTAATTTAATTTAATTTAATTTAATTTAATTTAATTTAATTTAATTTAATTTAATTTAATTTAATTTAATCATTTTCTACCACTTTTTCCTCATGAGGGTCGCGGGGGGTGCTGGAGCCTATCCCAGCTGTCTTCTTGGGACGAGAGGCGGGCTACACCCTGGACTGGTGGCCAGCCAATCACAGGGCACATATAGACAAACAACCATTCACACTCACATTCATACCTATGGACAATTTGGAGTGGCTAATTAACCTGGCATGTTTTTGGAATGTGGGAGGAAACCACTCATCTACACAGAATTTAATTTAATTTAATTTAATTTAATTTAATTTAATTTAATTTAATTTAATTTAATTTAATTTAATTTAATTTAATTTAATTTAATTTAATTTAATTTAATTTAATTTAATTTAATTTAATTTAATTCATTCATTCATTCATTTGCTACCACTTTTTCCTCATGAGGGTCGCGGGGGGTGCTGGAGCCTATCCCAGCTGTCTTCGGGGCGAGCGGCGGGGTACACCCTGGACTGGTGGCCAGCCAATCACAGGGCACATATAGTCAAACAACCATTCACACTCACATTCATACCTATGGACAATTTGGAGTCGCTAATTAACCTAGCATGTTTTTGGAATATGAGGTTTCCAGCTCATGTTTTTTAGTCATAAGAAGAACCCGGTGGACCAGGACTTAATGAGTCGGTCAACCTAGACGAGTTGTGGGTTGCACTCTAATTTATTTTCCGTCAATAATATGTCCGCCGAGGTCTGAGAAAATGAATAACCTGCCTGGTTGTTGTTCTTTCAGTTTGAATCCTTTTGAACAATGACATGATTATTAATGAGAGGAATATTTATTTCACGCAGATTATCCAAAAAATATAATATAACATTGTGAAGAGTAACGCTATGACTGTGTACATGAAAATAATAATTAAAAAAAATATTTCCAATATCAGTAGCTGCCATTACTACAATACAAAAGCAATCATGTGCGAGTATTTCATTTATCGAGGTCCGCTTTGAGGGGTCATGTGACTCAAACTTGCCGTCTCCGCAAGGCACGCTCGATTAGCAGCTGACCTTTCATTACCAGCGAGACGCAGAATACCGAGAGTGGCCATTGTAGCTACGTAACTGCAATATCTTTTTATTGATTTGTGTCGCCGTGAAGCATGGCGTCCCAATAGCAAACACGTCTGGAACAAGCAGACAGTGAAATGTAGCAGGAGTCATTAAACGTAACACAAGGTGAGGCATTCAGGGCTTTATGGAGGATAACATTCGACTTTTGTTTCAGTTAATTCAATTTGTATTTTATGAAAGTGATGCATTTCTGTATTTTAGGATGCATATTAGTATTTTGCAGTGGTCCATTGTAGCCACTAAATGTGGCCAAATGTGGCCCGCAGGACGCTAGTTTGAGACCCCCGCCTTGATATGAAAGTTTAATGTTAGTTTGATATGGATGCTGTATGGTATCATGTACCCAGAAAAAAATTATTACGTTTGATTCATGTTCATGTTAAAGGTTAAATAACTGTTAATAGTTATCCTCCCTATCCGTGTGGAAGTGGTAAGTTTTTGGCTATTTAAGTTTAAAGGAAATAACTTGAAGGCTACCGTTTAGGTCGCTAGCTCTCTAGTTTGCGAGTTAGCATGTGTCTCAAGACCCTGCAGTTGCGCAATATGTTGTAAATAAAAAAAAGTATAAATGTGACTTCTTAAGTTTTTATTATTTTCCATTTTATTATTATTATTATATTTATTTATTAATGATTGATTTTCTTTAGTCTTGATTTGTTTATTTATTTTTCATCTTATTTTGTGTAGAAAAATAAAAATTAAGATATTGAGAACAGTGGAATGTTTTATTGAGCTTTTATTGTAGAAAATCGGAACCAAAGCAAAGTTTAATTAAATAATTTTTTACCGCTTTATTTTATTTTATTTTATTTTATTTTATTTTATTTTATTTTATTTTATTTTATTTTATTTTATTTTATTTTATTTTATTTTATTTTATTTTATTTTATTTTATTTTAAATTCATTCATTCCTTCATTTTATTTTATTTTATTTTATTTTATTTTATTTTATTTTATTTTATTTTATTTTATTTTATTTTATTTTATTTTATTTTATTTTATTTTATTTTATTTTTAATTCATTCATCCTTCATTTTCTACTATTTTATTTTATTTTATTTTATGTTTCATTCATTCAATCATTCATTCAATCATTTTGTACCGCTTAAATTGATTTTATTGTACAGCACATTTACAAAGTAAAACCGATGTCCCCATGGTGGGAAAAAACGTTTTGTATTGAAAAAGTAATTATACGTTACATATACGTTATTATACGTTATATTTCCATGAGCTTGGATCATTCCAAGCTGGAAAGGAAGCCGTACAAACAATTTAACACATTCACTGCATTTCATTTCCTGTCTACAGCAGCAGCTCAGTAAAAAGGGAACCTACAAAGAAAAGACTAAAAGCTCATTTGAGGAACTTCAATCTGGTCTTCTGCTTGTCACATCAACAGCTTTAATATCCCAGCAAGCCCTGAATACTAATATTGGTTTGGCCATCAGGATGATAACATCAAAACGGCGGAGGATGCCAAATCCATATATTTTGCTTCATCTGACTTGTCAGTGTCAGGTGATGAAGAAGCAGCTGTTGATCCCCTTTTTTTCTCCTCTTCCACGGGAGCACTCGCTCACAAAGTGCAAGAACGTGCTGACATGTTGGTCGTTACCTTCATGGGTTTCAGACCGTATCATGTGACCGGGTGGCACCAGCCCAAATGTCATTTTTCATCTATTGGCAATCTTGTACTGAACCATCCTTTGCTGGGTTTCTTTTCGGGGGATGGCGGATCGATTCAAATAAGAAATATACTGTGCTGCCTCTTACTGAAAATAAAAGGCAGCACTCCATGTCCACTAAGGTAGGTGGGTAGGTACTTCATTCATTCATTCATTCATTCATTCATTCATTCATTCATTCATTCATTCATTCATTCATTCATTCATTCATTCATTCATTCATTCATTCATTCATTTTCTACTGCTTAAATTTATTTTATTTTATTTTTCATTCATTCATTCATTTTCTACTATTTTATTTTATTTTCCATTCATTCATTCATGCATGCATGCATGCATTCATTCATTTTCTACTGCTTAAATTTATTTTATTTTATTATTTTATTTTATTTTTCATTCATTCATTCATTCAATCATATTTTACCACTTTATTTTATTTTATTTTACATTCATTAATTTTCTACTATTTTATTTTATTTTCATTCATTCATTCATTCATTCATGCATGCATTCATTCATTCATTCATTCATTTTCTACTGCTTTATTTTATTTTATTTTATTTTATTTTATTTTATTTTATTTTATTTTATTTTATTTTATTTTATTTTATTTTATTTTATTTTATTTTATTTTATTTTATTTTAATTTAATTTAATTTAATTTAATTTAATTTATTTTATTTTATTTTATTTTATTTATTTATTTATTTTTCTTTCATTCTTTCATTCTTTCATTCTTTCATTCTTTCATTCTTTCATTCTTTCATTCTTTCATTCTTTCATTCTTTCATTCTTTCATTAAATCATTTTTACCACTAAAATTTATTTTATTTTATTTTATTTTATTTTATTTTATTTTATTTTATTTTATTTTATTTTATTTTATTTTATTTTATTTTATTTTATTTTATTTTATTTTTCTTTCATTCATTCATTTAATCATTTAATCATTTATTACCGCTAAAATTTATTTTATTTTATTTTACAATTATTTAATTTTTCATTCATTCATTCATTTTTTACTATTTTATTTCATTTTATTCATCATTCATCGACAACAGGGGTGTCCAAACTCTTTCCACCAAGGGTTGAATACAGAAAAGTAAAATATTTATTGAAAAAATCTTTTGTAAAAACTTTTAAAGGGGATCTATTATACTTTTTCCACTGTTCTGACCAATAAATGTCGTTCGAATGTTGTATTCTCGTTTTTTACCGCTTAAATTTATTTAATTTTATTTTATTTTTCATTCATTCATTTATTCATTTTCTACTATTTTATTTAATTTTATTTTTCATTCATTCATTCATTCAATAATTTTTACCGGTTACATTTATTTTATTTTATTTTTCATTTATTTTATTTTATTTTATTTTATTTTATTTTATTTTATTTTATTTTATTTTATTTTATTTTATTTTATTTTATTTTATTTTATTTTATTTTATTTTATTTTTCATTCATTCAGTCATTCATTCAATCATTTTGTACCGCTTAAATTTGTTTTATTTTATTTTAACCTGATTAAATTTTGGGAATCCGAAACACAAAATGCCTTTGATCTAATTTGTTCTGGCGACATTTCCGAACCGATTCTACTCCAACATCAAAATATTCAACTAATAATAAGACGACATTCAAGTCATTTTTCACATTCCAATAATTCCCACTTTTTTTGACATTCCCATTTTTCGGAATGCAAAATGCCTTTGATCTAAAGTGTTTGTTTCTACTTCCAAAGTTCGCAGTTTCAGAGTTAAAAACATTTAGTCTTCCTGGTGCATCGCCTTGTCATGCTAGGAGTTAGCATGCTAATGTTAGCATTCTTAGCTATTTTCATAAGTAGACATATACAGTCATAGAAAAAAATAATTAGACTACTTTATTTGTTTACTTTAACTCCTGTTACGACCAAAGGAACATTTGTTTGGTCCGATATTACGATAATTACATAAATCGGTCATAAGAGTTGAATTTAAAAAATGATATCTAGCAGCTTGTATGGTTTTCTTGATTTTTTTTCCAAAATCACATATATTTTTACATGAATAAAATTGTACGTTAAAAAAGCTGTAACTCTTATGAGATATTTTTGTCGTCATTATTTTGTCCATTTTTTTTTTTTTGTCCAAATTTGTCAAATTTGTCCAAACAATTGTAAAAATAAACAAGAAACCGAAGAAACAATGTGGTCTAATATTTTTTTTTTCCATGACTGACATGCTAGGTGTTAGCATGCTAACCTTAATATTCTAGCATTGCTAGCATTAGCAATGTAAATATGTAAATAAATTATTGTAAATCAAAATATGGGAGCACTACGATGCCCTGCGAGTACTTTTGTAGTTTGTAACATCGATTTTTATTAACTTTTGCGTTACTTGCCACCACTCTTAGTAAATATAGCATTAATGCTAATAGTAGCTATTTAGTAATAGCTTGAAATGAACGCTGTGTTGCAAATAGAACATCTTTCCCACCATTTATTTGAAGGGTATGTTTGATATTTATTTTTCTTTTTGAAAATATACCCATAAATTTGTCAATAGGAAAAACAATTATACAACCTTGAATATTTTTTTTTTTTATCACAACAGAATCACGCAAATAAACCCCCACATACAAATCACCCACCCCAACCCTTGACATTGAAAATATTTCCAAACAAATAAACAATACAAGATTCCACTGAAATTGACACCTATTTAAATATCCATAGCGCCCCCCCTGTTGCACCCCAAGGGGGGGTAAATTGGAAGTGTGATAATAAATCAATCAAAAAAATGCTGGGAAATTTAAGCTATAAATCTGTGAGGCTTAGCTACGTCTTGTCCCAAAGAGGGCACAATCCAGTAAAATCTCCGACTATAGTGTCAAAGGATTTTTTTTTTTCTGTGATTTATCGTGTTATTAAAGCTTTAACACGCCATCGCTGTTGCTGCAAGCTTTTCTCCCGTGATACCTTCACTGACCGGGTTATTTTATTTGTGCTGCTTTGCAAAGTGAACTCTTTTTGGTGAAGACAGAGCTCACGCCTCACATGGAAGTATAGAGTATTATTCCGCCGATTTCTGTTCAATTCCTATATATTGGACTGCTTTTAAACATATGCAGCATTTCTTGTTAGGAGTGTAACGGTACATGTGTTAGTAATATGTTTTTTTTGTTTGTTTGTTTTTGGCGTACCAATGAAGGATAGGTTTTAGTACAACGAGGAAGTCAAACATCGAATTTGGAAGTATTAATGATTCATAATAATTCAAGTAATTATGAAATTACTGTTGCACTTCCGAAAAATGCTCAATGCTCAAAATGAAATTGTACTATATTATTACTGTATGATTATTAATATTTATGTTGTGCTATTTTGTTAATGCTTGTTTAAATTTAAATTTTATTCTTATGTGATGCTTATGTGAAACATAAACATATTGTTTCGCTTTTTTGTACATTCTCACACAAGAAAACTAGTCAATATGAGCTAGCTAACAATGGACGTCATTGGGATACGCTTATATCGACTATAAAAACTATGGTTTAGTATATTTATGTGTTTATATGTATCTGGCCGTATTTAGTGAGTAATTAGTACAAATACTTATGCTAGTTCTGTCAACAGCAGCATTGTGAGTGCTGTATCGTCAAAATATGTATTTCCCATGATGTCAGTTATTAGCTAACTCATATTAACTTGTTTTCATACCTATATCGATTATGAAAACTATGTAAACTATAGCTTTAGTATATTTAGTATTCACGTACAGTGATGTAATCGATGCAGTATCTTGCCGTATTTAGTGAGTAATATTATTATTAGCTAACCGTTGTTAGCTAACTCATATTAACTTGTTTTATTGTGCTAGAATGCACAGAAAAGGGAGATAAATACGTGTTTTTGTTTCACATAAGGATTATGAATCATGGGGCAAAATTTCCCCAAAAAAGTTCAATTCCCCAATTTCATGTTTTGTATTTCCCATGATGTCAGTTATTAGCTAACTCATATTAACTTGTTTTCATACCTATATCGATTATGAAAACTATGTAAACTATAGCTTTAGTATATTTAGTATTCACGTACAGTGATGTAATCGATGCAGTATCTTGCCGTATTTAGTGAGTAATGTTATTATTAGCTAGCCGTTGTTAGCTAACTCATATTAACTTGTTTTATTGTGCTAGAATGCACAGAAAAGGGAGATAAATACGTGTTTTTGTTTCACATAAGGATTATGAATCATGGGGCAAAATTTCCCCAAAAAAGTTCAATTCCCCAATTTCATGTTTTGTATTTCCCATGATGTCAGTTATTAGCTAACTCATATTAACTTGTTTTCATACCTATATCGATTATGAAAACTATGTAAACTATAGCTTTAGTATATTTAGTATTCACGTACAGTGATGTAATCGATGCAGTATCTTGCCATATTTAGTGAGTAATATTATTATTAGCTAACCGTTGTTAGCTAACTCATATTAACTTGTTTTATTGTGCTAGAATGCACAGAAAAGGGAGATAAATACGTGTTTTTATTTCACATAAGGATTATGAATAATGGGGCAAAATTTCCCCAAAAAAGTTCAATTCCCCAATTTCATGTTTTGTATTTCCCATGATGTCAGTTATTAGCTAACTCATATTAACTTGTTTTCATACCTATATCGATTATGAAAACTATGTAAACTATAGCTTTAGTATATTTAGTATTCACGTACAGTGATGTAATCGATGCAGTATCTCGCCGTATTTAGTGAGTAATATTATTATTAGCTAGCCGTTATTAGCTAACTCATATTAAGTTGTTTTATTGTGCTAGAATACACAGAAAAGGGAGATAAATACGTGTTTTTGTTTCACATAAGGATTATGAATCATGGGGCAAAATTTCCCCAAAAAAGTTCAATTCCCCAATTTCATGTTTTGTATTTCCCATGATGTCAGTTATTAGCTAACTCATATTAACTTGTTTTCACACCTATATCGATTATGAAAACTATGTAAACTATAGCTTTAGTATATTTAGTATTCACGTACAGTGATGTAATCGATGCAGTATCTTGCCGTATTTAGTGAGTAATATTATTATTAGCTAACCGTTATTAGCTAACTCATATTAACTTGTTTTATTGTGCTAGAATGCACAGAAACGTGTTTTTGTTTCACATAAATATTGTGAATCATGAGGCAAAAATTCCGAAAAAATTCCCGAATTTCGTGTTTTGCATTTCCCCCTTAGAACTGTAGCGACGTAGCGACGTAGCGACGTAGCGACGACCCCCCTTATTGCGGTGTACCGTTACACCCCTAAGTCTTTAATGTATCATAAGTGCGACTTCGCATACAAACACACAGTATAGAATCTTGTGCGACAATACTGTTGTTACAAGGATCCAACAAGAAAAAAAGATCCGGGAAAATACTCCGGGACCCCCGTCGTTTTTTTTTTTTTTTTTTTTTTTTAATATGATAAGAAAGGCAATGCGTGCACATGCACAAATAAAGACACAAATGCAACATGCGCACACGGGAACACAACACACACCTTTCACACTGCAGCTAAAGATGGGTATTAGAACAATTTAATCCCGACATATTGCAGTAATGATAGCTATCGCCGCGTACTGAATATCTCCCGTTACCCCCCCCCCCCCTGCCCCACACACACACACACACACACACACACTGTTAGTAGCTTCCGTGCTTCACTTTGATGTCACGGCGAGTCGACAACATCATCACTCATCACGTCAACCACTAATTACGCATGCCGAGCGCAGCACTATATGACTCCCCGATATTGATATGTTGGTTATAGTTTTATATTTTATATGTATAATGCATGAGGACGGTATTCCATAAAAACACGTTCACGGTTTTCACTTTGATTAGTCACATGATCACCTCCATTTTGACAGCCACTATATTAGTACATCACTTTCATTGGTTCACAAATCCACTGGATCATAAAAAAAACAAAAAAAAACAACGTTTATATCATTTTCATATTGACTCGGCGAGGGCCGCTTGTTTCCGTGACTTCGTTCGATGCCCCGTTTGACTTGCGAGGGACGTACTCGATGTCAAAGTTGCTCTTATGGCGTCCTTTACCTCGACTCCAGGCGAACAGAAGCAGGAAGCAGAAAACGACGACACCTAGGAAAGACAGGCATCCCATGGCGGTGGATATAATAATCGTCTTAATATCGATGGGGGCGGTCATGTTGTACAACGCGGTCCCGTTCCCGAAAGTGTTGTTCGAGTCTGTGAAATAATTCGAGCTCCTGTTGTTATTATGAGAGCGGTCCCCGACGCCGAGACTCTTCACAGCTAACGAAGCAGACAGGCTAGCGTTGCCGGCGGGGTTACTGGCGATACACAAGTACACGCCGCTGTCGTGGAGCTCCGCCGCTTTGATCTCCAACGTTCCGTCCGATTGGACTTCAACGCGGCCGCTGCTCTTGGCCGTGACGTAGCGTCTGTGAGGTGTGATCCACACCACCGACGGCCGCGGCGCCCCTTCCGCCGTGCAGGTCAACCGCGCCGGTTGACCCTCGTCTGCCATCAGCAGCTGCGTCGCGTTGGGTCCGATTTGAGGTTTAGTGCACGTCATGTACCGAGAAACCAACGGTTCCTTCAACTCCCGGAGAGTTTTCCCCATTAGATACTCGGGGGCGCTGCATTCCGGTTGCATGTCAAGAATATGCAGGGACGGGGGTCGGTGGCTGTTCAGCAACCAAAGCAATCTGCAGTCGCACACCAACGGGTTCCCGCCCAGACAAAGTCTCTGGAGGCTATCCGGTGATGCAAACACCCCTTTCTCCAGGGAGTCCAAGCGGTTTTGTGACACATCCAGTAGTTTCAAAGATTTCAAGCCAATAAACGCAAAGGTCTCGATGGAAACGAGCTGAGCGCCTTGGAGACGGAGCTCCATCAAATGCGGGAGGTGGCCCAGCTCTCCTTGATGGATGTGCTGGATTCTGCAGAAGGACAAGTTGAGATGTGTGAGGTAGGGCAAGTGGCGCAATGCCGCGCCGGGGAAGGCAGAAAGATTAGTGTTAGTTACGAATAAGGTTGTGAGGTTGAGTCCGTGCAGCGAAAGCGGAGGGAGCGAGTCCAACCAGGGCCAGAAATCAATCTCTAGTCGGCGGAGAGAAGATAGCCTCTTAAAGGAGAACGGCTTCAGGAAACTAATACTCAAGTGACGCATACAAAGCTGCACGAGGTTGTGTAGATGCGCCAGAGCGTCGGTGGGCACCACAGTGAGGTTGGAGCGTTCCAGGGTTAGACTCCGGAGTCCGGTTAATCCGACGAAGGCCCTCTGAGAGACGAAAACAAGTTCGTTGTCGCCCACTTCAAGGGATGCCAATTTGCGCAGATCTTGAAAGGCGTGGTCCAGTAGAACCACCAGTCGGTTGTGGCTGAGGTCCAGGCGGGTGAGGTTGGTCAAGCCTGACAGGACCCCCGCGGGTACCAGCTGGAGCATGTTGCTGCGAAAGTTCAGTGAGCGGAGAGCAAGTTGACAACGGAACGATCCCGTTTCCACGACGCTGATGAGGTTGTCGCTGAGATCCAGGTCCTCCAGCTGCCCGAAGGAGGAGAAATTGTCCGGTGTGATGGTGCGTAACTTGTTCTTGCTGAGATCCAGGACCCGAGTCTCGATCGGGATGCCTTCGGGGATGGTGCTCAGTCGCCTGCGGTGGCAGCTCACTGACTTAGTCTGCGCGGAGCATTCGCATCGCGCCGGGCAGCTCAGGGCCGAACGGGCCAGGAGAAGCAGTACGGCCCCACCCAGGAGGAGGTGGCAGCGCAGGGACGGGTGTCGCATGACTCTTGTACCCACGGTGCCCACCGTCATCGCACGGCTCTATGCGTCCAGACCACCATCACGCTCGGGCCCTGTCAGACAGGAAAAAGAAACCCGTTAGACCCGTTTTATTCATTCATTCATTCATTTTCTACCGCTTATCCTCACGAGGGTCGCGGGGGGTGCTGGAGCCTATCCCAGCTGTCTTTGGTCAAGAGGCCAGCCAATCACAGGGCACACATAGACAAACAACCATTCACACTCACATTCATACCTATGGAAAATTAAATTAAATTAAATTAAATTAAATTAAATTAAATTAAATTAAATTAAATTAAATTAAATTAAATTAAATTAAATTAAATTAAATTAAATTAAATTAAATTAAATTAAATTAAATTAAATTAAATTAAATTAAATTAAATTAAATTAAATTGTATTTTCATTAATTCATTCATTTTCTACCGCTTATCCTCACAAGGGTCGCGGGGGTGCTGGAACCTATCCCAGCTGTCTTCGGGCGAGAGATGGGGTACACCCTGGACTAGTGGCCAGCCAATCACAGGGCACATATAGACAAACAACCATTCACACTCACATTCATACCTATGGACAATTTGGAGTCTCGCCCCAAGACAGCTGGGATAGGCTCCAGCATCCCCTTGCGACCCTCGTGAGGAAAAACGGTAGAAAATGAATGAATGAATTAAACACAACCAGTCCAGCGTGTAACCGGCCTCTCTTTTAAAATCAGCTGGGATAGGCTCCAGCATACTTCTATCACCCTGGTGAGGATAAACGACACAGAAAATTGATGTATGGAATCATTATTCATTCATTCATTTTCTACCGCTTAGCCTCACGACGGTCGCAAGATGGTGCTGGAGCCTATCCCAGCTGTCTTTGGACGAGAGGCGGGCTACACCCAGCCAATCACAGGGCACATATAGACAAACAACCATTCACACTCACATTCATACCTATGGACAATTTGGAAAATTAAATTAAATTAAATTAAATTAAATTAAATTAAATTAAATTAAATTAAATTAAATTAAATTAAATTAAATTAAATTATTTTATTTTATTTTATTTTATTTTATTTTATTTTATTTTATTTTATTTTATCAATTTCAATTTCATGCAGCCGCCTTTTCACACCTTAAATCTCCTTAAACAGCCATAAAGTTCTCTAGCTCTCTTCCCCTTTAATGAACTGTCACTTTCCGAGGAGTCAGTGGAAACAACGGAATTAAACTCGGAGCAGAGCAGGGCACAACACGAGAAATATCATCTGCGTTAAAAATGTTAACGTTCATCACAGGCTAGCACAAAAGGTTGCAGGCTAACTGGAGATGTCTTATGCTGAGAATGTTTCAGCCCAGTGGCGAGGAATGACCCTCATTACCCGGCGGTGAGGGTAATAGCCTGGCTGCTAATATTTTGTGCCAGCCTGTGCATATTTGGTGAGTGTCATAAATGAAGTGGCAGTAAATGTTTTGCTCCCATAATGCTAATCTCTAAGCATACATGACCCCCATTACGTATGTACTGTAGATCTACAAGGCATGCATTCATCTCACAGTTAGAGACTTCAGATGGAATATGTAATGGTAATGGTAATGGTAATGGTAATGGTAATGGTAATGGTAATGGTAATGGTAATGGTAATGGTAATGGTAATGGTTTTATTTCATTTGAACATGCATCCGATTACAATTGAATGCATCCCATAATCAGTTCCCAGTTCCACATGTCCAAAAGGAGTAGGAAGAAGCAAAGCTTATTAAATCCTACCCCTCCATCTGGTACTTTTACAATCACTAACTGTTACATTAGTTCACTTCCTGCTTTCAACAATATAATTTAATTTTATTTAATTGTATTTTTTTACTTGAAAATTTTTTGTTTAATTTTTAAATTTTTTTTAAATTTTAATTTTTTTTCAATGATTTTATTTCATTTTTTAAATTAAAAACATTTTTTTATTTTTTTATGGTTTTATTTCATTCAAACATGCATCAGATTACAATTAAGTGCATCCCATAATCAGTTCCCAGTTCCACATGTCCAAAAGGAGTAGGAAGAAGCAAAGCTTATTAAATCCTACCCCTCCATCTGGTACTTTTACAATCAGTAACTGTTACATTTGTTCACTTCCTGCTTTCCTAATATAATCAAAGTTATTTTTTTCCTTGAATTGAATTGAATTGAATTGAATTGAATTTTATTTTTTTAATTTAATTTAATTTAATTTAATTTAATTTAATTTAATTTAATTTAATTTAATTTAATTTAATTTAATTTAATTTAATTTAATTTAATTTAATTTAATCATTCATTCATTCATTTTCTAACGCTTTTTCCTCACAAGGGTCGCGGGGGTTGCTGGAGCCTATCCCAGCTGTCTTCAGGCTAGAGACGGGGTACACCCTGGACTGGTCGCCAGCCAATCACAGGGCTGAATTTAATTTAATTTAATTTAATTTAATTTAATTTAATTTAATTTAATTTAATTTAATTTAATTTAATTTAATTTAATTTAATTTAATTTAATTTAATTTAATTTAATTTAATTTAATTTAATTTAATTTAATTTAATTTAATTTAATTTAATTTAATTTAATTTAATTTAATTTTTGTAGGCGCCATTATGAATTATCCTTACTGGCCTTTTTTTTGCAGTACATTTAGCGAGTGAAGATTGCTTTTATAGTTATCAGCCCATATTTCCACACAATAAGTAAGATATGGTAGAACCAGAGAGCAATAAAGAGTGTGGAGTGATTTCTGATTGAGAACCAATTTTTTTTGCTTTGTTCAATATTGAAATATTTCTGGCCACCTTATGTTGTATATTTGTAATATGAGGTTTCCAGCTCATATTTTCATCTATTGTGATCCCCAGGAATTTATTTTCATTCACCTTTTTCAATATCGGATTCACTGGCTGAGGAAGATGCTAACGTGATGCTAACGGGCCACCGCGAGACAGTTACAATGAAACTGTTTTGACATATTTCTTGAATGTATCATATAACGCTAACTACGCTGAAATTTTCAATGAACGCCCATTCATTCAACACCCGACGTGTACACTGAGACGGGGTAATGAGGGTAACGATGCAGAGTTCAACCATAAAACATGATGATCTCAGGGAAACGTTAGTCTTCCCCACTTGGAAAGACATCGACCTTGACAGAAAAACACCTCCCACAGCCACAGGTTGTAGAACTGACAGACGGCGACGCAGACAGAGAGTCTGACCATAATTGCCTCATTACCAGGAGTATCTGTATTCAGCTCTTGGCTATATGTGCCAATTAGGTGTGCAAAAACCCATCCACGGGTGCCGGACAATTGAATGTATTATGGCAGGGGTCTCAAACTCAATTTACTTGGGGGGCCACTGGAGCTAGGGTCTGGGTGAGACTGGGCCGCATCAGGTTTTCCAAAAAAAAAACAAAAAACAAAAAATGCATTTATTAAAAACAGAAAAAGGAATCAACTTTGCTTTGGTTCCGATTTTCTACAATAAAAGCTCTGATAAAACATTCCACTGTTCTCAAATATCTTCATTTTTATTTTTCTGCACAAAATAAGATGAAAAATAAATAAACAAATCAAGAATAAAGAAAATCAATCAATCAGTAATAAATAAATATAATAATAATAATAAAAACTTAAGAAACCACATATAGTTGGTGGGTAGACAAATTATTTTTTTCAGATTAAAATGAACAAAGCATTATTAGAGCCCTGTAGACATGACAAAACACGACTATAGTCACATTTATACTCTTTTTATTTACAACATATTGCGCAACTGCAGGGTCTTGAGACACATGCTAACTCGCAAACTAGAGAGCTAGCGACCTAAACGGTAGCCTTCAAGTTATTTCCTTTCAACTTAAATAGCCAAAAACTTACCACTTCCACACGGATAGGGAGGATAACTATTAACAGTTATTTAACCTTTAACATGAACATTAATCAAACGTAATAATTTTTTCTGGGTACGTGATACCATACAGCAGGGGTCTCAAACATGCTGCCCGCGGGCCAAATGTGGTCCGCAGGACACTAGTTTGAGGCCCCCACCTTGATATGAAAGTTTAATGTTAGTTTGATATGGATGCTGTATGGTATCATGTACCCAGAAAAAAATATTACGTTTGATTAATGTTCATGTTAAAGGTTAAATAACTGTTAATAGTTATCCTCCCTATCCGTGTGGAAGTGGTAAGTTTTTGTCCATTTAAGTTTAAAAGGAAATAACTTGAAGACTACCGCGTAGGTCGCTGGCTCTCTGCGGGCCGCACTAACATTAAACTTTCATATCAAGGCGGGGGCCTCAAACTAGTGTCCTGCGGACCACATTTTGCCCGCGGGACACGTGTTTGAGACCCCTGCTGTATGGTATCATGTACCCAGAAAAAAATTATTACGTTTGATTAATGTTCATGTTAAAGGTTAAATAACTGTTAATAGTTATCCTCCCGATCCGTGTGGAAGTGGTAAGTTTTTGGCTATTTAAGTTGAAAGGAAATAACTCGAAGGCTACCGTTTAGGTCGCTAGCTCTCTAGTTTGTGAGTTAGCATGTGTCTCAAGACCCTGCAGTTGCGCAATATGTTGTAAATAAAAAGAGTATAAATGTGACTATAGTCGTGTTTTGTCATGTCAACTCGCAAACTAGAGAGCTAGCGACCTAAACGGTAGCCTTAAATAGCCAAAAACTTACCACTTCCACACGGATAAGGAGGATAATGTTCATGTTAAAGGTTAAATAACTGTTAATAGTTATCCTCCCGTCCCGTGTGGAAGTGGTAAGTTTTTGGCTATTTAAGTTTAAAGGAAATAACTCGAAGGCTACCATGTAGGTCGCTAGCTCTCATTAAAATTTCATATCGAGGCAAGGGCCTCCAACTAGTGTCCTGCGGGCCACACTTGGCCCGCGGGCCGCGTGTTTGAGACCCCTGCTGTATGGTATCATGTACTTGGAAAAAAATGATTACGTTTGATTAATGTTCATGTTAAAGGTTAAATAACTGTTAATAGTTATCCTCCCTATCCGTGTGGAAGTGGTAAGTTTTTGGCTATTTAAGTTTTAAGGAAATAACTCGAAGGCTACCGTGCAGGTCGCTAGCTCTCATTAAAATTTCATATCAAGGCGGGGGCCTCACACTAGTGTCCTGCGGACCACATTTGGCCCGCGGGCCGCGTGTTTGAGACCCCTGCTGTATGGTATCATGTACCTGGAAAAAAATGATTACGTTTGATTAATGTTCATGTTAAAGGTTAAATAACTGTTAATAGTTATCCTCCCTATCTGTGTGGAAGTGGTAAGTTTTTGGCTATTTAAGTTTTAAGGAAATAACTCGAAGGCTACCGTGTAGGTCGCTAGCTCTCATTAAAATTTCATATCAAGGCAAGGGCCTCAAACAAGTGTCCTGCGCGCCACATTTGGCCCGCGGGCCGCTTGTTTGAGACCCCTGTATTGTGGTATTAAGAAAAATCCCACTGATGTGAAATGTGTATTTAAGGACTTAAGGACACTTTGCCCGGCAGCCGAGCTGAGCTGAGGCGATCCTGCTGAGGTAAGCAGATGACGAGCATCCAGACGGACACCAGCCCGACTTTAATGGTGATTGACAGTCAAAACGTGCTTTGATGAGACAGGTGCCATTGAGCTGTCACCGACTCCACTCTAGCGACTCAGCACCGCTTGCATCTTTGACGTTTTTTTTTTTTTTTTTTTTTTTTTTATACGTCCAAGTCTCCATTCCTTGGATCTAACTCTTTTTCCTTTCCACAATCCCGCCCTGGCGAAAGCATCAGTTCACTCCGCAATCCCTGCAGGCTTGGGGTTTTTTTTTTATCGATCGTAGCATAAGATACATCAGATGCCGGGGATGCAGCATGTAACAAAAGAGCAGGTGGTTGCCACGGCAACTACAAGCCATTACTCTCATCCGACCCCGTGTAGTCTGCCAATCAAATGAATGAAAAGCAGGACAAATACAGTAAGAGTTGTTTTATTCATGGTTCTTTGCCCCCCCCCCCCCCCCCCCGGCTTTGACAGAACATACAAATTGAATACGGTTCCGTTCATTCATTTTCGCCGAGGCTTAGCCGTAGCCGAGTTGAAGGTGTTTTCCGAGCTGTCTTTCCGACTGCCTTGCTTATTTGTCCACCTGTCTTTTTTGCCCATCCATCTTGCGCTGCGGTAACTATCTCTGTCAGTCTACCTTATTATCTGTCCACAAGGCTGCTCCTGTCTCTGTGTATTTATCAGTCTGCCTTCAGCCGTCAGCGTATGTTCTACCCGGGGGGGGGGGTTCTGTTTCATAATTACAGTCCAGTCGTCCAGTGCTGCGCTACCAAGCTGCATCAGGAATTGGTCCTCTCAATGAACCCACCCAGCAGCCTTTGGAGGTTATTCACCTATCATGCACATGATAACAGAATTCATTCATTTTCTACTGATTATCCACCACGAGGGTCGCAGAGGGGTGCTGGAGCCTATCCCAGCTGTGTTTCTACACTCTGGACTGGTGGCCAGCCAATCACAGGGCACATATAGACAAACAACCATTCACACTCACATTCATACCTATGGACAATTTGGAGTCGCTAATTAACCTAGCATGTTTTTTTGGAATGTGGGAGGAAACCGGAGTACCCGGACGGGGAGAACATGCAAACTCCAAACAGAGATGGCCGAGGATGGAATTGAACCCTGGTCTCCGAGCTGTGAGGCCTGCACACTAATCACTCAGCCCAGTTGTAAACATTCATTTATTTATTTTGTACCGCTTATCCTCACAAGGGTCGTGGGGGGTGCTGGAGCCTATCCCAGCTAGCTGTTTTCGGGCGAGAGGCGGGGTACACCCTGGACTGGTTGTGTTTAATTAATTCATTCATTTTCTACTGCCTTTCCTCACGAGGGTCGCGGGGGGTGCTGGAGCCTATCCCAGCTGTCTTGGGGCGAGACTCCAAATTGTCCATAGGTATGAATTTGAGTGTGAATGGTTGTTTGTCTATATGTGCCCAGTGATTGGCTGGCCACCAGTCCAGGGTGTACCCTGCCTCTCGTCCCAAGACAGCTGGGATAGGCTCCACCACCCCCTGCGACCCTCATGAGGCTAAGCGGTAGAAAATGAATGAATGAATAATGATTCCATACATCCATTTTCTGTGCCGCTTATCCTCACCAGGGTGATGGAAGTATGCTGGAGCCTATCCCAGCTGTCTTGGGGCGAGACTCCAAATTGTCCATAGGTATGAATGTGAGTGTGAATGGTTGTTTGTCTGTATGTGCCCTGTGATTGGCTGGCCACCAGTCCAGGGTGTAACTGACAGCTGGGATAGGCTCCAGCACCCCCTGCGACCCTCATGAGGAAAAAGCAGTAGAAAATGAATGAATGAATGTCATATGCAGAGAACCCCCAACCCGTGTAGACCATTTCTTAGCTCTGAATACTCAGGACGTATTTTTAGAAGCACTCGGAGCCAAGTGTGGCATCGGTAAAAGTGGAAAAGCAAACCTTAGAATTCTGGGTAAATGGTAATGGCGAGGAAGGGGTCACCGAGAAGGGCAGCCTACAGGGGCTGAGCATTTTGGGATTTGGATGCGAATTGGATTAGAGTCACAGTGAAACTGCTTAGGATGTGACAACTGAAAAGGAGCTGCAGGCGGATGCATGAGTCACTGCGAGAGGGAAGAAAAATAGGAAGAAAAATAAGACAGACGAGTGCGGAAATAAAGCAGATATACAAAAAAGCCATGAGATAAGACCTTGGTTTGATTTCTAATGTTGCTTCATCCGAGGAAAACTACACAAAGCGATTGGAAAGACCAAGGAACGCCGTGTTGATTTCAACGTATAAGGAAAATCTGTCAAGATGAGCGCCGTTAAAATCCCTCTTCTTTATCACCACTTCACACGATCTCGGGCTTTTGACATTAGAGCATGGGAATTGATCTGAGAAGACTGAGAACTTCGCTCAACTAAAGACAATTAATTTTTTAAAACCACTCTCGGATACAATATTGATCTTTATGAGTCGTTATGAATTAATAATGAGGCTTCTTGCTGGCTTTTCTTCCAGCTGTTAAGGTTTCCACTGAAACTGTGATCTGCAACATTAGTAGCGTCGCCGTCACCCCATCATCATTTTGTAGTGGATTCTACAAATATAAATACCACACATTGTTGGAATAATAGTTTTAGTAGTTAATTTTATTTAATTGTATTTTTTTATTAAAAATAAAAAAACAATTAAAAATTTAATTTCATTATTATTTTCCCATCTGGTACTTTTACAATCAGTAACTGTTACATTTGTTCAATTCCTGCTTTCCTAATATAATTTAATTTTATTTAATTGTATTTTTTTACTTGAAAAATTTTATTTAATTTTTAAAATTTTTTACAATTTTTGACAATTTTTTTCAATGGTTTTATTTCATTTGAACATGCATCAGATTACAAGTGAATGCATCACATAATCAGTTCACAGTTCCACATGTCCAAAAGGAGTAGGAAGAAGCAAAGCTTATTAAATCCTACCCCTCCATCTGGTACTTTTACAATCACTAACTGTTACATTTGTTCACTTCCTGCTTTCCTAATATAATTTCATTTTATTTAATTGTATTTTTTACTTAAAAAAAATTGTATTTAATTTTTTTAATATAGATTTTTTTTAATCGTTTTATTTCATTTGAAAATGCATCAGATTACAATTGAATGCATCCCATAATCAGTTCCCAGTTCCACATGTCCAAAAGGAGTAGGAAGAAGCAAAGCTTATTAAATCCTACCCCTCCATCTGGTACTTTTACAATCACTAACTGTTACATTTGTTCACTTCCTGCTTTCCATAATACAGTTTAAGGTTTTTTTTTTGTTTTTTGTTTTTAAATAATGCACCTCGTACCGAAGTATTTACCGAAGTTGAAGTATTTGTGATTTTAGAAATAAGGAGTTAGTATGTTCTCTGTAGGCGGCATTATGAATTATCCTTACTGGCCTTTTTTGCAGTACATTTAGCGAGTGAAGATTGCTTTTATAGTTATTAGCCCATATGTCCACACAATAAGTAAGATATTTACTTATTATCTGTATACTCACAGTCAATAGAAATGTTTAAGTTCAAATGATGCAGATTTATTGTTGACTTAGTGCTCGGGTAGTTCAGACAATGATGAGTTCAATGAGATAATGAGATAAATCCTCTCTCCTCTTCCTACATCCTTGCTAACACGAGGCTTTGAATTCATTTGCATGCTTGCAACTATTTTTCACCTCACCTAAGAGGAGACGGCGTTATTGTTTTCTTTGGCATACATCAAAGTAGAATGACTCCTGCCGCCATTTGCAGAAAGAAAGAAATTTAAAGCACTTGTTCCACTTGTTTGCCTGTATAGAAAACCTCAGTATTTCTTCATAGGAGTCATATAAAAAATGATACCTTTATTCTTTTAATATATTAAACCTGTGCCTGTGCTGCTTTGCTCATTTGCACATATAATAACGTCCATGAATAATGGAATTATTTCACATGAGCGAGTTAAAATGTAGGCGATTATCACTGCGGTGTGAGCATACAACGTAATATAGTGTGCATGATAATTAACCCGAGTGGACATGCTGTTAAAACATTAATTTTTCATGCCCCGATGTATTGATGCATGTGTTATTTGAGTGTAAATTACCTTTACATCACGCGAGCTTAGCTTGGTCATTTCTACACGTTGCCGGGTTATGATTTGATATATAGGATTCGATAATAACGGCGATAACATATTCATGTGTGTGACCTTTTTAAAAGTGACGCATCCCCCATACTTGGGGGATTGCATCTTTGTTGCTATGGTAACTGCTGTGAGACTTGTATCAATATACATATGCAGTATGTGGACTTAACCGGATGAATGTTTACCGCTTATTCTCACGAGGGTCAAGGGGGTGCTGGAGCCTATCCCAGAGGTGGGGTACACCCTGGATTAGTGGCCAGCCAATCACAGCGCACATATAGACAAACAACCATTCACACTCACATTCATATCTATGGATAATTTGGAGTCGCTAATTAACCTAGCATGTTTTTTTGGAATGTGGGAGGAAACCGGAGTACCCGGAGAAAACCCACGCATGCACAATGAGATCACTCGACCACCGTGCAGCCCATATTTGTGAACAATAACAGTCCAAGACCATCACACTACCACCACCATATTTTACTGTCGGAATAATGTTCATTTATTTTCTACCGCTTATCATCACGAGGGTCGTCACCGGCTTTCTTTGGGCAAGAGGCGGGGTACACCCTGGACTGGTGGCCAGCCAATCACAGGGCACATATAGACAAACAACCATTCACACTCACATTCATACCTATGGACAATTTGGAGTGGCTAATTAACCTAGCATGTTTTTTGGAATGTGGGAGGAAACCGGAGTACCCGGAAAAAAACCCACGCATGCACGGGGAGAACATGCAAACTCCAAACAGAGATGGCCGAGTGTGGAATCGAACTCGGGTCTCCTAGCTGTGAGGTCTGCATGCTAACCACTAGTTCACCTTACAGCCTTGATATCTATTATTCATTCATTAATTAATTTTCTACCGCTTATCCTCACGAGGATTGCGAGGGGTGCTGGAGCCTATCCCAGCTGTCTTAAAGCGAGAGAGGCGGGGTACACCCTGGACTGGTGGCCAGCCAATCACAGGGCACATATAGACAAACAACCATTCACACTCACATTCATACCTATGGACAATTTGGAGTCGCTAATTAACCTAGCATGTTTTTGGAATGTGGGAGGAAACGGGGAATGACGGGGAGAACATGCAAACGAGAGTGGAATCGAACTCGGGTCTCCTAGCTTTGAGACCTGCATGCTAACCACTCACCCACCGTGCAGCCCTAGCTCAAAGCGCAACGAAACCAATTTGAGAACAACAGAAGTAAATTAAACCTTTTGTCTATTCCATGCTAATACGGTATATTCGCCCACAAATACTAACAAGCCAAATTTCCATTGTGCGCTTCGTGACACACCAAATGACCACCGCGCAGAGTGCAAAATGTCAGTGGAGTTTTCAGTTACTCTTGGGATTCGGCTAATTAGCGAATGTGCATCCAAACTCAAACCCAATTAGACAACTCCAGTCTGCACCACCGGACCGGACATGCTTCCTTTCCTCCGAAGCCGCGCGTTGTTGAACCATCAACAGCGGATCCTTCCACCGTGCGGCTCGCTGTACGTCTAATGTGCCGCAGGCTTTATTCTGCGGGTTCTAAATTTAGACAAAAATACTTCATCATTGCTCATAGAGATAAATAGAGCGGTACCTCAAAACAAGCTCTCTTTGAAATGAGTGAACATTTATGGATAAAGGCTCTCACTGTGGTTTGCTGGAGTCCCAAAGCTTTAAAAATTGCTTTGTGACCATTTTCAGACTGATAGATGTCAATTTTTTTTTTCACTTTTTACACGCAGGGTCTTGTATGTTTAAAATTAGGTTATTATGTTACAAGAATAATGTCAAAATATTATGGGAATAAATGGGAAAAATTTACAAGCATCTATATCAAACTTGCGCCCTGCGACCTAGAGTCCTGCGGGCCGCGTGTTTGAGACCCCTGCTGTATGGTATCATGTACCCAGAAAAAATGATTACGTTTGATTAATGTTCATGCTAAAGGTTAAATAACTGTTAATAGTTATCCTCCCTATCCGTGTGGAAGTGGTAAGTTTTTGGCTATTTAAGTTGAAAGGAAATAACTTGAAGGTTTAGGTTTAGGTCGCTAGCTCTCTAGTCATTACAATTGTAAAAATAATATTACATATTATATTCATATATTATAATATTACAAAAAAATGTAATTAAATTACAAATTATTTACAGTGTTGTAATATATTGAGTTTATTCTTGGAAAATTCTTGGAAATTTTTTCTTGACTAATTCAACCCTAAGCTACTTAAATATCATTATTTTTCCACATAATGTTACAAATTTATTCTCATAAAATTGTGTCTCTTTTCTCATTAGAATACAACATTTTTATCTTATTATTTTTTCATTTTATTATTATTTTTTTTAGCTTTTTTTCCATTTCTCCTCTTGTAAATTTTCTGAATTTATTCCCATAATATTTTGACATTATTCTTGTAACATTATAAGGTTAATTTTCCAAAAATAACAATTTTAGTGTGTGATTGTCATTACAATTGTAAAAATAATATTACATATTATATTCATATATTATAATATTACACTTATACTTGGATTTCATTAAATTACAAATTATTTAGAGTATCATAATATATTGACTTTATTCTTGGAAAATTCTTGGAAAATTCTTGGAAAATTCTTGGAAAATTCTTGGGAAATTCTTGGAAAATTCTTGGAAAATTCTTGGAAAATTCTTGGAAAATTCTTGGAAAATTAGTGCATTTTTTTAATTTTTGCTGTATTTTTTTTTTAATTTTTAGAACGTGTCATAGGATGATAAAAAAACAGCTGCAAGCTCCACTTTGGACACCCCCTTTAAAAAGGTAAAGATCCTAATGGTGTGTTTTTGATACCAGTGAAGAAAGCCTTCTTCCCGAAACTAAAAGACGAGATTTTTTTTCCTCCAAAATGAATGAGCCATCTGTGTCTTGCCAAATATTTTGAACTATTCCCAAATCAGCGTCTAATGGCTTTCAGTATTCACACAACACAACTGTGCCTGAGCCTTTCCGCCACTTTATATTCTATCTCAGCAGCAAATTCATTGAAGGACACCCGCCCTGCCTCCATATTGTGGGAAATGATTACTTGTGAAGATGCGCCAGTTTTATTTATGTCTTTTTTACGTTTACGGGGAAAAGCTGAATTGCAGCACATTTCCCTGCTTGATTTCACAAAAGTGTTACACAAGTTTTCAATTTTTCTGATTTTTCTTCAAGGACACTCTGAGTATCGGTTTGTTTAGTTTTAGTCTCAGGAGTCGGAAGTCGTCCATTTTTCATGGCACGTTCCCCAGCATCAAAATGAGACGATGCACCAACTTGTTAAAACATCAAAAAAGTCCAAGTTTTTGTGCGATGAATATTCTTCCTGTTTTTAGCGGTTTTGTATCCTTGTTAAAACATCAAAAAAAGTCCAAGTTTTTGTGCGATGAATATTCTTCCTGTTTGTAGCGTTTTTGTATCCTTGTTAAAACATAAAAAAAGTCCAAGTTTTTGTGCGATGAATATTCTTCCTGTTTGTAGCGTTTTTGTATCCTTGTTAAAACATCAAAAAAAGTCTTAAGTTTTTGTGCGATGAATATTCTTCCTGTTTGTAGCGTTTTTGTATCCTTGTTAAAACATCAAAAAAGTCTTAAGTTTTTGTGCGATGAATATTCTTCCTGTTCGTAGCGTTTTTGTATGCTTGTTAAAACATCAAAAAAGTCTTAAGTTTTTGTGCAATGAATATTCTTCCTGTTTGTAGCATTTTGTATCCTTGTTAAAACATCAAAAAAAGTCCAAGTTTTTGTGCAATTAATATTCTTCCTGTTTGTAGCGTTTTTGTATCCTTGTTAAAACATCAAAAAAGTCCAAGTTTTTGTGCGATGAATATTCTTCCTGTTTGTAGCGTTTTTGTATCCTTGTTAAAACATCAAAAAAAGTCTTAAGTTTTTGTGCGATGAATATTCTTCCTGTTCGTAGCGTTTTTGTATGCTTGTTAAAACATCAAAAAAAGTCTTAAGTTTTTGTGCAATGAATATTCTTCCTGTTTGTAGCGTTTTGTATCCTTGTTAAAACATCAAAAAAAGTCCAAGTTTTTGTGCAATTAATATTCTTCCTGTTTGTAGCGTTTTTGTATCCTTGTTAAAACATCAAAAAAGTCCAAGTTTTTGTGCGATGAATATTCTTCCTGTTTGTAGCGTTTTTGTATCCTTGTTAAAACATCAAAAAAGTCTTAAGTTTTTGTGCAATGAATATTCTTCCTGTTTGTAGCGTTTTGTATCCTTGTTAAAACATCAAAAAAGTCTAAGTTTTTGTGCGATGAATATTCTTCCTGTTTGTAGCGTTTTTGTATCCTTGTTAAAACATCAAAAAAAGTCCAAGTTTTTGTGCGATGAATATTCTTCCTGTTTGTAGCGTTTTTGTATCCTTGTTAAAACATCAAAAAAGTCTAAGGGGTCTCAAACATGCGGTCTCAAACACATTTTTGGTCAAAATTTTTCATTCATTCATTCATTCATTTTCCACCGCTTATCCTCACAAGGGTTGCGGGCGTGCTGGAGCCTATCCCAGCTGTCTCCGGGCGAGAGTCGTGGTACACCCTGGACTGGTGGCCAGCCAATCACAGCGCACATATAGACAAACAACCATTCACACTCACATTCATACCTATGGACAATTTGGAGTCGCTAATTAGCATGTAGCCACTAGTAGCCACTAGCACAGGGGTCTCACAGGGGACCCTAGCTCCAGTGGCCCCCGGGTAAATTGAGATTGAGACCCCTGCCATACAGCATCCATATCAAACTTGCGCGGGGGCCGCGCACATTTAACTTTCATATCAAGGCAGGGGCCTCAAACTAGTGTCATGCGTGCCAAATTTGGCCCGCGGGCTGCGTGTTTGAGACCCCTGAGCTACAGAGACTCCTTTCCGACCGCAGTGGAACGTTTCCTGTGTGAGCGCTTTACTATTAAAAACAAAACAGTTGTCAACATGTTCATGTTTGGTCCAAAGCTGGAGGGAATCATTTGTACTGACCAAGTAGAAGCCTGTTCCAATTATGTGGCGGCCATATTGATCGGGTCTATTGATTCAAGTCTGTGCTTGATTTTTAACATTCAACAGGAACTTCTTCAGGAGGAATCAGAACACAATGGAAGTGATGCGAGTTTCCCATAGGATGAGCGGATCAATCCCAATATCGATAGTATCGATATCGAAGCTAGTACTGCTATCCTGTGGTGCAAAACCCGGAGGAGTCGCTACAGCGATTCCTAATTCCATCATTGGAATCATGGTGTCGGAAGACCAGACCTTTACCATCGTTGAAGACACGGGATTCTTTGTGGTAAGCATTTTTTTTGTTTATCTCCGTGCTCCAGGACTGAACTCTTCCAGGTCAGGATTAATCACAGGAGATGATTAATCTCTGTTGACAATATTACAGCACCATCAGCGTTCTAACATGTTTTAACGAGGATACAAAAACGCTACAAACGGGAAGAATATTCCTCGCACAAAAACTTAGACTTTTTTGATATTTTAACAAGGATACAAAAACGCTACAAACGGGAAGAATATTCATCACACAAAACCTTAGATTTTTTTGATGTTTTAACAAGCATACAAAACCGCTACAAACGGGAAGAATATTCCTCGCACAAAAACTTGGACTTTTTTGATGTTTTAACAAGCATACAAAACTGCTACAAACGGGAAGAATATTCATCACACAAAAACTTGGACTTTTTTGATGTTTTAACAAGGATACAAAAACGCTACAAATGGGAAGAATATTCCTCGCACAAAAACGTAGACTTTTTTGATGTTTTAACAAGGATACAAAAACGCTACAAACGGGAAGAATATTCCTCGCACAAAAACTTGGACTTTTTTGATGTTTTAACAAGGATACAAAAACGCTACAAACAGGAAGAATATTCCTCGCACAAAACCTTATACTTTTTTGATGTTTTAACAAGCATACAAAACTGCTACAAACGGGAAGAATATTCATCACACAAAAACTTGGACTTTTTTGATGTTTTAACAAGGATACAAAAACGCTACAAATGGGAAGAATATTCCTCGCACAAAAACTTAGACTTTTTTGATGTTTTAACAAGCATACAAAACCGCTACAAACGGGAAGAATATTCATCACACAAAAACTTGGACTTTTTTGATGTTTTAACAAGGATACAAAAACGCTACAAACGGGAAGAATATTCATTGCACAAAAACTTGGACTTTTTTTGACGTTTTAACAAGGAAGTGATGCAAGTTTCCCATAGGATGAGCGGATCAATCCGAATATCGATAGTATCGATATCGAAGCTAGTACTGCTATCCTGTGGTGCAAAACCCGGAGGAGTCGCTACAGCGATTCCTAATTCCATCATTGGAATCATGGTGTCGGAAGACCAGACCTTTACCATCGTTGAAGACACGGGATTCTTTGTGGTAAGCATTTTTTTTTGTTTATCTCCGTGCTCCAGGACTGAACTCTTCCAGGTCAGGATTAATCACAGGAGATGATTAATCTCTGTTGACAATATTACAGCAGCATCAGCGTGCTAACAATGATGCGGATGACTCACCAACGGGAAAAGACGCATGGAACAATGCATTGGGAATGACTGATTGAAAGAAAAGAGCATCATATGGCGGAAAGGAATCATTCGGGATCGATGAAAAGAAGGTTGATACACGACTCATCAACATCGGAATACCATATGAAAGAATTTTTTTTTAATCTTAAACGCAGACCTGTGATGCTTTTTTCCACGTTTCTTACTTCTAAATGTAGTTAGAATGTAGTATTCTTGTTTTATCTGACTTATAAATGTAGTAATCTCGTTTTATCTGACTCATAAATGTAGTTAGAGTGCAGTATTCTTGTTTTATCTGACTTATAAATGTAGTTAGAGTGCAGTATTCTCGTTTTATCTGACCTATAAATGTAGTTAGATGTAGTATTCTCATTTGATCTGACTCATAAATGTAGTTAGAATGTAGTATTCTCGTTTTATCTGACTTATAAATGTAGTTAGAATGCAGTATTCTCGTTTTATCTGACTTATAAATGTAGTTAGAATGTAGTATTCTCATTTGATCTGACTCATAAATGCAGTTAGAATGCAGTATTCTTGTTTTATCTGACCTGTAAATGTAGTTAGAATGCAGTATTCTCGTTTGATATGACTTGTAAATGTAGTTAGAGTGCAGTATTCTTGTTTTATCCGACTTATAAATGAAGTTACAATTTAGTATTCTCGTTTTATCTGACTTATAAATGTAGTTACAATGTAGTATTCTCATGCCACTTGACTTATAAATGTAGTTCAAATGTAGTATTCTCGTGTTAAACAAGATTTGGGCATGAAAAAACCCTGAAAAAGTTTGGGATAGCTTGAATACTCGGTTTCAGGGATTTTTTTTTTTCCCAACATGAGCTTTGTGATGTCGAAAAAATGTCCTTATATGGGCATGCCCAGATACACCGGCCTCCACCCAGCTCTGTTTTGCTCTGTTTGCAGTGTTAGCAATGGCTCCTGGGAATTTTATGTGTGGAGTTGCTAATAGCCTTTTTCAGTGGGACTACCCGAGTTTTTTTAAACACGAGTACTCCCGCAAAAAAATTTGTAGTGACCACATTTATTATCAAGTCTTATACCAACAAAAAGGTAAGCAAGTAAGTAAGTTTCGGCAGCTGTCCGTAAGTACTCGGGAGCCCTTGGGATAGCTCTGAATGCTCAGTTTCAGGGATTTTTGAGCTTTGTGATGTCGAAAAAATGTCCTAATATGGGCATGCCCAGATACACCGGCCTCCACCCAGCTCTGTTTTGCTCTGTTTGCAGTGTTAGCAATAGCTCCAAGCAAATTTGTAAGTGTGGAGTTGCTAATAGCCATTTTCAGTGAGACTACCCGAGTTTTTTAAACACGAGTACACAAGTACTAAAATTTGTAGTGACCACATTTATTATCAAGTCTTATACCAACAAAAAGGTAAGCAAGTAAGTACGTTTCGGCAGCTGTCCGTAAGTACTCGGGAGCCCTTGGGAGTGTATTCCAAAAGTAGACGTAGACTTCTGACAAAGTCTGCCATAATTAATATGAAAAAATAAAATAAAATAAAACTAAAAGAAATAAAAACGCACAAAAAAGGGGAATAAATATGGATGAAAATTCTCCAACAAAATGAAGGAAGCTAGTTAGTATTTTCGGAGTATTTCTTCGTGTTTTACCTGCTTTGTTCGTCTTGTGAGTGTGAATGGCAAAAATCTGTGAGTAATTGACAAGGCCATAAAAATATGCGGAAATTCACTGATCACAAAGGGGATTACTATATACTGCAATAATTGAATCTTGTTATCTCGAATATTTCATATTGTTAACGTTAGACCGTCAGCGAGGGATTAGGCAGTCCTCCCTAGCGCCGCATAACACAGAAGGGATTAGCACTTTTCACACGTCACCAAATCCTTTGGAACAGATTAGCAATCTTCTAACATTCAACAGTCTGCCTAAAAAAAAACAAAAAACAACTGAAATACAAAAACAAAGAAAGTTGACAAAAAAAAAGTTCCAATCGGATTACAGTAATTCCTCATTACTTCCATGATAAGAACATTTCTACCATTGCTTTTTTTCATCGTCGGAGTTAAGAATATTTGTTTACGATCTTCTTAATACACGTTTAAAGATTATTAGAGCCCTATAACACCCCTATAGTCACCTTTAAACCCAATATAAAGTATTCCCTAGGAGATTTGATTGGAGAGAATTTTACATTAGCATTTTACTGCAGTAAAATCCATATCAAACTTGCGCGGGCCGCAACTAACATTAAACTTTCATATCAAGGCCGGGGGCCTCAAACTAGTGTCCTGCGGGCCACATTTGGCCCGCGGGCCGTGTGTTTGAGACCCCTGCTGTGTGGTATCATGTACCCAGAAAAAATGATTACTATTAAAGGTTATTATTAAAGGTTAAATAACTGTTAATAGTTATCCTCGCTATCCGTGTGGAAGTGGTAAGTTTTTGGCTATTTAAGTTGAAAGGAAATAACTTTGAAGGCTACCGTTTAGGTCGCTAGCTCTCTAGTTTGCGAGTTAGCATGTGTCTCAAGACCCTGCAGTTGCGCAATATGTTGTCAATAAAAAAGTATAAATGTGACTATAGTCGTGTTTTGTCTTATGTTTGTTATGTCTTAATTTTAATCAGAAAAAACAGCATCCATATCAAACTTGCGCGGGGCCGCAACTAACATTAAACTTTCATATCAAGGCCGGGGGCCTCAAACTAGTGTCCTGCGGGCCACATTTGGCCCGCCGGCCGTGTGTTTGAGACCCCTGCTGTGTGATATCGTGTACCCAGAAAAAATGATTACGTTTGATTAATGTTCATGTTAAAGGTTAAATAACTGTTAATAGTTATCCTCCCTATCCGTGTGGAAGTGGTAAGTTTTTGGCTATTTAAGTTGAAAGGAAATAACTTTGAAGGCTACCGTTTAGGTCGCTAGCTCTCTAGTTTGCGAGTTAGCATGTGTCTCAAGACGCTGCAGTTGCGCAATATGTTGTCAATAAAAAAGTATAAATGTGACTATAGTTGTGTTTTGTCTTATTATGTTTGTCATGTCTTAATTTTAATCAGAAAAAAACAGCATCCATATCAAACTTGCGCGGGGCCGCAACTAACATTAAACTTTCATATCAAGGCCGGGGGCCTCAAACTAGTGTCCTGCGGGCCACATTTGGCCCGCGGGCCGTGTGTTTGAGACCCCTGCTGTGTGGTATCGTGTACCCAGAAAAAATGATTACATTTGATTAATGTTCATGTTAAAGGTTAAATAACTGTTAATAGTTATACTCCCTATCCGTGTGGAAGTGGTAAGTTTTTGGCTATTTAAGTTGAAAGGAAATAACTTGAAGGCTACCGTTTAGGTCGCTAGCTCTCTAGTTTGCGAGTTAGCATGTGTCTCAAGACCCTGCAGTTGCGCAATATGTTGTCAATAAAAAAGTATAAATGTGACTATAGTCGGATTTTGTCATGTCTCAAAAAACTTGCGCGGGCCGCAACTAACATTAAACTTTCATATCAAGGCCGGGGGCCTCAAACTAGTGTCCTGCGGGCCACATTTGGCCCGCGGGGCCGCGTGTTTGAGACCCCTGTGCTAGCGGCTACTAGTGGCTACATGCTAATTAGCCACTCCAAATTGTCCATAGGTATGAATGTGAGTGTGAATGGTTGTTTGTCTATATGTGCCCTGTGATTGGTTGTCCAACGACTCTCGCTCCAAGAAGACAGCTGGGATAGGCTCCAGCACCCCCCCCCCGCGACCCTTGTGAGGAAAAGCGGTAGAAAACAAATGTTGATACAGTATGTTAGAAAAATGTAAACAAATGATGATAATCACTTAGATTATTTGTACAAATTATACACTCGTTATGGAGTGTATTTTATGCATACTTAATACCGCGGCTAGAATCCTAGGGTGGGTGTGTTCAATACTGTAAATTGTACGCTGACAGACGCCCGAGGCTCACTATGACAGAGACTGAAGCTCTTCTCCTGTAATTTGTTTACGCCAGAATGCAGACCCCGAGTCTTCATGTAGCAGCAAATTAACATGCGTGTGCATGTGAGTACGAGTACGAGTGAGTGAGTGAGATAGATAGAGAGATAGAAAAACTTGCACAAATACTCCCATGAATACACACATGTATACAGTACATAATTGGTTCACAACGTTACCCGCGTATTGCCCAATTAGTCAACTTCCTGCTGGCGAAGGAAACCGTTATTTTGCTAGGAAATGCTCCAAGTCATGTTCAAATTAAGTCATCTTCTCCATAGCTGGTATTGTTAAAACCTACCCTTTTTTTGGGGGGCATTTCAATTCAAACTACAGTAAAGTCTCGTTATATCGATATTCTCGGGAGTCGGAAAAAATATCGATATAACCGGACTATCCATATATCCAAACACATGCCTGCAACAGAACAACCAACTGCGTTTGTGGTTTCTCTCGTGTATATAGATTCTATACAGGCATGTGTTTGGCCAGCTATGTAGGGCGGGTTGAGCATGACCTGTGAACCAGGAAGTGCGGGAATCGGATTATCATAATAACCGGGTATCGTACTAACGGAACTAATGATATCATAAAAGACTATAAATTTGCCGGGAAATGAAAATAGTATCATAATAAGTAGTAATTCATTATAACCGATATCGATATAACGAGACTTTACTGGGACGGGGACGGGGACTTTTAAATGGGGACCTATTATGATTTTTTTCACTTTTTTTGACCTATAAATGTAGTTATAATGTTGGATTCCCGTGTTAAACGATGCCAAAGTTTCAGATATTTCATATTTTGTGTAAGTCATGCAGCAAAAGCGCTTGTCTGTGTAGCACTATATAGTGCGCATACAGACACAATCAATGGCAAAAGTTTTTTAAACACTGGTAGTCCCGCAAAAAACATGTAATGTGTCCTAACGACGCAAACATCAGACCCTAGTGGTTGGAGTTCCTGATTCTCATTTGTCAATGGAAATTTACACTGGACTGTTTTGTGAACATAGTCCAGTAAGCATCTGGACTAGTCGAAAAACTGTTGTTGAAGCCTGTGTTGAAGACTCAGAAGAGCAAGCGATAAGTAACAATTTATCAGTCTTCGAACTGTGTTTATTTTGTGTAAGTCATGCAGCAAAAGCGCTTGTCTGTGTAAGTAATTACTCTCACACACACACACACACACACATAAACAAACAAATACAGCCCGTGCAACTGCCTTCTCCACCCCCCCCCCCTTAGAGTTGCACGGCCATGTAGTAGGGACCCCCCAAAAGAGAATAAAAAAAGAGTAACTCGCTGCGAGTAACTTTTAATATTGTTTGTCTCTTCTGTATTTCTGTATTGAAGTGTTTTGAAAAGCGTCGCAGGAGTTTGAACCTGACATTCTGTTCTATCCCAATTTACAAGAATGATAACAACAGCAACCCTGCAGATGTTCATGTTAATCCTGCAAGAATGTGTCAAGATAAGAACTCATAAAACAATAAAAGTAATTACTCTCACATACACACACACACATAAACAAACAAATACAGCTCGTGCAACTGCCTTCTCCACCCCCCCAAACCTCCTTAGAGTTGCACGACCATGTAGTAGGGACCCCCGAATAGAGAATAAAAAAAGAGTAACTCGCTGCGAGTAACTTTGAATATTGTTTGTCTCTTCTGTATGCATTGTATGTGTTGCATTATAGAGTGCGCATACAGACACAATCAATGGCAAAACCCAGTTTTTTAAAAATACTGGTAGCCCGCAAAAAAACATGTAATGTGTCGTAATGACGCAAACATCAGACCCTAGTGGTTGGAGTTCCTGATTCTCATTTGTCAATGGAACTTTACACTGGACTGTTTTGTGAACATAGTCCAGTAAGCATCTGGACTAGTCGAAAAACTGTTACTGAAGCCTGTGTTGAAGAGTCAGAAGAGCAAGTGATAAGTAACAATTTAACAGTCTTTGAACTGTGTTTATTTGGTGTGAGTCATGCAGCAAAATCGCTTGTCTGTGTAGCATTATAGAGTGCGCATACAGACACAATCAATGGCAAAACCCAGTTTTTTAAAAATACTGGTAGCCCGCAAAAAAACATGTAATGTGTCCTAACGACGCAAACGTCAGACCCTAGTGGTTGGAGTTCCTGATTCTCATTTGTCAATGGAAATTTACACTGGACTGTTTTGTGAACATAGTCCGGTAAGCATCTGGACTAGTCGAAAAACTGTTACTGAAGCCTGTGTTGAAGAGTCAGAAGAGCAAGTGATAAGTAACAATTTATCAGTTTTTGAACTGTGTTTATTTTGTGTAAGTCATGCAGCAAAATCGCTTGTCTGTGTAGCATTATAGAGTGCGCATACAGACACAATCAATGGCAAAACCCAGTTTTTTAAAAATACTGGTAGCCCGCAAAAAAACATGTAATGTGTCGTAATGACGCAAACATCAGACCCTAGTGGTTGGAGTTCCTGATTCTCGTTTGTCAATGGAAATTTACACTGGACTGTTTTGTGAACATAGTCCAGTAAGCATCGGGACTAGTCGAAAAACTGTTACTGAAGCCTGTGTTGAAGAGTCAGAAGAGCAAGTGATAAGTAACAATTTATCAGTCTTCGAAATGTGTTTATTTTGTGTAAGTCATGCAGCAAAAGCGCTTGTCCGTATAGCATTATAGAGTGCGCATAAAGGCAAAACCCAGGTTTTTTTAAACACTGGTAGTCCCGCAAAAAACGTGCAATGTGGTCATGACGCTAAAATACAAAAACTGACATTTTGAAGTAACTTCTTGTCTTGGAAACTTCGGATTGTCCGGTCTCTTACTTCCTGATCGGATTCGTGATCCAGCACAAACGGATAAATCGCCGTTGATTATCAACTTCTATATTGTTTCATAACCCCTATAAAGTTGGTTTGGAACTGAATTTATTGACATAGGTGCAGATTCTGGAAGATCTAGAAAGCTGGTTATTATGTGTAGCTGCTCTATAGGAGTCCACAACTCAAAATGAGCCCCCTTTAAACTGGGCCTGGGGCCATATATAAACATGCCTCGTTATTTGTACACCCCAACACAAAAACATTCAGAGAATACACGGACTCAAACGCTGGGGAAACAAGGGCCGTTCCTCCATGCACGTTCCGTATGATCTACTCAGGGTTTGCGTGTATAAAAACATGTGCAAAAAAATAACGTGTGCAAAGCTGATCTACTTACGGGGTGCACCGAGAATCGAGCATGTGTCGAATGAGCTATATAACACTCGCTGTCCATTTTGTGCGTTTGCCTTCATGAATATGCAGAAAATATGCAGATGATCACAAACCACAAAATACTGGGAGGAGAACATGCAAATGTAAGCATTTTGCACACTGTGATTTATCAATGCGGGAACCGGTATTTTAGGTACTTTTTTTTTTTTAGAGCTAAAGGACTAAACTCTGGGGCGATAGGGCCTTTTCAGTCGCCGGGGTCCTGGCTATGGAAATGAGAATCCATTGTGTTGTGTTGGCTAATTGTACACTTATGATTGCAGTTAGCTCAAAAGGTTAAAGGTTAAATAACTGTTAAGAGTTATCCTCCCTATCCGTGTGGAAGTGGTAAGTTTTTGGCTATTTAAGTTGAAAGGAAATAACTTGAAGGCCACCGTTTAGGTGGCTAGCTCTCTAGTTTGCGAGTTAGCATGTGTCTCAAGACCCTGCAGTTGCGCAATATGTTGTAAATAAAAAGAGTATAAATGTGACTATAGTCGTGTTTTGTCATGTCTACAGGGCTCTAATAATGCTTTGTTCATTTTAATCTGAAAAAAATCATTTGTCTACCCACCAACTATATGTGCTTTCTTAAGTTTTTTGCCGTTTTATTATTATTATTATTATTATATTTATTTATTACTGATTGATTGATTTTCTTTATTCTTGATTTGTTTATTATTATTATTCATTTTATTTTGTGCAGAAAAATAAAAAGTAAGATATTTGAGAACAGTGGAATGTTTTATCGGAGCTTTTATTGTAGAAAATTGGAACCAAAGCACTGAAAAAGTTTGTATATTTTTCTGTTTTTAATAAATGCGTTTTTTTTTTGATACGGCCCAGTCTCACCCAGACCCTAGCTCCAGTGGCCCCCAAGTAAATTGAGTTTGAGACCCCTGGCTTAGACAATAGAAACAGTGTTTGAATGTGCTGAAGAGGGAATATTCCCGTGACCCTGATTAGAGACCCCCAGTGACCCCCCAGGTACTGGAGGTGCCTGGAATGCGCCAACAGAAACCCTGCAGATGTTCATGTTAATCCTGCAAGAATGTGTCAAGATAAGAACTCATAAAACAATAAAAGTAATTACTCTCACATACACACACACACACACATAAACAAACAAATACAGCTCGTGCAACTGCCTTCTCCACCCCCCCCCTTAGAGTTGCACGACCATGTAGTAGGGATCCCCCAAAAAGAGAATAAAAAAAGAGGAGCATGAACTCATGAAACAATAAAAGTAATTACTCTCATATACACACACACACACATAAACAAACAAATACAGCTCGTGCAACTGCCTTCTCCACCCCCCCCCCTTAGAGTTGCACGACCATGTAGTAGGGATCCCCGAAAAGAGAATAAAAAAAGAGGAGCATGAATTCATGAAACAATATAAGTAATTACTCTCTCTCACACACACACATAAACAAACAAATACAGCTTGTGCAACTGCCTTCTCCACCCCCCCTAAACCCCCTTAGAGTTGCACGACCATGTAGTAGGGACCCCCGAAAAGAGAATAAAAAAAGAGTAACTCGCTGTGAGTAACTTTGAATATTGTTTGTCTCTTCTGTATTTCTGTATTGAAGTGTTTTTAAAAGCGTCACAGGAGTTTGAACCCGACATTCTGTTCTATCCCAATTTACAAGAATGATAACAACAGCGACCCTGCAGATGTTCATGTTAATCCTGCAAGAATGTGTCAAGATAAGAACTCATAAAACAATAAAAGTAATTACTCTCACATACACACACACACACTTAAAACAAATACAGCTCGTGCAACTGCCTTCTCCACCCCCCCAAACCCCCTTAGAGTTGCACGACCATGTAGTAGGGACCCCCGAAAAGAGAATTAAAAAAGAGTAACTCGCTGCGAGTAACTTTGAATATTGTTTGTCTCGTCTGTATTTAAGTGTTTTTAAAAGCGTCACAGGAGTTTGAACCTGACATTCTGTTCTATCCCAATTTACATGAAGGATAACAATAATTCTTTTACCAATGTTTATTCCCTTAACCACACTCTTTCAACAAACACCCTTTTTGGTTTTTGGGTTGGTGTGAGCGGTGGCTTTTGTTACCATGGCAACTGCACTGATTTCTTTTCCTCACATCGCCAACAAACGCATCGGAAATGAGTCAACGTGTTTGCCTTTGTTGTTTCAACACTACCATTATGCAGTACATAGTACACATACAGTAACAAGTCGTGGCGCCATAAACGTCCTCTTCTGTGATTATTGTACGCCAACGGTAAACATTACGTTCATCGGTAATACAACCGCATGCCGTCTTATGAAAGAGCGTACAAACAGGATGTGGTTTTCTTACTTCCTGGGTCTCGGTGGTGAATAATACTGCTGTTTATTGCTGATAGCGCTGTGAAAAATAAGACTAATAGTAGCACCAGCAACCATAATTGGTTGTAATGTTTCCTGCCCTTTATCTCTTTTAATGGAACGCTGAAGTGGGGGGGGGGTTGCCAAGACGTGTTCTAGAGTGCTCTCAGCATCCCCCCACATGGTTAAGGCAGAGCTTTGTCATATTTGGAAGGTAATTTGCAAGAGCCACTTATTACTCATAAATCATAATTACTTCATGGTAACACCCATTACATTTACAACACGGTGGCAAGATTGGTGGATTTTCCCCAAGGATTTTCTGTGCAGGATTACACAAAAGTGAAGCTAATAAAAAAATTATTTCGCTGGAGATGATGCAATAACGGCAACAACATGCAGCAGGTGGCCATTTTAGTTCTATGTACAAATATGCCGCACCCCAAAATACTTTTTAAACCTCCTCTTGTGTTAGGGTCGGCACCGACCCGTTTTACATTTTAATGCATGAAAAGAATCACATAATATTTGTTTATTGCATCAAGGCTTTTTTGACTTTGGCAGGAAACTCTATTTCAACTAAATAAAACCCAAAAAATTTTTTTAGATTCTATAGAATTCTATAGAAAATACATGCGGGTCATTTTTCACCCACTTATGGAAGGTTGGGGTAGTAACACAAAAACTAAAATTTCTTAAAATTTATAAAATGTTAGTTAAAAATGTGAATGGCATGATATTAAAAACATGTTTTTTTTTTAGGAATACCTGGATTATGAAACAATAAAAATTTTTAATTATGAAGATATTTCAAGAAAACAACCTGACCGGGTCATTTTTGACCCACTTATGGAAGGTTGGGGTAGTAACACAAAAACTAACATTTCTTAAAATTTATAAAAGATAAGTTAAAAATGTGAATGGCATGATATCAAAAACATGTTTTTTGAGGAATACCTGGAATATGAAATGATAAAAAATGTTCATAACGAAGATATTTCAAGAAAACAACCTGACCGGGTCATTTTTGACCCACTTATGAAGGTTGGGGTAGTAACACAAAAACTAAAATTTCTTAAAATTTATAAAAGGTAAGTTAAAAATGTGAATGGCATGATATTAAAAACATGTTTTTTTATGAATACCTGGAAAATGAAATTAATTACTACTATTAAACTATTATATAATTATTGTATTAATAATAATGATTATTATTATAATATAATGAAAGCTATAATAATAATAATAATGGTTAATATAATATAATTATTACATTAATAATAATAATGATTCTTGACATTAATATATATGGGTCAAAATTCACCCCAACACCGTAGATGTTTCTTTAGTCATTAATACTAAAATGAGAAAATAAATAAAATTAACTGATTTAAGAGATATGTTCCATATCCCTCAGTAATAGCCAGGTAACAAAAGAACCTTCAATTTATGAATATGATTCTTTTTTTAGGTTAATTTTTTTTTTACCATTTTTGGAAATAGAAATGGAGGGGTATAGTAACAAAAAAAGGCCTACATGGCCACACCAAAAGTATTAAAACTAACATAAAACCAAGCAAATGTGATGGTAGCTTATTGTTTTTACTGTATTTTATAGCTGATTTAATACATGGGTTTGTGTTCTGTTCACATCCGCCATATGCAGCGGTGAGCTTTTTGTTATTTAGGAAGTTGGACACAGACATTCAGCCAGTGTGCACGTACACATGTATTTTTAAAATGACATTTGTTCCTCCACTACGCGGTGTAACCGTAACATCAATATGAATATAACATTACAGTACATCCACACATCCCGCGCCCCAACCCCCCCAGGGGGGGGGTTCTGCTCAGGAACCACCTGCCAATGGTGAAACCGTGAATAAAATGTCTATTTTTTTCACACACGGCTCACTATTCCCCACACTCCTGACCATCCTGCTGGCTTAACGTTGACGTTGGGGTACAATTTCGGAACACCATTTGCAATAAACGCGACCGCTGTAATTATTGCATTAGAACCCTTTCTTTTCTCTCTTCGACTGCCATTGTACACTCGCAAAATCTCAATGTCAGATCTCAATCTCAAAAGTGAAGGAAGAATTTTTGGATTTTTGAGTGTTAAGTTGCTGTGTGATGATTTTACCGTAATGACTTTCTGTGATTTCCGATGTGTTGACAAGCTCATTGCCAGTACCTCGTGATTGGCCAAGAATTGTTGGACTTTTCTAACAGTGGTACATGTATACTGTATTATTTCTATTATATAGTTAGATTATATAGCTATAAATTATTACCAACTTATGGTGAATGGCAGAAAAAAACATGAGAAAATTAAATTAAATTTATTAATAAAATTTTTGGAACAAAAATCCAAAAGTTTGGACACCCCCAATCATAACCCCCTCACACAAAAACATATAAACCTTACTGTACAATGCTATGAATGTCTTCCAATGCATTTCCATTACGTGTTAAGTTGCTGTGCGATGATTTTATCGTAACGACTTTCTGTGATTTATGGGTCAACTTATGGCGAATGGCATGTGGTTTCTGCAGAAAAAAAACATGAGAAAATTAAATAAAATTTATTTATAAAATTTTTGGAACAAAAATCCAAAAGTTTGGACACTTCCAATCGTAACCCCCCCCCCCCCACACACACACAAAAAAAATATAAACCTTACTGTACAATGCTATGAATGTCTTCCAATGCATTTCCATTACGTGTTAAGTTGCTGTGTGATGATTTTATCGTAACGACTTTCTGTGATTTATGGGTCAACTTATGGCGAATGGCATGTGGTTTCTGCAGGAAAAAAACATGAGAAAATTAAATAAAATTTATTTATGAAATTTTTGGAACAAAAATCCAAAAGTTTGGACACTTCCAATCGTAACCCCCCCCCACACACACACACACAAAAACATATAAACCTTCCTGTACAATGCTATGAATGTCTTCCAATGCATTCTGCATTTTCATTACGTGTTAAGTTGCTGTGCGATGATTTTATTGTAATGACTTTCTGTGATTTATGGGTCAACTTATGGCGAATGGCATGTGGTTTCTGCAGAAAAAAAAACCATGAGAAAATTAAATAAAATTTATTTATAAAATTTTTGGAACAAAAATCCAAAAGTTTGGACACCTCCAATCACCCCCCCCCCCAAAAAAAAGTCTAATAATAATACATCAAAACTTCAGTATGATTTCCAGTATCTGTGATGCAAAGATGTACGGGAACTCGATGCAGCAACATAACACCTTTGTGTCCAGACTTCGGATACGCCCTGTAGAATGCCATCAATGCATGGCTTAATCCCATTCAACCGTTATTTCGCTTGACCAGTCACCTGTCAATCACACGAGCCATATAGGCAAACCCTCACAATCACGCTACACCATTTCGAGTGTCCAGTTGGCCCAACGTGAATGTTTTTTTGTGATGTGGGTGCAAGCATCCGTGTCGCCCCTGAGCAAGAAATGTGCTCTCGCATAGGGATGTCGTGTTCTCACAATGGGATGGCTCAGTGGCTCCACTATGCTTCCGCTTTTATTGTGTTCTTCGGTGGGCTTTATAATGCACAAAGGCTGAGTGCATTAAGGCCGCAGCTCACAGGGCCCCCCGGCATGGCACGGTGCTTTCTTTAGTGGAGCAGCTGTTCCCTGGGAGCACTCTTCAACAACCTGGTCCTACCTGCACGTTGTGCTTCAACATTCAAATCTGGGGTGTTAAACGCCGCGACTCGCCTTACTTCAATCACCGATGCATCACGAGGAGCTGTTTGCACACAATGTCAACAAATGAGTGGGATTCGGACTGCTTGTACTTGACATAGGACTTGGTGTTTAAGTCTGACGGGTACTGGTTTCCAGTGATGGGCCGTCAGTGGATGAAAAACTGTTTCAAATTCCTGTCCTTGACTGTCTCTAATTTGGGTTTATTATACTTAATTACATTATTTATACTATGGTAATGGTAATGGTTTAATTTCATTTGAACATGCATCAGATTACAATTGAATGCATCCCATAATCAGTTCACAGTTCCACATGTCCAAAAGGAGTAGGAAGAAGCAAAGCTTATTAAATCCTACCCCTCCATCTGGTACTTTTACAATCAGTAACTGTTACATTTGTTCACTTCCTGCTTTCCTAATATAATTTCATTTTATTTAATTGTATTTTTTTAATTTTTTTTATTATTATTTTTTTTTTAAATATTGTTTTTAATTTTTTTAATCAAAAAAATCATCAGAAATTAAAAAAAAATTAATGGTTTTATTTTATTTGAAAATGCATCAGATTACAATTGAATGCATCCCATAATCAGTTCACAGTTCCACATGTCCAAAAGGAGTAGGAAGAAGCAAAGCTTATTAAATCCTACCCCTCCATCTGGTACTTTTACAATCACTAACTGTTACATTTGTTCACTTCCTGCTTTCCTAATATAATTTCATTTTATTTCATTGGATTTTTTACATTTAAAAAATTGTTTTTATTAAAAAAATCATCAGAATTTTTTAAAAAGAAATTTAAATGGTTTTATTTCATTTGAAAATGCATCATATTACAATAGAGTGCATCCCATAATCAGTTCACTTTTTTAGCTAATTGATTATTTTTAGCCTTATGCATTATTTTAGCTGTTTGAAGATGAACTATATCAGCAAGTTGAAGTATTTGTCATTTTAGAAATAAGGAGTTAGTATGTTCTCAGGAGGCGGCATTATGAATTATCCTTACTGGCCTTTTTTTTGCAGTACATTTAGCCGGTGAAGATTGCTTTTATAGTTATTAGCCCATTAAACCTTACTGTACAATGCTATGAATGTCTTCCCATGCATTTCCATTACGTGTTGCAGAAGTATACGATGGTGGGTGGCAGCAAGAGCGCAAAAAAAAAAGAGAGAGCGATGATGGACGCTAATGATAGAATATGGGCCAAATGCTGGAGAAGCTAGCAGTTGTTGTTAAAGCAAACAGCAATGAGGAATAATAATGCGGGTCAGGGACGGCGGGCTGGCAGCTAAACAAGCATCATAGCAAAGACGCCTTCTTGTTGATGTCACACTTTCTCACATGGAACGTGTTATTTTTGGAAACATTATATGCTTGCGTTTCTCATTTTCTTGATTATGCAATCAACATTTTTTTATGCAATGTGAACGGTTTTGTCTTTTGTGGCAGATGCGTAGGGGGGTGTGGGTCAGGAAAGGAATCCAATATGAAAAATTAATCTTAAAATATGCAGTAAACCAATCAACAGGAGCTGATGCCTATCTCACTCACGGTGCAACAATGTAACTGTACCACAGGAATCGAAGTAGATGTTTACACACTAATATTCATTCATTCATTCATTCAACCCATCGGAAATCACCGAAAGTCATTACGATAAAATCATCACACAGCAACTTAACACGTAAAGGAAAATACGGTATACATGTACCACTGTTAGAAAAGTCCAACAATTAAATAACTGTTAATAGTTATCCTCCCGATCCGTGTGGAAGTGGTAAGTTTTTGGCTTTTTTAAGTTGAAAGGAAATAACTTGGAGGCTACCGTTTAGGTCGCTAGCTAACTCTAGTTTGCGAGTTAGCATGTGTCTCGAGACCCTGCAGTTGCGCAATATGTTGTAAATAAAAAGAGTATAAATGTGACTATAGTCGTGTTTTGTCATGTCTACAGGGCTCTAATAATGCTTTGTTCATTTTAATCTGAAAAAAATAAATTGTCTACTTAAGTTTTTATTATTTGCCGTTTTATTATTATTATTATTATTAGATTTATTTATTACTGATTAATTGATTTTTTTTATTCTTGATTTGTTTATTTATTTTTCATCTTATTTTGTTTAGAAAAATAAAAATTAATATATTTGAGAACAATGGAATGTTTTATCAGAGCTTTTATTGTAGAAAATCGGAACCAAAGCGAAGTTTTTTAAATTTTTTTGTTTTTAATAAATGCGTTTTTTTTTTTTTTTTTTGGAAAACCTGCCCAGCCTTACCCAGACCCTAGCTCCAGTGGCCCCCAGGTAAATTGACTTTGAGACCCCTGGCATATACACTGTATAAACAAACCTCTTGTTACAATTGTATGTACTGTCTTTTTTTTACTTTATTTTTATTTATGGTTTTATTCACAGCTTGTGTGTGTTTCTTCATTGTTTCCCAGTAAACAGTTTACACTTACAGTACTAATACTCCAGCAAAAAACAACAAGGTGGCACATTATTTTTTTAAATGATCTCACAGAATGCTGACTCAGCAGGGGATTATTGCGTCCTGTGCAATTAAAGCATTAGTAATTTCCTTTCTTCACATCATAATTAAACAAGACTCGGCACAATACACTAAAGAATATTGTGCAAATGTACAACAGACCATTAAGTGTTTGTTTCGCCGCTGGAAGGGGGTAAAAAAAAAAAAAAAAAAAAAAACAGCATAATGTTTAGTCTATTTCTGTTTATTGGAATTATTGGAATATGCTGGCATTTTTTTGTGTTTTTGAATAAGTACAAAATTGACTTGACAGCCTCAATGGCAAGCATGCCTTGCGGGTTTAGTATATATATTTTGCATATGTATTAGTGTGTAGGCTGCACGGCGGTCGAGTGGTTAGCGCGCAGATCTCACATCAAAGGAAACCGGGGTTGAGTTTGCATGTTCTCCCCGTGCATGCGTGGGTTTTCTTCCGGGTACTCCGGTTTCCTCCCACATTCCAAAAACATGCTAGGTTAATTAGCCACTCCAAATTGTCCATAGGTATGAATGTGAGTGTGAATGGTTGTTTGTCTATATGTGCCCTGTGATTGGCTGGCCACCAGTTCAGGGTGTACCCCGCCTCTCGCAGAAGAAGACAGCTGGTGACGACCCTCGTGAGGATAAGCAGTAGAAAATGAATGAACATTATTCCAACAGTAAAATATGGTGGTGGTAGTGTGATGGTCTGGGACTGTTTTGCTGCATCAGGACCTGGAAGACTCACTGTGATAAATGGAACCATGAATTATTGTTAATATGCAAATATGGGCTGCACGGCGGATGCGTGGTTAGCGCGCAGACTTCACAGCTAGGAGACCAGGGTTCGATTCCACCCTTGGCCATTTTTATTATTTTTATTATTTTTATTATTTTATTTTATTTTATTTTATTTTATTTTATTTTATTTTATTTTATTTTATTTTATTTTATTTTATTTTATTAAAAAGTTTTTAGGGGTGTTATTTCATGGCTATAGGGCTCTAATAATTATGAATGTGAGTGTGAATGGTTGTTTGTCTATATGTGCCCTGTGATTGACTGGCCACCAGTCCAGGGTGTACCCCGCCTCTTTCCCAAAGACAGCTGGGATAGGCTCCAGCACCCCCTCATTAGGATAAGCGGTAGAAAATGAATGAATGTATTATTATTGTTATGCATATTCTTCAAGTAAAGTGTCTTATGTTTTATGTTTTACATATAGCTATTACCAAAGCTATGTAAGCACCAATACAATAAAAACCAAACATAAATAAACCATATAGTTGACAGATGATTAATGAAAGTAATAGTAGGCGGTAGTACAGGGGGGGGGGGGACAATAATAATTAAAAAAAAACAACAACAACAACAAGCGAGTATACTCTGACAGCTGTTATTAAAGTAAGAAATAAGCGGAATATGTATTAATAAAGTGCAGCATTGTAACGTGAACAATAACAATAATAAGGCAGACGTGGACATGGCGTCTGGGTGTGCCTGTGGAAGTTGAAACCGATGTTATTGATTTCCTGCTAAATGGGGCTGAAACCTTCATTAACCGTTAGATCCTGTCTTCAGCTGTGGACAGGAAGCAGAGTTTGATTGATCACCTATTTATAGTAAAAGCCATCAATAGTGTTTACACGTGGGGGGGGGGCAGGGGGGATTTAAATGCATATTGTTTGGAGTATGTAATAACATTTGACTTGGATTACATAATTACCACTCTTGTTGAAATGTATAGATTTTCACTAAATGGTTTTTCCCATTAGAATATGTGATGGATAGTTGCTAGGAAACGTCGTAGTAATGATATGATTATGATAGTAGTGATGATTATAGGCGTTATCATGGTTATGGTTCAATTACACCAGGGGGTCTCAAACTCAATTGATCTTTTTTTATTTACAACATATTGCGCAACTGCAGGGTCTTGAGTCACATGCTAACTTGTAAACTAGCGACGTAAACGGTAGCCTTCAAGTTATTTCCTTTAAACTTAAATAGCCAAAAACTTACCACTTCCACACGGATAGGGAGGATAACTATTAACAGTTATTTAACCTTTAACATGAACATTAATCAAACGTAAGAATTTTTTTCTGGGTACATGATACCGTACAGCAGGGGTCTCAAACACGCGGCCCGCGGGCCAAATATGTTTTTTTTTGCCCCATTTTCTTCATAAACTTGATTCCATTGCATCAATATTCTCATCTTTATTTATTTCCATAGTCGCAGAACTTTCCCCTAACCTCATTTTATTTTCATAACTTTGTTTTCCCACGTATTCTTCATTTTGTTTCTCATAATATTATGAATTTTTTTCAATGTATTTTTTCTTGACTAATTCAACCCTAAGCTACTTAAATATCATTATTTTTCCACATAATGTTACAAATTTATTCTCATAAAATTGTGTCTCTTTTCTCATTAGAATACAACATTTTTATCTTATTTTTTAGCTTTTTTTCCATTTCTGAATTTGGAATTTGAATTTTTTCTGAATTTATTCCCATAATATTTTGACATTATTCTTGTAACATTATAATATTAATTTTCCAAAAATTACAATTTTAGTGTGTGATTGTCATTACAATTGTAAAAAAATAATATTACCACTTCCACACGGATAGTGAGGATAACTATTAACAGTTATTTAACCTTTAACATGAACATTAATCAAACGTAAAAAAAAATTTCTGGGTACATGAATAACTGTCTTTTTTTTTTTTAGCTTCTTTTCCATTTCTGAATTCGGAATTTGATTTTTTTCTGAATTTATTCCCATAATATTTTGACATTAATCTTGTAACATTATAATCTTAATTTTTACAAAAATAACAATTTTAGTGTGATTGTCATTACAATTGTAAAAAATAATATTACCACTTCCACACGGATTGGGAGGATAACTATTAACAGTTTTTTAACCTTTAACATGAACATTAATCAAACGTAATAATTTTTTTCTGGGTACATGAATAACTGTCTTTTTTTTTTTTTAGCTTTTTTTCCATTTCTGAATTTGGAATTTGAATTTTTTCTGAATTTATTCCCATAATATTTTGACATTATTCTTGTAACATTATAATCTTAATTTTCCAAAAATTACAATTTTAGTGTGTGATTGTCATTACAATTGTAAAAAATAATATTACCACTTCCACACGGATAGGGAGGATAACTATTAACAGTTTTTTAACCTTTAACATGAACATTAATCAAACATAATAATTTTTTCTGGGTACATGAATAACTGTCTTTTTTTTTTTAGCTTTTTTTCCATTTCTGAATTTGGAATTTGAATTTTTTCTGAATTTATTCCCATAATATTTTGACATTATTCTTGTAACATTATAATCTTAATTTTCCAAAAATTACAATTTTAGTGTGTGATTGTCATTACAATTGTAAAAAATAATATTACCACTTCCACACGGATAGGGAGGATAACTATTAACAGTTTTTTAACCTTTAACATGAACATTAATCAAACGTAAAAAACATTTTCTGGGTACATGAATAACTGTCTTTTTTTTTTTTTAGCTTTTTTTCTATTTCTGAATTCGGAATTAGATTTTTTTCTGAATTTATTCCCATAATATTTTGACATTATTTTTGTAACATTATAATCTTAATTTTCCAAAAATAACAATTTTAGTGTGTGATTGTCATTACAATTGTAAAAAATAATATTACCACTTCCACACGGATAGGGAGGATAACTATTAACAGTTATTTAACCTTTAACATGAACATTAATCAAACGTAATCATTTTTTCTGGGTACATGAATAACTGTCTTTTTTTTTTTTAGCTTTTTTCCCATTTCTGAATTAGGAATTTGATTTTTTTCTGAATTTATTCCCAAAATATTTTGACATTAATCTTGTAACATTATAATCTTAATTTTTACAAAAATAACAATTTTAGTGTGTGATTGTCATTACAATTGTAAAAAATAATATTACCACTTCCACACGGATTGGGAGGATAACTATTAACAGTTTTTTAACCTTTAACATGAACATTAATCAAACATACTATTTTTGTTCTGGGTACATGAATAACTGTCTTTTTTTTTTTAGCTTTTTTTCCATTTCTGAATTCGGAATGTGATTTTTTTCTGAATTTATTCCCATAATATTTTGACATTAATCTTGTAACATTATAATCTTAATTTTTACAAAAATAACAATTTTAGTGTGTGATTGTCATTACAATTGTAAAAAATAATATTACCACTTCCACACGGATAGGGAGGATAACTATTAACAGTTTTTTAACCTTTAACATGAACATTAATCAAACGTAATAATTTTTTCTGGGTACATGAATGTCTTTTTTTTCCGTTTCTGAATTAGGAATTTGATTTTTTTCTGAATTTATTCCCATAATATTTTGACATTATTCTTGTAACATTATAATCTTAATTTTTACAAAAATAACAATTTTAGTGTGTGATTGTCATTACAATTGTAAAAAATAATATTACCACTTCCACACGGATTGGGAGGATAACTATTAACAGTTATTTAACCTTTAACATGAACATTAATCAAACATACTAATTTTGTTCTGGGTACATGAATAACTGTCTTTTTTTTTTTTTAGCTTTTTTTCCATTTCTGAATTCGGAATTTGATTTTTTTCTGAATTTATTCCCATAATATTTTGACATTAATCTTGTAACATTATAATCTTAATTTTTACAAAAATAACAATTTTAGTGTGTGATTGTCATTACAATTGTAAAAAATAATATTACCACTTCCACACGGATAGGGAGGATAACTATTAACAGTTATTTAACCTTTAACATGAACATTAATCAAACGTAATCATTTTTTCTGGGTACATGATACCATACAGCATCCATATCAAACTAACATTAAACTTTCATATCAAGGCGGGGGCCTCAAACTAGTGTCCTGCGGGCCACATTTGGCCCGCGGGCCGTGTGTTTGAGACCCCTGAATTACACACTTTTTTGCAGTGTGTGCCATTTTCTGCAGTCCCCACATAAAAGTGCAATACTAAAAATGTGCAGAAAATAATCGCTTTCGGCGGCTTTTTTTTGCCCATTCAACACATGAACCCCCCCCCCCCCCCCCGTGGGTCGAGGCCTCGTGTGTGACAAAGAGAAAAGAGAGAATGTGCACAACGAGGTGCAGAATACCTGAGCAAAAAATAGTCTCTCAGAGCGCCGGAGCGTCACCGTGTGCTCTTGTGAAATTCCCACGCAGCGCCGATACATTTTAATCACGCACTGGAGACGTGGGAACCTTGAGTTTGTTGAAGCTAACGCCTACAGGAACCTACTACATCTGCAATGCTAATCGCACTCCGCCAAAAGAGACCCGCAGACTAGCCTCGGCTTCTCCGTCAGACTAAAAATGCATCGACAATAACATCGAAACACACTTGTTGCAAGCTGCATGAATTATATTTATGGTAGTGTTATATTTTCATAAAAACAGCAACAGAAAAATGTCCGCCTTATTTCGGAAACGTATACGCTGCAGCGGACAAAAGAGCAACAATGAGTCGGACACTTATTTGTACTATTTTATCATGTGACTACAGGTGGTACTCATTTTTATGATGTTCAGTTCATGGCTACCAAGGCACTACTATTCATCTTTTTATTATTATTGTATTTGATATGTCAATACCTAAAAATATATATTTTTTTAAATTTAAAAAAATTTAAAATTTAAAAAATTTAAAAAAAATTAATTTAAAATTAACAACTTAAACTAGATTAGGAAAGCAGGAAGTGAACAAATGTAACAGTTAGTGATTGTAAAAGTACCAGATGGAGGGGTAGGATTTAATAAGCTTTGCTTCTTCCTACTCCTTTTGGACATGTGGAACTGGGAACTGATTATGGGATGCATTCAATTGTAATCTGATGCATTTTCAAATGAAATAAAACCAGTAAAAAAATATTTAAAAAAATGAAAAACTATTAAAAACATTTTTAATAGTAAAAATACAATTAAATAAAATGAAATTATATTAGGAAAGCAGGAAGTGAACAAATGTAACAGTTACTGATTATAAAAGTACCAGATGGAGGGGTAGGATTTAATAAGCTTTGCTTCTTCCTACTCCTTTTGGACATGTGGAACTGGGAACTGATTATGGGATGCACTTAATTGTAATCTGATGCATGTTTGAATGAAATAAAACCATAAAAAAAATAAAAAAATGTTTTTAATTTAAAAAATGAAATAAAATCAT